>NC_081824.1:232393600-232704489 GCF_030867095.1 Alligator mississippiensis
TCCTTCCTGGTCCTGGGTTGCAGTACCTGGCTTCCCTCCCTCATCTGGCAGGCAATTCAGGGCCTGCATCCCGGGAGGACTGGCATAGCCCCTGTACCCCTCACAGGGTTGCGGGTCCACATCTGCCCGCCAGATGAGAGAGGCTGTTTCGAGCTTCCCCATTATAGCGAATGGGTGACGCATTGAAACAGCGTCATAACAACATCACTGTTTCAAAAAAGTGAAATGGAACATCTATTTCAAATCTAAATGAAATTTGAAACAAAATGCTCTTCTTTTGAATCCTTGATACTCACATCAAAATGGAATGGTGCCATTTTGCACAGCCCTAATGGATACCATCTGGTTTTGTGTGATCTGTGAATTGCATGGGAAACTGGGGCCTCTTCTCTCGGCCACCTTGGGGATGGAGCATGCAGATCTGTGTCAGCATGCAGGCACAGGATGGGGAGGAAACAAAATGTCTTGCAAATCTGATTCCAGGACTAATTTCTGGAGGACTGAATTGTCCTCATGTAAAGTATGTTGAGGAGTCAAAGTTGACCACACCATGCCTTGTAAATTTGCCATGAGAGAACAGCGGTCCTGTGCTTCCTGTTTCTCATGCAACCAGTTACAGGCTTGACCTGAAAAGCATCTCTGAGCTTCCTTTTGCTGGGTCATGGCTTGACCATATCCTGTGGTCAGTGCTATAAGCAGGGAGAACTTGCAGCTCTGTGTCCTAACACAGGGGTCAGAAGAATAAACCGGATTGTGCCCCATGACTTTGCCTTCCAGGTTTGTGCTCTCAGACCCCAGTCCTCAGAATTATCGGGATGGAGCTTGTACATTTTTGCAAGGTGAAAAAGTGAAACCTGGAGGCTGTGGAGGTACTTGGTTCTGCATTTGTGAGAGCAAGAAGAAAGCACGAGGAAAAAAATAAACTTGATTGACCCAGCAAACAGACGGTGTGGCAGGGGCTGGTCAAGGGGATCACTGCACCTGAAGGAGGGATATGGAGCTCAGGAACAGAAATGGGTCTACCAGCATAAATCTCTGAATCTTGTGTTGCTGTTTGCAGGGGGGCCAGCAATGTCCTAAAGTGCATTTTGGGGCAGTGTGACTGCTAACCTCAGACTGTCTGTGAAGCCACATAGACAAGGCAAATCTACCCCCTTCTGCCACCTCTTTCAGTTCATGCTTATGCCAGTTGATAGAAATCTCTCTCCCCAACAGCCAAGCTACATCTGCTGGAGCCAGCAAAGAGGTGACTCATCTGCCTTCGATACAACCTTGCTTCTTCTTCTCTTGTCCCAGTGCTGGTCTTTCGTGGTAGCTTGGCAACCCCTCTGGCAAACAAGATGCTCCAGGAAGTATTGGTGTGCATAGCCACAGGGGGCATCATAGGCCTATGGAAATCAGATGGAGAAACACCCATTACCGTGTGGTGAATGCTCTTGCCAAGGCACAGATGCTCCCTGTTGTGTACAAGGGAGGCTCTAGTCCTGTTCAGCAGCAGGAGCCCTAAAGGCTGGGGTTTCCACCACCACCCTAGGGAGGCTCCATGTCCTCTATCTGCTACAGAAATGTCACCGTGGTTCTGAAACTAAACCATCTCCCACCACTCATGTGTACCTCTGCTTGGATAATGGGTGGGATGTGTCAGGAACATGCCTTTCTGGTTTCTTTGGGCCAGTAGGAGATCCATACCCTAAAGAGGCCTGTTGGGTGTCCCCAGATTGGGAGTGTCATTGGCAAGAGGATGGGTGGCTGTGTCAGATGTCCTTCTGCATGTTTCAGCCATGGCCCCAGGCCTGAATTCTTGAGGCAGCTCTCAGAGGCCATACAGTCTAGGGATGTGGTTGTCATGGGGGACCTGAACTACCCTGACATCTGCTGGGAGGAGCAGTCAACCAAATCCAGCCATTCACATAGGTTCTTAACCTGCATGCAGGACCTTCACCCAATGCAGTAGGTATACAGTCCCACTAGGGGGAATACCTTACTGGACTTGGTGTTCGCGACGGGGGACGACCTGGCAGGAGAGCTGCAGATTCGTGGTCACCTTGGGGACAGTGGCCAACAATCAATAGAATTCACCATATGGCATAGGGTGGGCAAAATCACTAGTAGGATGGAAGTGCTTTGTATTGAATTTAGAAAGGCTAACTTCAGTGTGCTCAGAAGTCTAGTCAATGTTACACTGCAGGATAGGAGTATTGGTGGGATGGGAGTCCAGAAAGGGTGGTCATTCCTAAAAGAAGTGATCCTTCAGGCGCAGAGGGAGACTATCCCAGTATGAGGAAAAAGGGGAACGGAGCCACAAAACTTCCTTGGCAAAACAGGGAAATCCAGGGAAGCTTTAGGGCAAAAAAGGAGGTATATAGGCAGTGGAAGCAGGGGGCAGCTACCAAGGAGGAATATACCTACTCAGCCCGCACTTGCAGGGAGACAGTTAGAAAAGCCAAAACAACTACAGAGCTAAGGCTGGCAACACAAATTAAAGACAACAAAAAATCTTTTTTTAGGTATGTAGGGAGTAAAAGGAAGATGCAGAGCAGCATAGGACCCCTACTGAACAAGGAGGAGCAATTAGTGACAGACAGGGAAGACAAGGATGAGCTATTCAGTGAGGTTTTTGCCTCAGTGTCTTTGAACAGGGCTCAAGATAAGTGTCCAAATGGGTTCTTAGTTGGGCATCAGAGGGACACCAGCCTACCAACTGTTGACGCTGACTTGATGCAGAGACACTTGGATGGCCTGGGTGTGTTTAAGTCAGCAGGCCCGGATGAGCTTCATTTGCGAGTACTGAAGGAACTAGCCAGTGTCATAGCAGAACCTCTGTAACATAGGCTCAAGCCGAAGCCCTGGTACTAGATAGACCCGGGTCCCGGACAGTCAGAGGAACCGGGACTGCAGCGGAGTATGTTTAGCACACCAGGGATAGATTAGGGTAATTAGGATGCCACTGCACTCAAAAGGCAGGATGGGAGGATGGGGACTGCTCTCAGGGCACCGGAGGAGAAGAAGGAATCACAGGGAGTGGCAGTGCAGGGATAGAAGAACCCCAGCGATCAGGCACCAGATCAGAGGAGACAGGGTGACAGGGTCATCTGACCTCAGCACTCTTTCCTGCCATGGCAGGTGGTCGGACTTGATGATCTGTTGAGGTCCCTTCTGACCTAAGAATCTATGAATCTATGAATCCTGTCCTCCTCATCTGGGGCTAGGAAATCAATTTTGAATCATGTAAGTCTATGGATACTCAAATAAATTTACCTATGGGCAAATTGCTATCAGGGTCTTTATTTCAATGTCAATGTTTTCTAGGTGTTCCTCATTTTCATGGGCAGAGGGCAAAGGGCTATCTGACTCCCCAGATTTATTTCCCCTTGCTGTAGCAGTGGGAGGGGGACAGAGTCAATGCAAGCCTCCAATAATTAGATTGTATAGCTGGGAAATTATATAAAATTTATAAAATTTCCACATATAATATCTAATTATTGGTGGGGAAGAGGACATCCTATATTCAAGTAAATGCACTCTTTCAGTCTGCTCTGACCAGTCAATGAAGTTCACCTCCTCATCCAGTGCCTACAAAAAAAAAAAAAAAAAAAATTCCACAGTATCCAGTCAAGCTAAAGCTGAGAGAATGGTTTTGGCTGCAGGAAGCTAATCCTAGGGAATGACAGAGAAGGTTTTGGCTCCCAAGACTGGAGCATGGTTTTGTCCAGTGAAAAGCTATTTAGAGTCCAACCTTTAATGTGGGTTTAGTGAGAGAGCAAAGCAATTTGAGACATGGAGCAAGTCATTTTCTACTATTCTGTTGGGTTGCTTTGGTTTTCAAGGCACACAAAAAGCAGGCAACAGGCATAGCAGGCAAATGTCACCCAGCACTTGACATTTCCATGAGTCTAAAACCTATTTCATCCAGAAGCAGAACTATTCTAGGACAGCAATTATACTAGGGCAAAAACTGGTTAGCTCAATTCTCTGGGAAATCAGAAAAGTCAAGAAAAAAATTGTGATTGACCCAAAATAATATTTTGTGTTTTGCTTAAAAAAAAAAATAATCTGAAGAATGCAAATTGGAATAAATATCCCATCAGGTGAAACCAAATAATTCAGAGAACAGGCAGAGCTCTGAGGTAGCAGAGGGTAATCAGAAAGGCTTAACTTAAATCAAAGCTAAATGCACAGTACTGTCCCATAGCCCCTCTCTGTCACACACTGTACCTCTGCATTTGACAAAGGGGTCTGTCTCTGGTGCTCTGGAGGAGTTCCCATTTCCATGTCTGACAAAGTGTCCTCCTGCTCTTGCATTCCCAGTGGGTTCCAGCGGAGATGATTTAGACATGACTGAAATGGATTCAGGGTTAGGATGTGAGGAGGCACTGGTAGGTCCAAGAGTGACTCAGACACAGAGTGCAGCCGTGAGGGCTACAGCTGAGAAAGAAATGGTTACTTGTCCTGAGACAACGATCATGGTTGCCATTGTGAGTCTGAGCAAAAGGGAATGAAGATCCCAAATAATTTTGTAAAATCAGTTGGGGAAGAGAGAAAAGGAGTGAGGGAGAGAGAGAGAGAGAGAAAGAGAGAGCAATTCCCTCCTGAAATGGCAACATCCTTGGCACTCTCACTAGACATAGGAAACTCAAGATGTCTCAGCATACTCCTAACTGGCTGTCCTGAGCACCCAGCATTGAAGCCCTCAGATATCATTCCCCTGGCTATGGCAGGTAACTAGATCACTACTGAGTGATGCATTCAGCTGCCATAGCCAGGGGAATGGTCTGTGAGATGAGGCAACAAAAAGAAAAGACCAAGCTCAGTGATTTTACCCCTGACATCCCCCACTCTCATAACACACCAATACAAGCAGTCACATGCCTGTGTCTGTCCTGTGCCCTGTGATATGGCTTGTGAGGCTGCAGCTCCCTCAGCGAGTGACAGCAAATTCTGCTCTCGGGTAGCGGTGCGTCCTCCTGCTGCCCCAGCACAAAAAATCAACCATCCCTGAATGTGAGAAACAGGTGCTCAGTGGTGAACTCTGCTTTTTGGTAAAAAAACACAGTACTGTATACCAGGCCCCTTGGACAGGATTCTCAGTGGAGTCCAGTTGACTTCCCAGTGTCCATCAGTTTTCACATGAGTCAGTGGATTTTGGGAGCGTATTTGTCTTGGGGCCTCTGAGAACCCAGGGCTTGAAACACCAGGGAAAGACCTGGGTAGGTAGACAAGTTCCATGGGACATTCCTCTCTCAGTGCTTGTGAAGGGCTGTGTTGTTGGTGGGGTCTGAATATCTTTGGGGGCTGAACTGTAGACACTCAGGTTTGAGCCATTTGGCCCCAGACTTTGATTCAGTGGTCACAGGGAGTCTCCTCCAGTTCAGTGCTTCTGTGCGGGGATGGCTGTTCAGACTAAGAGGGGTGGTCAGAAATGGAGAAATGGCCCCAAGACAAATACGCTCCCAAAATCCACTGACTCATGTGAAAACTGATGGACACTGGGAAGTCAACTGGACTCCACTGAGAATCCTGTCCAAGGGGCCTGGTATACAGTACTGTGTTTTTTTACCAAAAAGCAGAGTTCACCACTGAGCACCTGTTTCTCACATTCAGGGATGGTTGATTTTTTGTGCTGGGGCAGCAGGAGGACGCACCGCTACCCGAGAGCAGAATTTGCTGTCACTCGCTGAGGGAGCTGCAGCCTCACAAGCCATATCACAGGGCACAGGACAGACACAGGCATGTGACTGCTTGTATTGGTGTGTTATGAGAGTGGGGGATGTCAGGGGTAAAATCACTGAGCTTGGTCTTTTCTTTTTGTTGCCTCATCTCACAGACCATTCCCCTGGCTATGGCAGCTGAATGCATCACTCAGTAGTGATCTAGTTACCTGCCATAGCCAGGGGAATGATATCTGAGGGCTTCAATGCTGGGTGCTCAGGACAGCCAGTTAGGAGTATGCTGAGACATCTTGAGTTTCCTATGTCTAGTGAGAGTGCCAAGGATGTTGCCATTTCAGGAGGGAATTGCTCTCTCTTTCTCTCTCTCTCTCTCTCCCTCACTCCTTTTCTCTCTTCCCCAACTGATTTTACAAAATTATTTGGGATCTTCATTCCCTTTTGCTCAGACTCACAATGGCAACCATGATCGTTGTCTCAGGACAAGTAACCATTTCTTTCTCAGCTGTAGCCCTCACGGCTGCACTCTGTGTCTGAGTCACTCTTGGACCTACCAGTGCCTCCTCACATCCTAACCCTGAATCCATTTCAGTCATGTCTAAATCATCTCCGCTGGAACCCACTGGGAATGCAAGAGCAGGAGGACACTTTGTCAGACATGGAAATGGGAACTCCTCCAGAGCACCAGAGACAGACCCCTTTGTCAAATGCAGAGGTACAGTGTGTGACAGAGAGGGGCTATGGGACAGTACTGTGCATTTAGCTTTGATTTAAGTTAAGCCTTTCTGATTACCCTCTGCTACCTCAGAGCTCTGCCTGTTCTCTGAATTATTTGGTTTCACCTGATGGGATATTTATTCCAATTTGCATTCTTCAGATTATTTTTTTTTTTAAGCAAAACACAAAATATTATTTTGGGTCAATCACAATTTTTTTCTTGACTTTTCTGATTTCCCAGAGAATTGAGCTAACCAGTTTTTGCCCTAGTATAATTGCTGTCCTAGAATAGTTCTGCTTCTGGATGAAATAGGTTTTAGACTCATGGAAATGTCAAGTGCTGGGTGACATTTGCCTGCTATGCCTGTTGCCTGCTTTTTGTGTGCCTTGAAAACCAAAGCAACCCAACAGAATAGTAGAAAATGACTTGCTCCATGTCTCAAATTGCTTTGCTCTCTCACTAAACCCACATTAAAGGTTGGACTCTAAATAGCTTTTCACTGGACAAAACCATGCTCCAGTCTTGGGAGCCAAAACCTTCTCTGTCATTCCCTAGGATTAGCTTCCTGCAGCCAAAACCATTCTCTCAGCTTTAGCTTGACTGGATACTGTGGAATTTTTTTTTTTTTTTTTTTTGTAGGCACTGGATGAGGAGGTGAACTTCATTGACTGGTCAGAGCAGACTGAAAGAGTGCATTTACTTGAATATAGGATGTCCTCTTCCCCACCAATAATTAGATATTATATGTGGAAATTTTATAAATTTTATATAATTTCCCAGCTATACAATCTAATTATTGGAGGCTTGCATTGACTCTGTCCCCCTCCCACTGCTACAGCAAGGGGAAATAAATCTGGGGAGTCAGATAGCCCTTTGCCCTCTGCCCATGAAAATGAGGAACACCTAGAAAACATTGACATTGAAATAAAGACCCTGATAGCAATTTGCCCATAGGTAAATTTATTTGAGTATCCATAGACTTACATGATTCAAAATTGATTTCCTAGCCCCAGATGAGGAGGACAGGATTCATAGATTCATAGATTCTTAGGTCAGAAGGGACCTCAACAGATCATCAAGTCCGACCACCTGCCATGGCAGGAAAGAGTGCTGAGGTCAGATGACCCTGTCACCCTGTCTCCTCTGATCTGGTGCCTGATCGCTGGGGTTCTTCTATCCCTGCACTGCCACTCCCTGTGATTCCTTCTTCTCCTCCGGTGCCCTGAGAGCAGTCCCCATCCTCCCATCCTGCCTTTTGAGTGCAGTGGCATCCTAATTACCCTAATCTATCCCTGGTGTGCTAAACATACTCCGCTGCAGTCCCGGTTCCTCTGACTGTCCGGGACCCGGGTCTATCTAGTACCAGGGCTTCGGCTTGAGCCCATGTTACAGAGGTTCTGCTATGACACTGGCTAGTTCCTTCAGTACTCGCAAATGAAGCTCATCCGGGCCTGCTGACTTAAACACACCCAGGCCATCCAAGTGTCTCTGCATCAAGTCAGCGTCAACAGTTGGTAGGCTGGTGTCCCTCTGATGCCCAACTAAGAACCCATTTGGACACTTATCTTGAGCCCTGTTCAAAGACACTGAGGCAAAAACCTCACTGAATAGCTCATCCTTGTCTTCCCTGTCTGTCACTAATTGCTCCTCCTTGTTCAGTAGGGGTCCTATGCTGCTCTGCATCTTCCTTTTACTCCCTACATACCTAAAAAAAGATTTTTTGTTGTCTTTAATTTGTGTTGCCAGCCTTAGCTCTGTAGTTGTTTTGGCTTTTCTAACTGTCTCCCTGCAAGTGCGGGCTGAGTAGGTATATTCCTCCTTGGTAGCTGCCCCCTGCTTCCACTGCCTATATACCTCCTTTTTTGCCCTAAAGCTTCCCTGGATTTCCCTGTTTTGCCAAGGAAGTTTTGTGGCTCCGTTCCCCTTTTTCCCTCATACTGGGATAGTCTCCCTCTGCGCCTGAAGGATCACTTCTTTTAGGAATGACCACCCTTTCTGGACTCCCATCCCACCAATACTCCTATCCTGCAGTGTAACATTGACTAGACTTCTGAGCACACTGAAGTTAGCCTTTCTAAATTCAAGCACTTCCATCCTACTAGTGATTTTGCCCACCCTATGCCATATGGTGAATTCTATTGATTGTTGGCCACTGTCCCCAAGGTGACCACGAATCTGCAGCTCTCCTGCCAGGTCGTCCCCCGTCGCGAACACCAAGTCCAGTAAGGTATTCCCCCTAGTGGGACTGTATACCTACTGCATTGGGTGAAGGTCCTGCATGCAGGTTAAGAACCTATGTGAATGGCTGGATTTGGTTGACTGCTCCTCCCAGCAGATGTCAGGGTAGTTCAGGTCCCCCATGACAACCACATCCCTAGACTGTATGGCCTCTGAGAGCTGCCTCAAGAATTCCAGGCCTGGGGCCATGGCTGAAACATGCAGAAGGACATCTGACACAGCCACCCATCCTCTTGCCAATGACACTCCCAATCTGGGGACACCCAACAGGCCTCTTTAGGGTATGGATCTCCTACTGGCCCAAAGAAACCAGAAAGGCATGTTCCTGACACATCCCACCCATTATCCAAGCAGAGGTACACATGAGTGGTGGGAGATGGTTTAGTTTCAGAACCACGGTGACATTTCTGTAGCAGATAGAGGACATGGAGCCTCCCTAGGGTGGTGGTGGAAACCCCAGCCTTTAGGGCTCCTGCTGCTGAACAGGACTAGAGCCTCCCTTGTACACAACAGGGAGCATCTGTGCCTTGGCAAGAGCATTCACCACACGGTAATGGGTGTTTCTCCATCTGATTTCCATAGGCCTATGATGCCCCCTGTGGCTATGCACACCAATACTTCCTGGAGCATCTTGTTTGCCAGAGGGGTTGCCAAGCTACCACGAAAGACCAGCACTGGGACAAGAGAAGAAGAAGCAAGGTTGTATCGAAGGCAGATGAGTCACCTCTTTGCTGGCTCCAGCAGATGTAGCTTGGCTGTTGGGGAGAGAGATTTCTATCAACTGGCATAAGCATGAACTGAAAGAGGTGGCAGAAGGGGGTAGATTTGCCTTGTCTATGTGGCTTCACAGACAGTCTGAGGTTAGCAGTCACACTGCCCCAAAATGCACTTTAGGACATTGCTGGCCCCCCTGCAAACAGCAACACAAGATTCAGAGATTTATGCTGGTAGACCCATTTCTGTTCCTGAGCTCCATATCCCTCCTTCAGGTGCAGTGATCCCCTTGACCAGCCCCTGCCACACCGTCTGTTTGCTGGGTCAATCAAGTTTATTTTTTTCCTCGTGCTTTCTTCTTGCTCTCACAAATGCAGAACCAAGTACCTCCACAGCCTCCAGGTTTCACTTTTTCACCTTGCAAAAATGTACAAGCTCCATCCCGATAATTCTGAGGACTGGGGTCTGAGAGCACAAACCTGGAAGGCAAAGTCATGGGGCACAATCCGGTTTATTCTTCTGACCCCTGTGTTAGGACACAGAGCTGCAAGTTCTCCCTGCTTATAGCACTGACCACAGGATATGGTCAAGCCATGACCCAGCAAAAGGAAGCTCAGAGATGCTTTTCAGGTCAAGCCTGTAACTGGTTGCATGAGAAACAGGAAGCACAGGACCGCTGTTCTCTCATGGCAAATTTACAAGGCATGGTGTGGTCAACTTTGACTCCTCAACATACTTTACATGAGGACAATTCAGTCCTCCAGAAATTAGTCCTGGAATCAGATTTGCAAGACATTTTGTTTCCTCCCCATCCTGTGCCTGCATGCTGACACAGATCTGCATGCTCCATCCCCAAGGTGGCCGAGAGAAGAGGCCCCAGTTTCCCATGCAATTCACAGATCACACAAAACCAGATGGTATCCATTAGGGCTGTGCAAAATGGCACCATTCCATTTTGATGTGAGTATCAAGGATTCAAAAGAAGAGCATTTTGTTTCAAATTTCATTTAGATTTGAAATAGATGTTCCATTTCACTTTTTTGAAACAGTGATGTTGTTATGACGCTGTTTCAATGCGTCACCCATTCGCTATAATGGGGAAGCTCGAAACAGCCTCTCTCATCTGGCGGGCAGATGTGGACCCGCAACCCTGTGAGGGGTACAGGGGCTATGCCAGTCCTCCCGGGGATGCAGGCCCTGAATTGCCTGCCAGATGAGGGAGGGAAGCCAGGTACTGCAACCCAGGACCAGGAAGGTTGGTAAGGGAACGTCCTTTGTGCTGTGATCAGCTTCCCGAAGCCTGGCCATGAGAGGTGGGTAGAGCCAGGGCTGTATTCCCAGCCGAGCCACGTGGGGCTGCAGAGCCACTGGGAATGCAACCCTGGTTCTCTCCTGTCTTCCACCACCTGGATGCTTGTCACTTTGAAACTCGAAACATTTCAAAATGTTCAAAATGTTTCCACTGGCCTCGTTTTGTTCCAAGGCTGCTTCGAACCCTTTCGTTCCGATTCAACTTTGCTGTTTTGAGCTCAAAATGAGTCAGAAGAGTGTCAAATTGAAACAGTCAGCAACATTTTGCAGAGTCCTAGTATCCAGGGGATACATTCATGTACCATATGGCTCTTAAATGTGTCATGTACCTGTGATGCGGTAAACAATAGAAAGTTCCCCTGTTCTCACTAACCCAACTCCCACATCAATGATCTAAAGCCATCATCGCCTCCACTCCTCAAATACTGCTGGGGCTGGCAGGAGGTGCCATGTGCTATGCAGGTGGTTGCTAGTGTGGAAGACCCTGCTGGAGCAGCCTCAACACCAGAGACTGACCTTACTCCCTCTCAACAGCAGAGGCTAAATTTACACCCTGAGGTACAGACCAGGGGTCAGCAGGGTACAGACAACAGGTAATTGGGGAACAGATCATTTTTTTAACTGTATCTCTCAGCACTGGTGTGATTCCCTCTGGCAGGAGAATGGCATCTGCTATATGTTTTGAAATTGGGTCTTACACACACACACACACACACACACACACACACACACCTTCTTACATGTAAGAGTGAAGCGTGTTGCCAATTTTAATCTAGAAGAAAACATGTTCCCGGTATCCAAAGTTTGGAAACCACTGCCCTAGTGACACAGACTTACAGGCCAGAGGAGAGAGTTGAATCATCCTCCCAGACCCACATCCCCTTTCTGGAGTCAAACGACAATCCAGTCCAGAACAGGTCATAATATGCATTTCTTCCATGATCTTCAGCATATTTAAAAGACCTTGCCATTATGAAATCCTACACCACAATAAGATCAGGTGAAATGAGAGTTCTCTCAACCAAGTGCAGAGCACCAGCACAGCACTATAGTATAACCACAAGCCTCAGTGCAGAGATCCCTCCTGTAGAAAACTGGGTAGCCTACACCTGCATAAGAGCAAGTGCCAGTCTGGTTAGGTGAGTTCATCAACATACTGCAGGTAATGCTGTAGGATCAGACACATGGCTAGGCCCATGTGCACTGTAGTCTGGAGGTACAATAGAACAGATGTGTGCATATAGATAAATCTCCCACTGAATCCTATCCATGTCATACCTCCCCCTCCATGCCCCTGTACCTCTTCCCCCTGCATCCCAGTTGAAGTTGTGCAAGAAAGTGCAGCCTTAGAACTTGACTCTTTCCTGACTGCATTCATTTGGTCATATTTTATTGCTATATCAAAAGTAACATGCACTCACCAGCTCTTCTTTGCTCTCTGTTGTGAGCAGTGTGGCAGATTGAGAAATGCAGGAAGATTTACACTGCTCCCAAGTTCCTTTTTCAAGAAAAAAGAGGTAGGACCTGTCCTGGTAGGCAAGCCACACCACTGGACACTTCTCCCCTGGAACAAACACAGCACGATCAGCTCATCACATTCCTCCATTGCCCTGAGCTGGGTGTATTATTGTCAGCAACAGGATTTCACCCCTTCTGTGTTCCTCCACTGCCACTGCTTGTGTCTTATGGGCTATACAGTAAGTAGGGGACAGCTTCTGCTGCATACATCTGAAGGGCAATGGACCTTCTCCTCCAGGAGCAATTGCTTCAATGCAGAGAATGAGTGAATGAGGAGCCTGACAGCCACTGCCACCTTGGCTGAGTCCAGGCTGACCTCCTGAGCCCAACTTGGGTTGAGGAGCTGGGCCTTATTCCTGGAGGGCATGGTGAAGAAGAGGCAGGAGCTCCAGGCCCTGCCTGACAGAAGCACGTCATGGAGTGGGATGTGGACAGTAATGACCCCTGGGGGAAAGGTTTGGATTTCCTTCCCCTTAAAACAACAGAGACTGACCTTACCCCATCTCAACAGCAGATAATTGCTGTCTGAGAGTTCAGATTTCCCCTGTCCAGAAGTCTGATGGACAGGCACAATTCTGAAAAAAATCCATTACAACTTGCCTTGTTCATAGTCCACTGTACTAGACACTTCTCCCTAGGAACAAACACACATCACGGACCAGCTCTCCCCATTCCCCATCACTCTCACTCTGGGGATATGACAGTCAGGGACAAGGGCGATGGGTGTTTCCCCTCAAAGATTGGCAGCTGTGACTATTCAGGGAAGAGGAGGTGCTGGCTTCCCAGGCTACATGGGTGGGCAACAGGCCAGACAACCATTGCCATTTTGTCTGAGGTAAGACCAATGTCCTGATCTCTGCCTGGGTCAGGGAATTGGAGTTTGTAATCAGCAGGGAGAGGCGGGCAAGAGGCAGGAGCAACCAGCCTAAGTGTGACAATGACAAGCCCCAGAGCCACATGTGCGCAGTAACAACTGCTGCGGAAAATGTTTTTCCCACCACTGAAAAGATCTGAGAGGACAGAGGATTTCCTTTTCCTTGATACAGATGAAATGCAAAATCCTGAATACATACATCAGCTCCAAAAAACAACTCTTTTGTGTTAGGGTCACTCAGACTTTCCAATATGTGAGTATCTTTTCACTCATTTGATCTGCTTTTCTGTTTGAACATTTAGAAATCAACCATGAGGCCAGAGACAAAAAATCTTCAACTTTCCAAAGGTTTCCACTCCCTGCCAGGCAGGGGATGGGAAGAAAGCAATCAGCTGGGATGGGAGGCACAGGGAGGGAGGATCCCCCTTTCTCTGTCACTCCCCACAAGTGCGACCTAGGGCAACGTCTCCAAGGATATCCCTCAGCCAAGTCCAGCATGTCTTTGGGACAGGAAAACATGCTCTGCAATGCCAGGACACCCACATACATGGCCGGACCTGCCCTGTGGAGACACCAGGTTCCAGCCTACAATTTACCTGTGTCCTGGGGCTGCTCCGTTAGACTTCCAGGCAGGCTGGGTTTTTGGCAGGACGTCAGCCCAGAGGTGAGGTCCTCCACTTGCTGCACAAGGTTTTCTTTCCCTCTGCCCAGCTGAGGCACTTAAAAATCAGAAGAGGGCATTAGTGCCTGTTACAATACAGGCTGCAGTGGAGTTTCACAGACCCAATGCTCTCTCCTTTGCAGTGATCCAAACCCCTTGGTTGCACTAATACTATTTGCAGTTACAGCTACTGGACATTTTGTGGTGGAGCACTTTTTGTTATTGTAAAAATGAGGAATTAATGGAAACTGGGTTTGTTCCCTGATGCCTCACCTGCCCACCTACCTCCCTGCTTATCCAGGAGGAGCTTCAGGGGTGGCCCAGGATCCTGACTACGAGGAAGCCCATGTGCAGGAAGGTGAAGGAGTCAGGGCTCCACTACAGCTTCCTTTCAGAGCTGCCTCGGAGCTGGGCTTCCAGTGGCTTCCAAGCCCCCAGACAGTAAGGGGAAGATTTCATTTTGGTAAGAAACATCCAGGCTCAGGCTCTGTGCTCCCATCTGAGGGTAACAGAACTTCCAAACCAGCAAAAGCTTTGTTTCTTTGGGGTTTTTATGCAGAACTGAAATCCAGGTCTTCCCCTGCTTGACTTACCTTGTTTGGCAGAACCCTCCTGACTGGTCACAGAGCAAATTAGTAAACCCAAAGATGTATTGGTAAATATGTGGTGCTGTTTTAATGTTTCACAAATTCCTCTAGGTTTTGTCCCGTGGTCTGTGCTGAACATAGTAAGTGTGGATGTCATGTGTCTGCGTGCCACCATCTTCCATTAGGATGGATTATAAGGGATAAAGAACTTTATTCCCCATTAGAAAACTGCTCCTGTTTCCATTACATTCTTATATGCCCCTCCCCACCCAATATGCCAACATGTTTAGGACAGCCCTTGAAGTCCATTTACTCCACTGCTGCCCTCTTATCCACCTGGAGTACCTCAGTACATCAAAGAACTTTTCACAATATGGACATATTGGAAGGAATTTGTAGAGCAATTTTACCAGGACTTTGCCACCTGCCACCCCTCCATGAAACCAACTCTGGAATATTCTACCCAGCACATGCATTTCCTACATACTAAAGTGAGGTTTTGCAGTTGCCACTTCACCACCCCCATGTATGACAAACCAACAGGATGCTGCAGCTACCTTTGTGCCATCAGCTTTTCTACTAAGCACACCATTAGATCCGCTCTCTATTGCCAAGCTGTATGTCACAACCTTATCTGCTCTGATCCCACCAACTGGGATGCATACCTTAAAGATCTGGAGCAAGGATTCGTTCCATTCCAATACAATTCCCAAATTGTCACTACTCAAATTAATAAAGTCAGACTCAGCCTCCATTCCCACTGCCTGCAGTACCAACTCTGGAATTAGGATAACAGGATGCTTCCTGTTGTTGCCTACAGTCCCCAGCTTCAGCACCTGAGACACATCATTACGGATGTCTAAACCTTCCTTGAAAAGCAAAATTGTCTCTAGGTAGCCACGGGGGGTAAATCTGCCCTGGCTTACTGACAGCCCCCAACTGTAAAAAACCTTGCTCAAGAAACAGATTACCTAACTCTTACCCTCACTGAGGCACCAAGCATTGCAATGGACCTAAATGCCTCCTGTGCCCCCATAGCAATTCAAGCCACATTGTCACTGGACCATTAACAAGGAGTACAACATCCAAGGGTCACCCACCTGCTACTCTGCCAATGTCATATCTGATCACAGTGCCTGGCTGGTGCTACATTGGGCAGACAGGGTGATCTCGATGGGTAAGAATGAAAGCACACCAACCTGACATCAGCTACAGAGACACCAGGGCCCATGTCAGAACACTTTAACCTCCCTGGACTCTCTATCAAAGACCTGAGGATTTCTGTGCTCTGGAAGCAAAAAAATGTAAAAAAAAACAGTTTGAACAGAAAGTTGCAGAAAAAGAAATCACCCAAGAACTGGATTGTGTTAGTATGGTTTAACCTTCATATCTTTCCATGGGGTAATTTCTAGGGCTGTGCAAATCTTTGGTTCCTGATTTGATTCGGCAGCAATTCAGCATGATTCGGTGGCCAAATCTCCAAATCCAAATTGAATCAGAGAACACTTTAAACTCTCCAAATCAAATTGGAACCCTCCGAATCGACTCGAAGAGATTCAGAAAGATTCAGCGATCAGACATAGATACAGGTTTAAATGTTTTTCTACATATCTCTAGGTAGCAGGCGGCTCAGGAATGCTGCAATGCTGGGGCACATGGAGCTTCCCACAGAAGCACGGGGTGGGGGGTCCCCAGTCTATGGCTGAATCGCTGACTCTCCAAGTCAGCATCGAATCTTCAGATTCAGGTTTGGCCAAATCAAATCAGGGACAGTGATCTGAATCAACGAATCAAATCACTGTCCCTGATTCAGGCTGAATCCAAACTGAATAGGGTCCACTTCACACACCCCTAGCAATTTCCTACCCCAGACACATGTTTTGTGCAGTATCTTAAACTTAATTAATTCTATTTTTTTTTTTTCTTTTTAGGACATTGTCACTGGCACTGCAGTGCATGATAGCTCCAAAGAACAGCCAACTTACAAGAATGGTTTGCTCTCTGTAGATGAAAAACTGAAAAACAAGGTAACGTGTTACCCCAGGTGTGAATGTGTTTTTCCATATGGGGTAATAATGGCAAAACTCCACCTTACCTGACTCTTTCATAACATACAAGCTAGTTTGCCCTGCGCTTGTTGGAAATGAGGACAAGGAGCAAAGGGACAGCAGAAAAGTAGTAGAACAGCATCATACTGCAATACAGCATACACTATGGAGTCCCCTTCAATGGTAAGGGCTTGACCACCAATGACCCTTTTATGGGCTCTCAATAGACCCCTGCATGGGTGGTTTCCAAACAGCATCCACCCACATTTGGCTTGTCTGCAAAGGGTAGGTGCTGGACTCTGGCTTCTGTTCCCAGAAGGAGAAAGTGCTACCTGCGCTACCACAGGGCAATGTGGAATTGGTTCTGTGACAGCATAGGTGGACAGGCTTGTCTTTGATTGTTATTTATACGCATTCAGTGGTAATATTTTTTATCTTTTTTTTTTTTTTCCAGTCCAGGATGAGAAGGCAGTGCATACTCAGTGCTGAAGCCTATCTTGCACAGGTAACCGGGGATGACAGTGACACATCCACTGATGAAATCTAATTCCACGGCAGTGAGCAGGAGTTGGTATCACAAGCAGAAGTGATGCCAAGACTTCCAGTGGGAAAGGGAAAAGGACCAGCCCGGGGGTGCTGTGGAAGACCGAGGAGAGCTATAGCATGACATGGAGCAGAACCACTGCCACCGCCCCCAGAAAACATTGCAGATGATGACAACGTTAGAGGAAGGAATGGCAGAGTGTGGGGAAAATGTCCACAGTTAATACATCATTGGAGAACGGTCAACGACATAGTCCATGAAATTGCTGGGCCAACAAGAGAAAGTAATAAAGACACAGTGGTAGAAATGCTCCACTTTTTTCTCTCACAAGATATGCTGAGTCTTATCAGAAGAGAAGCAAACAGAGAGGCAGAAAGAAGATTCAGGGAGTGGAACGATAGCCATCCTGAAAATAGAAAGGAGCTTACACTGACCTCCTACTGCTGAGTGGTCTATACCACGGTGGTCAAGAGGCACTGAAGGAGTTGTGGGAACAACGCACTGGGTGTCCTTGCTTCCGTGCCACCATGAGTTTAAAATGATTCTATCAAATCACCAACTACCTGAGATTTGACAATAAACTGACATGTGAGGAAAGGGGAGTTGTGGACAAGCTTTCTGCCTTCAGAGATATTTGGACACAATTGTGGAGCAGCTCAGAAAATTGTATATTCCAGGGATACACCTGACAGTTGATGAACACCTCATTGCATTCGGGGGTCACTGTCCGTTCAGACAGTATATGCCCCGCAAGCCTGCCAAATATGGCTTGAAAATTTGGTGGGGCTGTGATGCAGCAACATCATCCTCCCTGTCTGAAGAAATCTACCTGGGCAAGCAACCAGAAGCTCCATGCCAAGGTAATCTTGGTATCCAGGTCACTGAAAAATGTGTTCATCCCTGTTTAATAAAACATCCCTGGTACAAGACAGGAAGGAAAACTGTGGGTGAAAGTTTCTTCACAAGTACTGACCTGGCACAAACACTGCTACAGCAGGACTTGACCTATGTGGGTACGATTCAGAAAAACAAGGCTGATCTGCCAAACTAAATGAAAGCAAATCGAAGAAGGGAAACTTTTTCATCCATTTTTGTATCTTAGTTAGTTACTCTGTAAGGTGCATATCTGCCCTGCATTCTGCCTGACTTCAGGCAAACACACAGCTTGCTACCTCTCTCTGAAAATAGTAGCACAATTTGGGGTGGGGGGCAGAAATTGTGTTCTTTAAATATCTTGTTTGTTCCAAAATATTTTAAAAAGCTGCTTTGGATTCTACAATAATTACAGAAAGACTTCCAAACTACAAAATACAATTTTTGAAATTTTTCAGATTTCCCTGCAGGTAAAATATTCCTGATCTTTTTCCAAAAATGATTAATTAGTCTCCCTCCACCCAGTGCTAAGACAAAGAAACTGATCCAATGGATGTATGAAAGATTTCACCAGAGAACTAGACAGGAAAACCTGGGTACCAGTAGCCTAATGCAGGTATGTCTGAGCTATACCAACCACCCTAGAAAATAATTATTTTAGGGAAAAAAATATTTTTGTGTTCTTTAAATATCTTGCTTCATCCAAAATAAAATGTACCCCACTTTGGATTCTCCAAGAGTTACAGAAAGGATTTCAAACTACCAAAACTTTTTTTCTTAATTTTTCAGATTTCCCTGCAGATCAAATACTCCCTGTCTTTCTCCAAAATGATTACTTAGACTCCCTCCATCCACTGCTAAGACAGAGAAATTGAGTCACTGGACATATGAAAAGTTTTGACAGAGGATCGAACAGGAAACCCTCAGTACAAGTAGATCTAATTTCACACATTAGCCAGGGTGGAATAAAGACCTCAGCAGAGTTAGAGAAACATGGAACAAGGGCAGAACGTTTCTGTTCTCTCTGCTCCTCTGGGATCCTGGAGTTTTTACGGACCTTAGTAACGTTGTCTACATTTTGAATCCATGCTCACTTGAAAAATGCTGCCCCCAAAACTCCTATCTACACTCCGGCTGCTCTCTCACTTACTTCTGCCTTGGCAAATGTTAGTGTCATTCACTACAGTTCTCTCCTTGCTCATCTAGTTCATTCCCCATCTAGAAACTTCACCACTTCCCACCTGAAGCCTTTGATCTGAGTGGCATTTTTGTTAGGGGTTACCTTGGGAGTTATGAAAGAAAATATATAACCCCTTGGCCAACTGGCCATCTCAGGTGAGAGTTATCTGTACCACAGCTGTGAAGGCACCATGAGCAAAGAAAACATATCCTCTTCACGTTAGTAGAGATATTTTGTGTCATCAAAATTTCTTAACTGACCTGTACATATTTAACTGACCTGTACATATTTAACCCCTACTTGTCTGTACATGTTTACAGAAAATCATAGGTCAAGCTGGGTTCCTATTGCACACTTACCTTGAGCACCGTAGACCCTGGCAGTGATCAGGAAAAGCAGGCACAGTGTCATGATCCCAAGCACCAGGGGAACTGGTGACCACAGGAGAGATGGCTGGGTGGGCTTTAGCACAGAAAGGGAGAAAAAGGAATTGAAAAGAGATGAGAAGGGAAGGGTTCCTACCTGAGAGGAGAGGTTGGGTTGGAGTGCTGGAGCTTTTCCAAACTAAAAGAGCCATCATTCTCCATAAGGCAGAGAAGCAAACTGCCCAAAACTGGCCGGTCACTGGGCCAAGAGGCCTACAAGAATTTTAAAGGCAGCAGTGTGTGCACAAGTCCAGGAAAGCTAGGAGATGCATTTCCTTTCTTCCAGGTATCCACAGGCAGGCCTCACACCTGAGTTTGACACATAACACGGCCTGAACCTAAGAGAAGTATTTCAGTAATAAAACCTGCACAAGTATGAAGTGTTTTGGGTGCAAAACATAGGCATATTATGAGCAGTACTGGAGCGTGTGGATTCAAGAATGTACAGAGTATAAGGGGAAGTAGTGGCCAGTCTCATGCTTCACAGCAGGGCTTAGGGATGAGCTGCTGCAGCCGTGCCCATCACCTACAGGAGCCCCCTCTGAGACCCAAAGGAAAAAGCAACAGCACAGAGGGAGGGCAGGAGGGTTTCTTGTTTGTTTCTATTTGGCTCTGAGGTGGAAGAGAGGAATCAGAAAGGCTGAGCTTAAATCCAAGCTGAATGCACATTATTGTCCCACAGCCCCTCTCTGTCACATGCTGTACCTCTGAACTTGACATGGGAGGGGGTCTGTCTCTGGTGCCCTGGAGGAGTTCCCATTTGCACGTCTGACATAGTGTCCTCCTGCTCATGCATTCCCAGTGGGTTCCAGCAGAGACGATTTATACACGACTGAAATGCATTCAGGGGTGGGACGCGAGAAGGAACTGGTAGGTCTAGGAGTGACTCAGACACAGCAAGTGCAGCCACATGGTGCTACAACTGAGAAAGAAATGGTTACTTGTCCTGAGAGAATGATCGTGGTTTCCAAACACGTTGCCATTGCACGTCTGAGCAAAAGGGATAAAGCTTTCAAATAATTTTGCAAAATAAAGAGTGGAAGAGAAAAAGAGAGAGAGAGAGATAAATTCCCTCTTGAAATGGCAACATCCTTTACAATCTCATTGGACACAGGAGACTCAAGATCTCTCAGAATATTCCTAACTGGATGTCCCAAGGCCCCAGAATTGAAGTTCTCAGAAACCATTGCCCTGGCAATGGCAGGTTACTGCATCACTGCTGAATAATGCAGTCAGCTGTGGCATCCAGGGTAATGGTTTCTTAGATAAGAAGCCGGTAAAGGACTAAGACCAAGCTCAGTAATTTTACCCTTTACCTTCCGTTGTTTCATAGACTCATAGAAAATTAGGGTTAGAAGGGGCCTCAGAAGGTCATCTAGTCCAACCCTGGCTCAAAGCAGGACCATTCCCAACTAGATCATCCCAGCCAGGGCTTTGTCAAGCCAAGCCTTAAAAACCTCCAAGGATGGAGAGTCCATCACCTCCCTAGGTAACCCACTCCAGTGCTTCACCATCCTCCAAATGAGAAAGTTTTTCCTAATATCCACCTTAAGCCCCTCTTGCTGCAACTTGAGACGGTTGCTCCTTGTTCTGTCATCTGCCACCACTGAGAACAGTCTAGCTCCATCCTCCTTGGAAACCCGCTTCAGGCACTTAAAGGCTGCTATCGATTCCCCCCACAGTCTTCTCTTCTGCAGGCCAAATAAACCCAGTTCCTTCAGCCTCTCTTCAGTAGTCATTTCCCCAGCCCCTGAACCATTTTCACTGCCCTCTTCTGGACTCTCTCCAACCTGTCCACACCCTTTCCATTGTAGGGGGCCCCAAACTGGACACAATACCCCAGATGTTGCATCACCAGAGCAGAATTGAATGGACCAATCGCTTCTCTGAATCTGCTGGCACTGCTCCTTCCAATGTGGCCCTGTATGCTGTTAGTCTTCTTGCTTCCTCCTGCTGTCCCAGCACAAGACCCCAGCCTTTCTAGAGATATAGCCCAGGCAGTCATCCCTCCAGATGAACATGACTGCCTTCCCCACCGCAGCTCCTCAGAACAGACTTAGACTCTATTATAACACTAATCCCTCTTCCTCCCAGAGAAGAACAGCTGAATCCTGCCTCCAGCCCTGTTCTCATAAAGCCACAACAGCCCTGCCTGGACCCAGTGGAAAGTGTACCTGCATGTGCATCCACAGAGATGGGTGTTAAAGAACATAACTCAAGAGCGGCACATCCAACTGGCTAGTGTGTGCTGCGTGTGAGTGCAAGTTTGTGCACGGAGAGGAGCTCAGAGGCCGTGTGTGACATGGGGTTTTCTGTCACCTCACCCTGCTCGAAGGGGCCCAGCGCTCCCAGGACAGATGATTGACTGACTCTCCTCTTTTCCAACAAAACTGCACAGGAAGTCTTTCCTTCTGCCATGAAATGTGCTGCTCTTGCACACACAGTTAAACACCTTACCCTATAGCACACATAGCAAAGTCACCTGGACTGGCTGAGGGACAGCCAAGGGAGTGTGGATGGGGATGCGGCCCAGGCCATGGGCAGCTGTTGCAAACAGAGAAGTGTCTAAAGTGGAGTGTGAGAAACAGGTACCCAGTGGCAAGCTCTGCTTTTCTCTAAAAAACTTAGGACCCTATTTCAGGTGGCTTGGACAGGATTTTTTATGCAGGATAATAGACTTTAGCACCCACTGTCCGTGGCTTTTCACAGGAACCAGTGGCTTCTGGGAACCTATTTGTCTTGGGGGCTCTGAGAACCCAGGCCTTCCTTGAAGCACGAGAGAAAGGCCTGGGTAGAAAAACAGGATCCATGGGGCATTCCCTGCTTAGCACTTCTGAAGGTCTCTCACCACCTGGACACAGGAAACATGGTAGACTTTGTATACCTAGTCTTCCAAAAGGCTTTTGATCTAGTATCCCATGATATCCTTCTGGGAAAACTGGAAGATTGTGGGCTCAGCTGCTTGACGGTTCAGTGGGTGGGAAACTGGCTACAGGGTAGGACCCAGAGACCTCTCATGAACAGATCTGTGGCGTCCTGGTGCAAAGGGGCCAGTGGTGTCCCTCAGGGGTCTGTGCTTAGACCGGTGCTTTTCAACATCTTTATCAATGATTTGAATAGGGGAGTGAAAAGCTCACTGGCCAAGTTTGCGGATCACATCAACTTATGGGGCAGTGTGGTCACACCAGAAGATAGGTTGCAGATACAGGCGGACCTGGACAGGCTCGAGAGTTGGGCAGACTGGAACCAGATAAAGTTTAACACTTCCAAGTGTAAGGTGCTCCAACTGGGGGCAAACAACCCTCAGCACAAATACAGACTTGGTGGTGACAGCTTGACCTGCACCATGGCTGAAAGGGACCTAGGGGTAGTGATTGACCATCATATGTCAGTATGATGCGGTGGCCAGCAGGACAAACAACACTCTGGCATGCATTAACCGATGCATCTCATGTAAAACTAAGGAAGTGATACTCCTGCTGTACTCAGCACTGGTGAGACCGCAGTTGGAGTACTGTGTTCAGTTCTGGGTGCCACTCTTCAATAAGGATGAGGAAAAACTTGAGAGGGTCCAGAAAAGAGCCACTTATATGATCAGGGACTTGCAAGGCAAGCCATACAAGGATAGGCTGATGGACCTGGGCCTCTTTAGCCTAAAGAAGAGAAGGTTGAGAAGGGACATGATAGCGGCTTACCGCTATATCAGAGGAGTGCATCAGGAGTTCGGTGAACAACTAATTGTTCACTAGGGCACCCCCGGGGAAGACCAGAACCAATGGATACAAACCCTGGAAGGCTGCTTCAGGCTTAATACCAGGAAAAACACCATTACAGTCAGGGTGTCCAAACTAGGGCTGGGGGAGATTGCAAGTGGTTCATTCAGGGGAGGATCCAAACCATTGTGCACACTCACAGGAAGTGAGTAATGGAGGGGCACATGCCCTCCAATTTTTTGCATGGAGCAGGGGACACAGAGGATTGATGCTGCTGTTGGGATCACCATGCCAGGTGCGCCACCATGGCGAGGTTCATAGATTCATAGATTCATAGATGTTAGGGTTGGAAGGGACCTCAATAGATCATCGAGTCCGACCCCCTGCATAGGCAGGAAAGAGTGCTGGGTCTAGATGACCCCAGGTAGATGCCTATCTAACCTCCTCTTGAAGACCCCCAGGGTAGGGGAGAGCACCACCTCCCTTGGGAGCCCATTCCAGACCCTGGCCACTCTAACTGTGAAGAAGTTCTTCCGAATGTCCAGTCTAAATCTGCTCTCTGCTAGCTTATGTCCATTATTTCTTGTAACCCCCAGGGGCGCCTTGGTGAGTAAAGCCTCACCAATTCCCTTCTGTGCCCCCATGATGAACTGATAGGCAGCCACAAGGTCGCCTCTCAACCTTCTCTTGCGGATGCTGAAAAGGTCCAGGTGCCCTAGTCTCTCCTCATAGGGCTTGGCCTGCAAGCCCTTAACCATACGAGTTACCCTTCTCTGGACCCTCTCCAGGTTATCCACATCCCTCTTGAAGTGTGGTGCCCAAAATTGCAGGCAGTATTCCAACTGCGGTCTGACCAGAGCCCGATAGAGGGGAAGTATCACCTCCTTGGTTCTGTTCGTCATGCATCTGCTGATGCACAATAAAGTGCCATTAGCTTTTCTGATGACTTCGTCACACTGACGACTCATGTTCATCTTGGAGTCCACTAGGACTCCAAGATCCGTTTCCGCTTCTGTGCCACCAAGCAGGTAATTTCCTAGGCAGTAGGTATGCTGGACATTTTTCCTCCCTAGGTGCAGCACTTTGCATTTCTCCTTGTTGAACTGCATTCTGTTGTTTTCCACCCATATGTCCAACCTGTCCAGGTCTGCTTGTAGCTGTTCCCTGCCCTCCGGCGAGTCCACTTCTCCCCACAGTTTTGTGTCATCCACAAACTTGGACAGAGTACACTTCACTCCCTCGTCCAAGTCGCTGATGAAGACATTGAAGAGTATCAGTCCAAGGCCCGAGCCCTGCGGGACCCCACTGCCCACACCCTTCCAGGTCGATACTGACCCATCCACTACGACTCTCTGGGTACAACCCTCTAGCCAATTCGCCACCCACCGGACTGTGCAGTCATCCAAGTCACAGCCTCTTAACTTGTTCACCAGTATGGGGTGGGATACCGTATCGAAGGCCTTCCTGAAGTCTAAGTAAATGACATCAACCCCTACTCCTGCATCCAGTTGTTTTGTAACCTGGTCATAAAAAGAGACTAGATTAGTCAGGCATGATCTACCTGCTACGAACCAGTGCTGGTTTCCCCTCAGCATAATTTTTCCTGCCGGGCTCTCGCAAATGTGAGCCTTGATAATTTTTTCAAAGACTTTGCCTAGGATGGAGGTGAGACTGACTGGCCTATAGCTGCCCGGGTCCTCCTTCCTCCCCTTCCTGAAAATGGGGACCACATTGGCCCTTTTCCAGTCCTGGCCCATGTGCCATGAGTGTTCAAATATTCCCACCAATGGCTGTGCAATGACGTCAGCCAGTGGCTTCAGTACCCTCGGATGGAGCTCATCCGGGCCTGCCAACTTAAACGCATCCAGTTCCTCCAAGTGCCTCTGCAACATCTCAGGGTCTACATTTGGTAGTCTGGCGCCTTGCTGCTGCCTCTCTACAATCCCAGTGAGAGCCTTGTCTTGCCCCTCACTTAGGAACACTGAGGCCAAGAACTCATTGAGGAGTTCAGCCTTGTCCCCTCTGTCCATCACCAATTGCTTATGCCCATTTAGTAGGGGTCCTATTCCTCCCTTGGCCTTCCTTTTACTCCCTATAGATCTAAAAAACAATTTCTTGTTATCCTTTACTTGGGAAGCCAACCTCAGCTCCATGGTAGCTTTGGCCTGTCTAACTGCCTCCCTACAAGCGCGAGCAGAAGAGGTATACTCCTCTTTAGTAATCTCTCCCCGTTTCCACTTTTTATATGCCCCCCTTTTAGCCTGTAGACTGCTTTGGATTTCTCTGGTCAGCCAAGGAAGCCTCCTGGCCCCTTTCCCCCTTTTTTCCTGCATCGAGATCATCTCCCTCTGTGCCCAAAGGATCATTTCCTTAAGGCACAGCCACCCTTCCTGGGCTCCCATCTCTTCAAAACTCTTACTCTGCAGTGCGTCCTTGACTAATCGCCTGAGTTCATTGAAATCAGCTTTCCTAAAGTCTAGCACTTTCACCCTACTGGTTACCTTACCCACTCGACATCTTATGATGAATTCTATTATTTGCTGATCACTGTCCCCCAGGTGACCACCGATCTGTAGGTCTCCTACCATGTCATCCCCCGTTGCCAATACCAGGTCCAGTAAGGCATTCCCCCTAGTGGGACCATGTACCTCCTGTGTCAGATGGAGGTCCTGTACACAGGATAGGAACGTGCGTGAACAGTGGGACTTTGCTGTCTGCGTCTCCCAGCAGATGTCTCGGTAGTTTAGGTCCCCCATGACTACCGCCTCCCTAGTTTTTATGGTCCCTGAAAGCTGCCGCAGGAGCCCCAAATCTAGTTCTTCCCCTTGGTGTGGGGGACTGTAGCAGACCCCTACCACCAAATCCCTTTCCGCTTGACCTCCATGTAACCTAACTCACATTCCTTCTACTTTCTCCTCCTCCGATTCCGTTTTGATAAGGGTCGATGAATATCACTCATTGACATAGAGCGCCACCCCTCCCCCTCTCTTTCCCACTCTATCCTTTCTGTACAGCTTATAACCCTCAATGTGGAGCGCCCAGTCATGGGAAGAATCCCACCAGGTTTCTGTTAGCCCTACTAAGTCGTAGGTGTTTTCTGCAAGCAGGAGTGCTAGTTCATCCTGCTTGCTCCCCATGCTCCTAGCATTAGTGCATAGGCACTTGAGCCCCGTGACTGGCACCTTTGTTGCCCCCCAGCTCTGATGCCCAAAGGGCCCCTTATTGCTTACCTGCTTATTGCTTACCTGTGGTGTACTGCTGGCCACCCCATGGATTGCAGGTTCCCGATGTTCTAATTCTTCAGGCTGGACTGTCCTTGTGGGTGCCACATGGTATGGTGGTCCACAGCTTCCCCCGCCCTCATCTTCCCCTCCCCACGACAAGCCTAGTTTAAAGCCCCTCGGAGGAGATCCGCCAACCTAGAAGAGAACACATGCTTACCTTTGGAGGACAAGTGAAGCCCATCCCAACTGAGAATGTCTCTTGTCGTGATGTTCGGGTCATTGTCAAGGACAAGCTGAGGTTCAGAACTTGTGAAGGGTGAGGGGATGATGTGGCCTGAATATCTGGTTGAAAGATGGAGGTATAATCACCCATATTAGAAAATGCTGACTTCAGGATTTTGACTTGGTGCTCTCAGGCTTCTCCTCCAGCTCCCAGCCCCACTGTGATGCTTACTGTGATGGGAGCAGGCTGGGGAAAGTTGGTCTCTCTATCCGGGATGAGAATATTTTTATTCTCTTTTCTCCTCTCATTATTCTGCCACCAAAGCAGCAGCAGTGTCACCACCAGCAGCACCAATAGCATCCTGGGCACCAAGCCCGCACTTTGGATGATGAGGGGAGGGACAGTGTCTCACCGTGATCTAAATCCTCCCCATTCTCCCACACAGACAGTGACTCTGCCTTCTGTACCGCACATCCAGGGCTGAGCAGAATCTCTCTCTGCCTCACTCAGCTGCTGCACAGCACAAGAGATGGGATGTGCTCCTACTCCAGGAGACCTGGTCACTGCTGTTTGCTCAGCAACATGTATCTTCCCAGTCCCTGATGGAGAGACCTAGATGACACAGGCCAGAGACCATTGTTGGCATCTGTAGGAGGATACTGAAACTTAGTCCCCCAATCCTCTTTCTCTGATACTCCCAAACTGGAGACACTCCAGGGGTCCCTTCAGGGTATGGACCTCCCCATGGCCTGGTCAGACCTGTCAAGACACCCTTACAGTTCCCAACACCTTCACCTCCATTACTAATGGGGCTGGGTGATGCTGCACTGATGGGAGGTGGTTTATTTTCAGAGCCAAGTTGAGATTCCTGTAGCAACTGGAGGACATGGAGACAAGGGCACCATTCCATTTTCCTTTGCATTTATATGGAACAGTGTTTCCTTTTTCAATTAAATTTCAATTTGAACCTGCTGTTCCATTTCTTATTGTCGAAACAGCTTTAGTGCTTCGACGCTGTTTCAACATTTTGCCCATATGCTATAATGGGGAAGCTCAAAACAGCCTATAACTTTGTCATTTCTGGTCTGATTTGGATGAAACTTGCAGTAATGGTAGCCCCTTCGGAGGGCATGAAGCGTGCCAGGTTTCAAGGAGATAGGTGCAGGGGCTTCAGGGAAACTGCACCTTAAATCCTTAAAGCAAAAAAACTTATGTCACATGTAAGTGTTAAGCCGCAGCAGGATCAAAACTGCAGGGATGGTAGCCCCTATGGAGGCAATAAAGCCTGCCAGCTGTCAAAGAGATAAGTGCAGGTGATTGGGAGAAATTGCACCTCAAGCTGCTGACAAGCAAAACTCGTGACCTGGCTGACACTGTGTATGTTACGGCGCAGCAAGGTGAAAACTGCCGGCCTGATAGCCACTGCTGAGGCCATGAAGCCTGCCAGCTGTCAAGGAGATCAGTGCAGGGGGGTTCTGTGGCCTACACCCCTGTCTGCTGACAGGGAAAACTTGTGACATGGGTGGATGACACTGTTTTTTAAGGTGCGCCCTAACTTAGCTGACACCAAGGCAGAAAGGAGGGCAGTTCAAACAATGCTGCTTTTTTATGCAGTTTTTCCATCCCCCCCCAGAGCACTTACTTTACTTTCTGTTTCCCTGCAGGCAAGCCCAACTTGAACTTTGAGAGTCAAAACATTTAGAAAATTTTGAAACATTTTGACTTGCCTCATTTCATTTTCAGGCTGTTTCAAAGCCCTTCATTTCATTTGGATTTGCTGTTTCCAGCTCAAAACAAGTTGAAACAGCATTGAAAAAAACTGCCTGCAAAATTTCTCACAGCCCTAGTGTTTACCACCTCTAAACATTGGACCATGTCTCTGCCTTTGCCCTTAGTGGGTGTTTATCCACTGATGAATCTCAGGCAATGATGTATCAGAATGCAAATGACCCGTAAGGGAGGTGGAGGCTTGGCCAGGGCATCTCTGACATCATAATGTGCAGCGATGACCTGGTGCTGGGTAACCAAGGACAACTGATGCCCCCAACTGCCAGTCTGTCATCCTCCCACCCAAGACTGAGAGCTGCTCTGGGAGCAACAGGGGCTGCAGAGTGGGAGACAATGAGATGTCTCCTGGAGACGGGCGGGTGCTGGAGCTCCCACTGGGGGACCTGCCGCAGAAGAGGTGGTGAATGCCAGACTGGGCTGTGGACACCAAGGGAGGGCAGGAGTCAGTCTCACCAGATGGAGAGGCAGACAGCAGGAGGGAGGAGTGACTGATGCTTTGTCTCATCTTCTCTAGGAAACATGCCTGCCCATCCTTCCCATGGTGTGTGAGGGTGCCCTACACATGAGGCTTTCCAGGTCCTGGATTCAAGGGTGGTTTACCCAGGAACATGAGCAGCCTGGAGTTTGGAAATTTCAGTGGACCTTGGACACCTGGGGAGCTGGGCTCAGGAAGGAGGAAAGCCTGTGGGCCTAAAGGAGCCAATAGGCAAAAAGGAGCAGAGAAGTGAGCCTCTGGTAGGTGACCAGAGCACTGCCAGCATCTTTCAGGCCAGGCCTGGCACTGACAGTGGTGAGTCCCCTGTACATGAGCACGCAGCCCACCCAGGCTCACAGTCTCTGTATAATTGCAGACCACTCAAGGTCCTTTGCTACCATTGCTCTCAGGCATCGCTCACAGGGGTGGACAAGCCAGAGGTGGTGGCCCTCACTGTCAGCAACCTCTAAGTACAGTGGCCACATCTTCCAGGCAGGCTGTGCCTTTGAAGAACCTGGGGCCTTTAACCATTCAGCACAGCCTCTGAGCACATGCTGTCACCCAACAGCTGTTCTCTTGAGTGGTCAAGGCTGACTCTCCACTTTCCTATATAAACCCTTGACTTCAAACATGCAGAGGAGAGGGTTTATGCATTATATAGCAAATTACTTAAATTTGAACTAAATGCCAGCTGAGGATTCGCCCTGCATCCTACTGTTACTAGCAAGTGGGCTCACCTAGTATCTTCATTTTTATGTTCTTCATTCCCAGATTCATGCCCAGTGTTACCAGAAATTCCTAGGCATTTCAGTTCTCAGGCTACAGTTTTGTATCCTGTCCACTTTACCTCTGCCCCTTGAGAAGACCTTGGCTCTAGGGCTTCTCAGCTTGTGTCTGTGCATTCATTTACCATGGGGACCTTCTGCATCAAACCCAGGGCTCTGCCTGTTCTGAAACCCAATGTTTCACTTCATTCGCAGGGACTGTAACAAGGCTCCTCAGTTCCAGTTTCTCTTGGACTTGCCCCTTCAGGATAACATCACCCTTTCATAGAGGTGAGCTCCCTACCAGGATTGCTGGGCTTCCCTCAAAGTAGTCATTTCTCCTCCAGATTTTCTACAATACTGTCAGACAGAGCATGCCCCTGAGCACCAGACTCCTGCTTATCAGTCACAAGCGCTCCCTGGGTCTCTAGGGAAAGAGCCCAGCTCTGTGCTTCAACTTTTTGAGACACAGCCCCTCTGTGGCCTTCTCCGTTGCTGTCTGGGCTGCCCTCCTGGTACACAGTGTCAGCATCATTGCAGGGTGCTCTCTGGCTTCTGCTGCTTGCTGGCTGCAAACTCCTGTAGCAAAATAGCGCTCCCTCCTGCAGCTGGGACTGTTTTCCAAGGCTGGACAGAGCTTGGGTCTGCATGGCTCCACACCCTGTGCAGTTCTTGCCTCTTGCAAGTCCCAGCAGTTTGTTTATGGTTTCTCTCCTGAGTTTTTCACTCTCTGGTGTCTGCTTTCCAAGCTCTTCTATCTCCTGTCACTCTGCCCAGTGTCCCTGCACTTCCCTTTTCTTCCAGAAATGCTCATTCTCTACCCAGCAGTGTCTGCAGCTGGACACAGCCTGGCAGCTCTTTCCAAGACTGGCTCCATGTTTCCCACCAGCTGTTTCTGTTGTTTGGATGTTTGAATCTCTCCGATCTCTTACAGTAGAGTCAGCCCAAGTGCTATAATTCCCAGCCTGACTCATGCATTGTTCAGCAGTCAAAAATCCTTTCAGGACCTCCTTTTCTTTGCATCCTCCCAGGGACCAGAGAGCAATCACAAAATAGCTTCTCTGGGTCTGTCTTGAAACCAAGCCACTATTTGGGGAGGAAAAAGCCAGGCTTGTAAGGTTCCCAGGAAATTTCAACATCCCCAGAGAGTTGAAATGCTTGAGGAGCTTTTAATGGATATTTCATCCGTGTGATCCCATTCTCCCTCCCTCGTCTCCTATCTCTCTTCTTTGCAAATCTGTTCTTTTTCAAACATCCTCTCCTATTGCCCTGTGAGGTCTGGGTTATCCATAGTGAGGACAAAGTGTAGAAGAGGATTATTGTCCAGTCTACCCAGATGGGCTACCTGGATTTTTCCTTTTCCCTGGTCACCCTGGGCCAGGACTTTGTGACTCAGAAATCAAAGCCACCTCCCAGCTGCATGAAGGCATTATGTCATTAAGTGCCTTAGTGAAGACTCAGGACTGAAATGTGGGCATTAGTGCAGGTCAGTTGAGAGGGGCTGTTCCTCTTTGGGCAGCACTTTATTGATGTGGTGATGTGGTCCTCCTGCCCATTAGAAGAGAACTAGAAAAAGCTGCTGGTGATCAAAGCCCCCAAACCCCAATATTAGTTGGGGATGGAAGTTGCAGCAGGTCTCTGGATCCCACCTGCTTTTCAGGTAAGCATGGGTGTAAACAGTAGAAGGCCCCTCTATGAATTACAGTGACCTGAGCTGCTTCTTTCAGCTGTTGGCCTCTCCAGGACATGACTTCCTGGGCTTTCTGCATTGCTTTGGGGGAACCACAGTTGGAAAAAAGGAGGTAACTGTAAGAGAGCTCCCTGCACAAGGACCTGAAGGGAGGGGAGCTCCAGAGCCTGGAGAGATGCCCAGAAGAAAAGAGACTGTCAAGGACTCAGGTTAAGGATTTGAGACGGTGCACTGACTAGCACTGACCCCTGAGAGACATCTACAGAACCCAACTAGGTGAGGATCAGCCTGGGCATGTCCCCTCCCGCCAGTCTGTGACATGCTCCTGTCTGTGAATCCTAACATTAGGTTGCATTACACATGACCCATAGAGGACCATGGGGAAGGGAGCTGTAGGGCCTGGAGTCACCTGAGATTAGCAAGGATTCAGGAGTTTTCTAATTTGGAGGGCAGGGAAAGTGTCCTGCATTCCTTATGCCACTGGTGCCCACTCTGTCAGGGGGAGAAGGGAGCACCCTGCTCTAAAAAAACTCACCCCTTGCCCCTTTTTAAAAACCTGTCACCCCCTTTCTTAAGGCCTAGTAACTTAATATGCCTCCCAGGGTCTACAGGCAAGTTTCCCCGTGATTGGCTGTCGAGGGCTCCGATATCACAGTGGCCTTGCACAGGTGTCAGTTGACCTGGGCTACTGAGTCATCAAGCCGAACAATTACCAGGGGACCTGGCTACCAAACACTACTGCTGTGCTTGGTACCTGATGACATGTGGTTCACCCTCCACCTGAGCCTGGTGTCAGGCAGGAGGATGCCAAAGTGCAGGTGGAAGGGAGGGAGCTGGAGCTTCTCCAGGGGTGGCCTCACCTGCTGCTTTTTGTGGACGAGGAGGTAAGATCCAGGTTGGGCCTGGACTGGAGGAGAGTGGAGGGGCAGTAAGGGGGGGTGAGGAGCCTGTCTCAATGGCCTGACAGCATACCAGAAGTGATTGGTGGGGAAGGCCAAGGCACAGACTGAAACTTATTTTCCATTGATCTTTCATAAATTAGAGGTAGGCTCTTCTCAGGCACTGTGTGTCAGGCTATACTGCCTGTAAACTGATGAGATAGTCGCAGTCCTGGAGGGGCGTTGCTAGGCATGTTGGATCAGGAAGGCCACCCTCCCACCTGAGCCCTTTTGCTGTAGCTGAAGAGTGTTGGTGACAAGCCCCCAATCCAGACCCTGACTTCCCTGGGCAACTGGCCTGAGGTGAACCCTTGAAACTACAGTCTTTCCCCCCAGGCCCTGGGCTTCGTGCCCATAGTCCAGAACTGTTAACCCAAATCAATAATATACATAAATGGAAAAGGTTGCACTTATCTGTCCTTGCTTATGGTCCCCACCATCTGCTCCCCACATGGTAGGTCCAGCGTCCCCTCCCCAGCAGCCCAGGTCTGGGCATGAGCTGGTTGCAGGGTCCTGCTCAGTGAGGGGAAGCCTGTCTGCCTGATTGTCACCCACAGCCCCATGCAGCCATTCCTCGATGCTTTTAGCTTCCCATGCATGCGGGGGCAGGCCCTTCAACCCTGTCTGGGCAGGCTGGCTTCCAACCACCAGCAACTGGGGGCATACCCCGAGCTGAGGCTAGCTATTAGGGCTGTGCGAAACAGCACCATTCTGTTTCAACTTGCATTTCAACATTCCAATAGAACAGCATTTTGTTTAGGGGAAACTGCACCTCATAGTCTTGAAAGGCAAAAACTCATATCACATGTATGTGTTAAGTCACAGTGGGGTCAAAACTGCAGTCATGCTCGCCCCTGCTGAGGCCATGAAACCTGACAGCTGTCAAGGAGAGAGGTGGAGGGGGAGTCTGGGTTCTGGGCCCTGCACCCCTAGCTGCTGACATGCAAAACTTGTGTCATGGGTGCTTGTGCAACTGTGTCTGTCTTTGGGCACTGAGGGGGCAGTGGGGAAACTACTGCAGGCCTGGCTGCTAGGCCCTGCTGCAGCCACAAAGCCTGCCAGCTGTCAAGGAGATAGGTGCAGGGGGGTTCTGGGGTCCTGCACCTCTGGTTGCTAAGGGGCAAAACTCACTAACTGGCCCCAAGGCAGAAAGCAGGGCTGTTCAAACAATGCTGCTTTTCTGCAGTTTTTCTTTGCCTGCCCGAGAGCCCTGGGATTGGAAGTGACCCCAGGGAAGGATGACAGTCACTGGCCAGCTACACAGTCAATAATAATGAGAGCGCTCCTTCCCCCTGCTTCCCCTCTCTTCCCCCTTCGTCTCCTTACTTAATTTGTGTTGTCCTGCAGGCAAGCCCAGCTTGAGCTTCGAAACTCAAAACGGTTCAAAGATTTGCCCCATTGAACTTTCTTTTGCATGTCCTTTGCTTGTATCTGGCTGCTTGCTTACCTTGGGACATTTGTTATTTCTCCCATGCCAATGCTCTTGCAGTCTCTAGCCTCTCTAGCACATGCACTACTGTGCTTCATGCCAACCCTTCCTGTTGTTCCCAACCTTCCTAGAGCAAATCCAGAATTTCTTGTGGGTGGTGGCCATACAATAGGTCAAATGGTGAAAACCTGGTGACAAAATGGGGGGCTTCTCGGTACACAAACTTTAGTGGTCCCAATAGCTTATCTCACCTGTGTATGCCTTGCCCAGCGACCTTTATTGAGTGTCCATTTAGAGTGTCCAGCCTGTCCATTTGGGGTGTTAAATAGTTGTTCGAAGCTGCTGGATTCTTAACATGCCTTCTTCATACACCAGCTTGGATCCATCTTCCCAGGGCTGCTCTACCGTGAACTGTCTTGCAGGTCAGTCTTCCAAAATTCATACTTAGCTGGGATTCACTGAAGAGACCCTCTGCCTCAGGCTTACACTGGGGGATCTTTTGCTGAACAAGCATGCTCAGCAATCCCCACAGGCAAGGCCAAACCCGGCCTAACAAACTGGGTGAACTAAGTGCCTGGCTAGGCATGCTAGCACTTGGTGGTCATGCCTTTCAACCATTAGCTGTACCCAGGCCCTTTCCTAGGTCTGGTGCCATAAGGTAGATCATCAGGAGCTGGTCTGTGCCCATGGAATCTGCTTCCTGCAACAACTCTTTCATAATAATGTCCATGTGGAGCCAGTTTCTACTAAGGCAGCCCCCAACTGTCCTTCAAGCCAGGTCTTGACTCTTATCTGGAAGCCTTCTATTGAGCGCCACGTCCTCCCTGGGCATGGCCAATCACCAAATCCGCACTTCGTCTCTACTACAGGGGTGGGCTCTCATCCATGGGCAGGATATTATCCCCAAATGGTCTCCAAAGTTCACCCTGTATCTCCTTGGGGACAATTATGGGCATAGTGCCTAGACAGCCCACACTGGAAGCAGGGATGGCCCACACTGGTCTGGGGAAGCAGCAGCACTGCCTTCCTCTGGGAAGGGTTATTCTTTTTTTTTCGGACCCCAGGTTCATTGCCCCTTGTTTTGTGGTGAGGTCACGCCCAGTCACCATGAAATCCTCTACGAACTTCAGGACCTCCTGTACTGACCTGAGCTGGTGCCACTGTACCCATGACTTGACACCTGCCTTCAAGTCCCAACCAAACTACTCCAAAACTATGATCACCATCACTTCCCCTGAATCTGTGTCTTGAGACAGCAACCACCATCATGCCTCATCCTGGAGCAAATGAACTAACCACCAGGGACTCCACAATCACTAGGTTTTCTTGCAGCTAAGTCTTTGGCGATGGAGCTCCTCAGGTACCTGAAGCTGGTGGAGAATAGCTTGCTTCACCTGCACAACCATTCACTCTATGGCCTCTGAGAAAAACTCTGTATTATCATCCTGGGTCATCCAGGGCATTCCTGAGTGTCCCAGATTGGCCGCTGAGGCACTTGTACTCCACTCCCTGCCTGCAACATGGCCTCTACTCTCCTCCATGACCTCCCTCAGTTGCTTGGTGGCCTGTACCTGCAGCTGCACTAGGCCAGCCACATTGTTTGGTCTGTTCAGCCACTGCCATCTGCTGCTGCTACAACACCTGCTCCATGGCTGCAGCCAAGACCCAAATCTAGCCATCCCTGAGGAGCAGCACCCTCAGTTAAAATCCATGTGATGGTGCCATTTGTGAACCACCAAGATAGCTGAATTCCCAGAGAGGCCTTCCTGGGTATGTTAGGTTGGCTGTGCCATGTGCCCCTCTGACCCCTTTTACTCTAGCTGAGGAGAGGGTTGGCCAAGGACCCACCAATCCAGACCCTAGGCTCCCTGGGGAGCCATCCTGAATTACACCCCTGAGCTACAGGCTTACCCTCTAGGCCCGGGGCTCCATGCCCAGAGTCCACAACTATTAAACTCAAGTCAGTAATAAAGTTCAGTGAAAATGTTTGCACTTACCTGTTCTTGTTGCTTATGGTCCCCACATGGTTGGTCTGGTGCTTCCCCCAGCGTCCAGGTCAGGGTGTCAGTTGGCTGCAGGTTCCTTCTAGGTGAGGGAAAGCCTTCCTGCTCCTCACCCATCAGCCTCAAGCATCCACTCCTGCTTCCTCTTATCTCCCTCCACATGTGGGGAAGGTCCTTCCACCCTGTTCAGACAGTAGGACTTTGAACTGCCCACAGCTGGGGGCATTCATCCAGCTGTGGCTGTCTGTTGCAGCTGCCCCCAGCACACAGGCTTGCAGCTGAACTGTGTGGCCACAGCATGACTGCATCTGTCTTGGAGAGAGAGAGGGGATGCTGTCCCAGGCTGGAGATGGCTCATCCTACACTGATGGGGCTGGGTCCCATTACACTGACTATATTTCCATCCATCCACCCACCTAACCACCTCTTTTCATTCTTCCTAACCTCTTATCCACCTGCCTATTTCAGCTTCTCCCTTTCTGCAGTTATATGAGCACTTTCAGCTGTTCGACCCTTCTATCACATACCTGACTACACCACTAACATAGGTCCTATTTCCTCTGTCTTTCCTGAATCTCTTACCTAGCCTCTCATCTCAGCACAAGCCTGACTTAGATGTTAAAACCTGCTCAGTAACATGGCTTGGGTTTTTTTCCATCTCTTCTGGTTTGTCTTGATGGCAGCAACAGACTATTGCTATTTAGAGTCTGTTGGTACATATGGGTATGGTCAGTTTAGCCTTTAACTGACCCAAAGCTGATCAGAGATTTCCACAAATTCTCAGTTTTGGTCCCACATTAGATAATACCTACTTGACACCCCTCCTGAAGCAGCCCAGGTGTTTTGTCTCCTAAGCCCACTGAAACAAAATTACCCAGGGCCTCTCTCAACCCTAAGCAAGCTGAAGGTGCACTCATGGTCTTCTTCCTGCTCAGGTAGTGGCACTCCTAGGCATGTAGCCCCTTCTGGATAATTTTCTACATTCACTAGGGTTTTTCTCAGGGCCCTGGTCTGTGTGTTTTCAGCCCTTCCTAAGACCCTTAACCAAGGCATCTCTCAGTGACACCCTCTGTTCCCTGGCAGAAGAGACATTAGTGCCTGGGACATTGCTGCCCCCTGCCAGTGGGGCCCAGCACAGATCTGGATGTGCCTTATCCAGTATTCTACCACCCCCTCGCCCACCAGAGAGCTGCCTGGGCAACAGACCACCTTGGTGGGCCCCTGGCCTACTTGGATCTTCTAAAAGAGTTTCCATGGTCTGAAACTTGGGTGCGGACCCTCCTACCTCTTCTTGCTTGCTCCTGTTCTCAATAGTTCTTGTTCTTTCTTGAATGTCTCAACCTGGATGAACTGCTTGCCTTGATCTTAACTCATCTCACCCATCGTCCTGCTAGCCAGGACCAGAAATGACACTTGGTTTTGATCTTGTCTTCCACTCCATTGAATTCCCAACCAAGCACGACCCTCTCAGACTGACCCCCTGAGCCCTGAACTAAGATGTACTGATCCAGCACACAGCATGCACAGAGAAGGAACCTGCACATGTGAAATAACCAGATGAGCATGTCAGACCCCTTTGGCAGGATCTTTTATGGAATTTTATAGTGACATCTGTGGGACTCAATCCTGTGGACTGCGCTGAGAGCCCATGCTCTGAATCCACACAGTGTGGTCTGCAGAAAAGAAAACCATGAGTGCACCTTACATCAGGATCTGGGGGAACAGCTGTTCACCAGAGCGCCCCATGGGATGACAAGGTCAAATGGTCATAAACTTCTCCAAAACTGTTTCAGGCTGGACATAAGGAAGACCTTTACTGTCCAAGTCCCCAAGACCTGAAACAGACTGCCTCCAGAGGTAGCGCAAGCACTTATTCTGGACTCCTTAGAGAGAGAATTGGGTGTATATCCTGCTGGGAACATGTGACCCCAGCTGACTTCCTGCCCTTGGGGCAGGGGGCTGGACTCGATGATCTTCCAAGGTCCCTTCCAGCCTGAGTGTCTATGAAATCTATGAAACCTATGAAATCTATGTAAGGACTCAGACTCCCACAGTGCAAGGTAGGATCCATAGGACCCACTGGTTCTCTCCTCTTCCAAAGGGCCTCAGGGCTTGAGAGGCCTGAATTAGTGCCTGAAGGCCTAAATGTAATCATAATCATTCATGACCCTGGGTCCAAGCCTTTGACTTGTTTCCCCAGGTCAGCACATCACCAGCACTGGGAGCAGCAGTGCCCTAGCTACTGAGCCCTCATTTGGACATGAAGGGATGGATAATGTCTGACAGGGAATAGAGCCCCTCTCAATGCAGGGGTTCAGGAGGAACTCCTTATGTCCCAATGAGCTGCTGCAAAGTGTATGGGATGAGAGGTGCCCCCTGCCAAGGAGATGGTCACTGCTGTTTTCTCAATAACATGCATTTCCTCAGGACCAATGGGGAGACCAGGATGACACAGGGTAGAGGCCATCACAGACAACAAGTGCCCTCATTCCTTTTCCAATGCCGCTTCTGACCAGGGATATCCCATGGGTCACTTTTGAGCATGTGTGATGGGCTCACTGCTTTTGCCTTGCAAGCCGGGCTTGGAGAAGGACAATTCGGATTGATGGAACATTTCAACCAATCAGGTAACAGCTGGGAGGGGCTTGCCCCACCCATGCTCAGAAGGGGCGGGATGCAAGGAGGCCCTGAACCTGCCCACCATGCTGAGCACACTGCACAGATGCCTGTGAGGGACTCAAGAAGAGCGGAGCCAACAAAAGCTGTGGATCTCTCCCCCAGTGAGCAATAGGCCCAATGCTCCTGAAGCCACCACTGGAGGAACAGACTTGGGAGCAGTGAGAGACTGCTCAGGCCCATCATGGTGCGTGGTTCAGTTCATGGAGCCCAGGCTTTGGGAACTGCAAGCGGTGGCTTGAGGCTGCAACCCTGGCAGGGCCAGCAGGCCTCACAGTGTGTGGGGCAGTGCATAGGGCAAGGGCCTTGGGGGTGCAGTGAGGTGGCTCTGGCCCCATCTCCCAGCAAGTGGCCAGGTCCTGCGGTGCACAGGGTGTTTCATGGTCCCAAGCCTTGGGAACCAGGGAACAGCAGAGGCTGCTTGAGTTATACACCCAGCATGAGGATGGCAAACCAGAGCCTGAAGGGCCTGGCCTGTGCTAAGAGAGCCCTCAGTGCCAAAGCCAGGGGATGACAAAATGGCAGTGCTGCAGTGTGAGGCCCAGAAGCCAGGAGCAGTGGTGCAGCAGCTGAGAGGAGCTGAGCCCTTGGTGCCCAGAGCAGGGCACAGGGTAGAGAGAAGCCCAGCAGTGCAGGATTTGCCTGGGGAGGCTCTCTAGCAGAGGAGACCCCATCGAGCTGAACCCTGACTGCCACCACCTGAGGGAGCATCATTGGGCCCTTGGGTCCCACAGGGGAAAGACATTTGAGGAGGGCAAACCCAGAGAAGAGGCTGGGTGAGCAGCCTCTCCCCACCTAGTCAAGGCCCTAATGGGAGGGGCACCTGGTGCTTCCTGGACACGCACCCCATGGGACCCCATTGGAAGGAGGACTATCTCTTGCCATGGGTCAGGGACTATATTAAGTAATAGATGTTCTTAAGATTGTTCATGTTTGCACCTTATATTTTTTAATTGAAATGTTGTATTGTGGTGTTGTAAATAGTGTTATTTAGGGTTTGACCTTGCTTATCGGTTAATGTTCACTGTGTAGTTTTATGCTTATGTATATTATAACTCAGTAAGTTGTATATAGCTAAGAATTTTGGGCTTGGGCTAACTCTATAAAGAAAAGAGGGATCCATTTGAAATATTGGCATCCCTTTCACAGCACTGCTTCCTGTCTACCCATCCCATTCAATTGAGAATAAGGCACACCCTTGGGTGTACCCGGGTTACACATGGACCTCGCCTTTTTTTTCCCATCAGACCTAGGAAGTTGTGCACACCCATTCCTGACCACCTTACCCCCATTACTCATGCACAGGGAAAAACAGGTGGTGGGAGATGGTTTATTTTCAGAATGAAGTTGACATTTCTGTAGAAAGTAGAATATATGGGGTCTCCCCAGGGGAGCTCTAGAAAGGCCTGCCCTCAGAGCTCCTGCAGTTCACAGATCCCACAGCCAGAGGATGTGATATAATCTCTTCTCTTATCCCTGCAAATAGCATCACAAGAATCCAGGCTCTTTGCTGGTGGATCCTTTTCATTTCTGCACTCCCACACCCACCTGACTCCTGCAGCCATCTCCCCCATCAGTACCCAGTGCACCATCTCTCTGCTGGATTGATCCATTAAATATTCACATGCTGGATCCTTCATCTTTTCAAAAATATATTGAGTTTCTTCACACCTGACTATTCTAGCTGCCTTGCCTTGGGCAAATGCACAAGTGGTGGTGTTCAAATTTGCATGCCTCAGAGCTAAATCCTGGAATACAAAGTCATAGTGTTTCCAGTGTAGGTCCCTCCACCTGAGCTCAGTTCACCAGGACACATGGCTGGGAGGTCTCTTCCTTGGGTGTATTGGAAGTGGGGGACACTGAGGCCACAGCCTAACAGAAGAGGGACAGAGATGCTCAAAGCTAAATCTGGTGGAGGAGAGTCTCCCAGCACAGGACCCCTGCACGCACAGTCATAGCACATAGTGCAAAGCAGGGTGTGGTCAACCTGCACAACAGCAGAAAGGGATCTTGGAGTTACTGTTCACTGAAAGATGAACATGAGTTATCAATGTGATGAAATGAGCAGTAAAGGTAACCACACTTTATCATGTATTAGCAGGTTCATGACAAACAGGTCCAAGGAGGTGGCACTTCCCCTTTATGCGGCATTGGCCAGGCTGCAGTTGGAGTACTTCATCCAGTTTGGGGTTCCACACTTCAAGAGGGATGTGGACAACCTCAAGAGGGTTAAGAGTATGGACACTTGTACGGTTAGGGGGCTTCAGGCAAAACCCTATGAGGAGAGAATGAGGGCCCTGGATCCCTTCAGCCTCCACAAGAGAAGGCTGAGAGGTGATCTTGTGGCCTCCTACAAATTCATCAGTAGGGGACAGCAAGGAATTGGAGATACTCTGTTCACCAGGGCATCCCTTGGAGTAACTAGGAACAACAGCCACAAACTGACAGAGAGCAGATTTAGGTTAGACATCAGGAAAAACTTCTTTACTGTAAAGGTTGCCAAAATCTGGAATGGGCTTCCAAGAGACGTGGTGTTCTCCCCTACCTTGGAGATCTTTAAAAGGAGGCTAGAAGTGCACCTGGCTGGGGTTGTCTGACCCCAGAGCTCTTTCCTGCTCAGGGCAGCAGGTCGGATTCGATGATCTGCTAAGGTCCCTTTCAACCCAAACATCTATAAATGTATGAATCCATGAACCTTGTGTACAGGCTAATCTTCTCTTCAGAAAAAAATTAATCTCCAGAAATTCCTCCAGGAATCAAACCTGTAGAATGGAGGTTTTCTCCTCCCTTTCCTACAACCAAGTACTGTACCCAGAGGTGTCTCTAGTCCCCACAGTCCCATGTAAAATACACAGACTGCACAAGTGCAGAAACTATCCATTAGATACATTTCTGTATCACCTGACTCTCCAGTGTATCCTACAACTGCAGTCCACTACAATTCCCTTTTCCCACTGATCAATCTCCCAGGTCCCTCATGGATCTAACACTGCCAACACTTGAGACATCTCAAACGTCTGCTCTTTCTTGTGGTGGGTTGGTCTGGGCAAGGACACATGGGTCCAGCCTGCAGTGGCAGCCTGCAAAAACCCGGCATTATGATCTGGGACCCCATGGACCCCAGAAAGAGCTGGGGGGTGATCAGAGAGCTGAGGAATTGAACTTGGGGCTGGGGAATCAACCCAGGAGCTGGGGAATTGAGCCAGCAGCTGGGGAATTGAGCTGGCAGCTAGGGAATTAAGCCAGGGGCTGGGGGAATGTTCAGGTCCCCGAGCATTTCCCCAGCTCCCCGATCTTTCCCCTAGCTCTCTGGTTGCTTCCCCCAGCTCTTCCTGGGGGTTGTAGGCCTCTGGATGATGTGGAATGACAGCAGGCTGTTGCTGCCAGCGGGGGATGGGGGTGGCTTTGGGCTATTTCCCCAGCTGACAGCAGCAGCCTGCTGAAACCTGGCACATAGATCTGGGCGCTGCAGCCCCTGGAAAGAGCTGGGGGAATGATCAGAGAGCTGGGGAATTGAACTGGGAAATGCAGCTGAGAGGTGGAGCCACCCCAGATGCCAGACAGCATGCAGTACCCTGCCAAACTGTGCTGTACCTGCACCATGGGGCAGCAGCTGCATGGGTGCCAGGTGTGGTGGCAGTCGCTACTGCCCCCTGCTTTGTGAGAGTGTTTTGTCACAAGCCCAATCACCAGCTGCTGCAGTCGGTGATTTCAGGGTTTGTTTGCTTTTTTTGAAGCTCCACATACTGGCTGCAGAGCATGTAGCTGACAAGACGATGCTGCTGCTGGCTGGGGCAGTGCCAGCACCAGACTCTGCCTGGTGCAACCTGCACCAAGTACCAGGAACAACCCAGTGCTGGCGCTAGCCCCAGCCAGCAGCAGCAGCCTGCTCTCATCCTGCGTGCAGATCCATGGGCCTATGCCCTGCACCCTGAGAGGACTGCAGGGCTGTGTTGACTCCTCCCAGGCAGAGCAGGGCCCTGGATCTGCGTGTGGGATGACAGCAGGCTGCCGCTGCTGACAAGTGATGGTAGTTTTGCTCTGAACACTCTGAGGTACAGTTTCACAAAAAACCCTGCACATATAAGGTTAAAACTTTGCAATCTTCATGCCCTCAGAAGGGGCTACATTCCCTGCCATTTTCATCTTAATCAGGCACAAAATGACAGTTATAGGTATTTTTGTGATTCTAGATTATAGCCTATAAGCGAAACATTGAAACGCGGCACCTACCACTGTATATAGGTTGTACCCACATCCATTTATCCCAAACTCCAACCCACCAGCTTCTCCATTCATCTCTGTTATCTGACCATCTCACTATCTCTTTAAACATTTATCTAAATTCTCTGAGCAGTGGCACCTATCCTCCCATCTCCAGTGTTTCACACTACCTGATATATAACTGTAGCCACAGCTCACCACTGTCTGTCCATTATTTAATCTCTTGTCTAACTGATCTATTCTGGGGGCATTGATGCCTAGACTGGAAGTCACAATGTGCTCTCCTAAGAATTAGCCTTTGGGTCTCAGTTCACTGTGAAGGAAAGGATACGACATGTTAAACAGTAGGACTTAGGAAGACAAACACGTGTGGTGGGCATGCCGATCCCTGCTAGCACACAGGGCTCAGAGAAGAACACGGATTATTGGTGGAATTTTTTCACCAATCAGGTAACAGCTGGGAAGGGGCTTGCCCCACCCCTAGCTGAACCAGGCAGAGGAGGTAGGGAGGGAAGGAGTCCTCAGACCTGATTGAAGCCTGCGCTTGCAGGTCCATCACAGTTTGGGGGGCAGAGTTCCTGGAGGGAATAAAAGGAGCAGCATGCCCTGCATGCAGCAGATGTGTCAAGGGATGGAGTGAAGAGCAGGCAGTAAAGAGCTGGGGAAGAGCTACCAGTGGGTAGAAGTTGTAGCCCAGAAGTCTTTGGTTGATTGTGGCACCGGTGTCATCGTGAAGGCTTCAGTTTCCATAATCATAGTCCACTCTTTGGTGAGAAAGGAAGTGGTCTGCTGGGGACAGACAGCCCCCACCTCACTGCTGGGGAAGAGGCTCTTCTCAGTCAGACTGGCTGACCTGCTCGACTGAGTTTTAAACTAAGCCTGGATACAGGAGCAAGAGACAGAAAGAAACTTTCAACCCTGTGGACCGGTGGTCAAAGTGGCCAGTAGGAAAGCACTCCCAATTCTGGGAGAGTGAAGTATGGCTGTTGACTTCCTAGGCTTGCAGCTGCCACTTGCATTCCTAAAAGCAAAGGATGCCAAGCAAGACGCTTTGACGGGCACCAACTTTGTAAAGACATTCCAGGTGACTATGAACTTTGTAGACTGCTCTTGCTCCTTTATGGGGAGATATTTCCCCCTGTTTCTTTTTATGACTGGGTCACAAAATGCTTACACACAGGAGTCAAGGTAGATATCATCTACCTAGACTTTAAGAAGGCCTTTGATATGGTATCGCCTTCTGTTTTAGTAAATAAACTGACAGGCTACAATGTAGATGATTATACAGTCAGATGCGTGGCAAATTGGATTAGGAGTCACGCCCAGACAGTGGTGGTGGATGGCTCAATATTGAAATGGAAAGATGTGGACAGTGGAGTCCCATAGACTTAGTCCTTGGACCTGTGCTATTCAATGTCTTCGTCAGTGACTTGGATGAGGGCATGGAGAGCACCCTGTCCAAATTTGCAGATGATACTAAATTATGGGGCATAGTTAACACACCAGAGGGTAGGGAACGGATCCTGGTGGATCTGGACAGGTTGGAAAATTGGACAGATCAATATAGGATGCAGGTCAACAAAGACAAGTACAAAGTCCTGCACCTGGGCAAAAAGAACCACCAACACACTTACAGGCTGGGGGATGACCTTCTCAGCAGCAGAAAGGGATCTTGGAGTCACAGTTGACTCCAAGATGAACATGAGTCATCAATGCGATGAAGTGATCAACAAGGCTAACCACACTTTATCATGCACCAGCAGATGCATGACGAACTCTTCCAGGGGGGTGATGCTTCTATTCCATATGGCACTGGTCAGGCCACAGTTGGAGTACTGCATCCAGTTCTGGGTGCCGCACTTCAAGAGGGATGTGGAGAATCTTGAGACGGTTCAGAGGAGGGCCACTCCTATGGTCAGAGGCCTACAGGCAAGGCCCTATGAGGAGAGACTGAGGAACCTAGATCTCATTGGCCTTCACAAGAGAAGGCAGAGAGGTGATCTTGTGGCTGCCTATAAATTCATCAGGGGAGGGCAGCGGAGAATAGGAGAGGCTTTATTTACATGGGCACCCCCTGGAGTAGCTAGAAACAATGACCACAAATTGATGGAGAGCAGATTTAGGTTGGACATCAGAAAAAAACTTCCTTACAGTAAGGTTTGCCACAGTCAGGAATGGGCTTCCAAGGGAGGTAGTGCTCTCCCCTACCTTGGGGATCTTCAAGAGGATACTGGACAAGCAGCTAGCTGGGGTCATCTGACCCAAGAACTCTTTCCTTCCCAGGGCAGGGGGTTAGACTTGATGATCTACTGAGGTCCCTTCTGACCCTAACATCTATGAATCTATGAATCTGTAAACCATAGATGGCCTAGTGGGTATATGTCAGGTGATAGTAGAAAATAATCTAATAATAGCTTCTTGAAGTGAGATGATGACCCAAACTGAAGAGCTGGTCTTGTGAAGAAGATGCGGTCTTATTTCAACCCAAGCTCAGAGGTTGGGATTCCTAGTGGAAACTGCCTTGGGTAACAGCCACAGGGGGAAAATCCCAGTGTGTGTTGCCAACACATTGCCAGAACCTCAGTTCACATATCAAGGCACCATAATTGGGACATTTGAAACTGGGGTGACTGTCCTGCCAGCAAACCCTGGGTAAATGTTGTCGGTTGCTACAAGGGCAAAAAGCACACACAAGAAGCATCATTTTAAAAGACCAGGTGATGAGCTCCTGTGGACTGCAGATTAATTGGAACATGAGTCCAAGTTGAGTCACCATGGCCTGGAATCTGAACAAGTGAGGGCAGTACAGTAAATCCTACTGGAGTATGTAGATGTACTCAGCCAGGAAGACTATAATCTAGGGTGCACAGGCCTGAAGAAGCACTGGATTAACATTCAGAGTCAGAGCTATCAAACAAGGTCCAAGAATGGTTCCCATTCCAGCAGCTGCAGGAGATGAGAGAATCATCATCAGGCCATCTTGCCAGCCCATAGGCCACCCCTGTGGTATTAGTGCAGAAGAATAAGGCAGGTCTAAGAGTCTATGCAGATTATCACAGACTGAATAATGTCACCATCACGGTTGCCTATCCCTTACCTTGCACTGATAACACACTAGACCTTCTGGCCAAAGCCCAATGGTTCTCCATCCTTGATTTGGCCAGTGGGTACTGGCAAGTGGAAGTAAAACTCGAAGGACAGAGCCAAGACCTCTTCCTGTTCCCCCCAATATTGGTTTGCCATTTCCATCAACTTTATTATCTAAATGCCCGAATCCAGCGGATCTTCTACAATTCTGATGGTGACCGACCAGTTAATTAAAATGTGTCACTTATTCCACTTATGTGCAGGTTTGTCCTCAACTAAAAATACAACCTGACTATTGTTAGACCATGTGGTTCACCTTCATAGTCTCTTGGACCACATAACCTCTGATTCTGGCCCCTAGTTTATTTCCCATTTTTGGTGTGAGGTCCTGAGTTTCCTAGGAGTCCGTGCTCACCCACAAAGAAATGGTCAAGCAGAGACAACAAACCAAGTTCTACAACATTACCTCCAGTATTACCCCAATTTGCAGCAAGACAACTGGGGTCTTCTGCTAATATTTGTGGAGTTTGCCTTTAACTCCATGCATTTCTCAACTGGGCAAACACCCTTCTGCTGCTACTGACTGATGAATTCCTTGGATACCTGACCTAGCTAGACTCCTCAACTTGTTCTCTGCTTGACCTTCTGGATACCTGATCTGGCTCTGACCCATCCTTCCAGATACCTGACCAGATGCTTCCTGATTTCATGCTCTTCCTGAGCCTCTGAATCCACTGCTTGGCTCTCTGGAGAGATCTCCTGGCTTCTGAATTCCTGGCCTCTCCTGAACCTGAGATGATGCCCAGACCTTACAGTACATGGCCTGACATAACACTGGTCCCAACAGATTTTCCAAGGTGTGTACACCTGTCCCTGAGCTCCTCGCCCCCATTATTCATGCAGAGAAAGACAAGGGTAGTGGACAATGGTTTATTTCAGAACAAAGGAAAAATTCCTGGAACGTATAGAGGACGTGGGGTCTCCCAAGAGAATGAAGGAATCCCAAGCCCTTGGGCTCTGGTAGTTGGGGAGGCCAGAGTCTGCCTTGAAGAGAACAGGGGGTATCTGTACTTGGGCCAGGGTAGTCAATGAAGGATGGCAGGTGCTTTTCCATCTCTCATTTCCAGGGGTATGTGATGCAGGTATGGTCATAAAGACCCCTGGGACTTCATCTTTGCCCAAGTAGTTGCCAACAGCTGCTCAGACCCAATACATGGCCAAGAATGTATAATCTGGGGATGTGGAAGGAAGGCCCCTTCCATGTCTGTTGGCTCCAGGAAAGGCAGCTGTGTTGCTCGGGAGAGGGAGCCAAGGAACAGGTACACACATGAAATTTCCGAGGAGGTAGAAAGAAATGGTGTTTTCCTGTCCCTGTGTCATCCCAATTTGCCCCAGGCTAGCAGTCCCACTGTCTCATGATGCAGTTCAGGAATTTTTTGTTCTCCCTGAACATGACACATCCGGATTCCAGGTTCTTTGATGATGGATATGGTTTTACACCACCACACTCCTCCTGCACTGTGGGTTTCTTGAAATTAAAAGTTTTCTTTTATGAATTTATATTTTTTTCTTGCTTAAAAATGTTATTTACATGTGTCTGAGCTATACCAATCAGCACAGAAAAAACTTAATTTTAGAATAAAAAAATCTTGTGTTCTTTAAATATCTTGTTTCCTCCAAAGTAAAATGCATTCTACTTTGGATTCTCCAAGAATTACAGTAAGGCATTCAAACTACCAAAATGTATATTCTTGACTTTCAGATTTCCCTGCAGATCAAATGCTCCCAGTCTTTCTCCAAAATGACTCCCTCCATCCACTCCTGAGACAGAGAAATTGAGTCGCTGGACAGATGAAAAGTTTCGACACAGGACCGAACAGGAAACCCTCAGTACAAATAGCCTAATTTCACACATTAGCCAGAGGGAAATAAATACCTCAACAGAGTTAGAGAAACTTGGCTTTAGGGTTCTGTGTTTTTTTAAATTTTAAAACCCTGCAAATAACAACTTTTTGCAACTATTTATTTGGTCTAATAAAAGCTATCACATCTACCCAAAGAGTCCAGCTACAGGTCCACATTTCCCTCTTTCCACCTTCCCGGATCATCCAGGAACAGCACGAAACACCTGCAGATGCTCTCTTTGCCTGAACGAGGGCGTTTGTGCCCAAAAGTTTGCAAAAAAGAATTTTTCCAACTATTTCACCCGCTGACTCCTCAATCCACATCTTCACTGGCTGCCTGTCTTGCTATAGACCAGCCACTGGCCTCTTTAGTATTCATTCCAGCCAGGAAGAGCACACACCAATGGCAGATGTTTTCTCAGCTGGATGAAGGATTTTTAAACCCAAAAAGATTGGTAAGAATAATTTTTCCAAATATTTAGTTGGTCCAATAAAAGGTATCTTCTGCCTCAGCAAATTTAAGTGGCATTTTGTACAAGTCTCCCTTTGCTTATACATTTCATTCCCCACCTAGGAACTTCTCCACTGCCCACCTGAAGCCTTTCACCTGCATCTCATTTCTGTTGTGCGTTACCATGGGAGTTATGAAAGAAAATAGATACCCGCCTTGGAGAACTGGCCCTCTCAGGTGAGAGTTATCTAAACCACAGCTGTGAAGGCACCATGGCAGAGAGAAAATCTCTTCTTCCCATTTGTGGAGCCATTTTGTGTCATCAATATTACTTTTGCTATCAACTGACACACGTTTAACCCTTACTGACCTGTACACAATTACAGAACAGCACAGGGCTGTTGACTTACAAACAGTAGTTAAAGGAATTCACTAATAGGTATAGATATTAGGACTGTGCGAGCCTTAGGATCCCGCTTCAGATCCGATGCCGCTTCAGACGCTTTGGTGTCCGAAGCGGCATTTCCAGATCGAAGCGTGGGCTCAGGAAAATTATCCAAAGTGGGTCGGAGCATCTGAAGTGCTTCAGATCTGCTTTGGATGCTTCGGACACTTCAGATGCGTTGATTTACAGTTAGAAGAGGGAGGAGGAGCAGGGGAGGAGGGAGAGTGGGGGGGAGGGAAGCGGGGGAGACTGAGATCTGTAGGTAGCCAGGGAGAAGGATTTCTCCCTGCCTACCTTTCCAATGGCAGTGTCTGTGGGGTGGAACTAGAAACAGCATAAAAGCTTCTGTTTGGAGGTCTGCTGTACCTTTTTGCAGCTTGTTCCCTGTCAGCAACTGTGTGACAGAGGAACGCTCAGACTAATGCATTGTGGCTTGCTAGCTCAGTACTAGTTGAACTTGCCTACTCCTTTTTCTTGTTACAAAGGAGTGTGTGGCATTTAGCTTAGCTTAGCTTAGCTTAGTTTAGCTATTCTATTCTATTCACTTATTATTAGTATTACTATTCAATTTATTTCTTTGAATTTATATTTGCTCTTTTTTTTTTGGAAACTTTGAAAAATGAAGGATGTGTTTTCCCTGCCAGTGTGATCTATCACTGTGCAGGTAGGCACAGATTGCTTGCATGCGTGCACACACACATACACACACAAAGATATACAGACAATATAGAGAAAAATCAGATATTCATAGCAGAAGAAGACAGACAGAAAGACAGCACACAATTTTTACATCACCCTTAACACCGAAGCAAACGTTCAAATAAGTGTCCAGTGCATGGACGCAAACAGAGGGAATAAAATGCACAATACAAAAGTATTCACCCACACACAGAGACCTTTTTTCAGCATAGGAAAGACCAATATGAAGTGTGCTGGAAAGGCAGGTGCCGGGTCTTCTGGCAGGGAAGGGAGAGGGGGTAAGGGAAGAGCTAGCGTTGCAAGTCCCCCTGGCCCCAAACACAGACGCATTCTATTCCCGAGCAGCCATGACATCAGTGCTGCCAGTGGAAGCCAGGCGGTGGGAGCAGTGTCTGCACCTGATGTCCCTGGACCTGCACCACCTCTGCTCAGTCCAGAAGTAGGCACCAGTGGAAGTAGGCACCTGTCTTCTCCACCCCAATTTCAGCCTCAGCGTGAGCCTCCCACTGCCAGAGGAGGAGCTGGAGCTGGAACCAGGGATGCTGAGCGTGCTGGCTGAAGCAATTCGGGGGACTGAGGGGAATCAGTTTTTGGTCCACACCCCTCAAATTTCCCCTAAACCCAGGTCTCCTCCGGAAAGCAGCACCTCAGAGGAGGCTGAGGTTGTGGAGGCAAGTGCCTCAGCTGAGGCAGCTCCTCCTGCTGTTCAGCCTCAGCCTGCTGAGGAGGCGGAAAAGGCAGGTTCCTCACCCTCAACCCAGAAGCGGTGGAGTAATCTAGTGTGGGATTATTTTGAGGTGGCAGATGATCCCAGGTTTGCCATCTGCCAGCACTGCCGAAGGCAGATGAGCTGTGGCAAGGATGTGAGACACTTCTCCATCACGGCCATGCTGCTGCATCTGAGGAAGCACCACCCTCTTGCCCTTCTTCTTGCTCAGCCTCACACCAGTGTGAGTGTGCTGAAAGGGAAGTTCCCCAGTCACTCCAAAGCCCCTTTACCCACAAAGCAGAGGCAGGCCACCCTGGACCAGTGGGGGAAAGGTGGACAGAAAGTGGGGTACATTCCCAAGGTGAGCAAAATCACCCAGAGCATTGGGGAGATGCTTGTTCTGGATAGCCAGCCCTTCTCCCTAGTTGAGAGTCCAGGGTTCCGGCAGTTCATAGCACTTCTGGCCCCATTTTACAAAGTGCCTGCCTGCACTACCTTTAACAGGGTGGTTGTGCCCTGCCTGTATGAGGCATGCAGGGAGTACTTGAGGGAGAAGCTGCACAAGGTTGGGCTGCAGGTAGCCTTGCTCTTCACCTATGACACCTGGAGCAGCCAGGGTGGTGTTCACACCTACCTGTCCCTCACGGGGCACTGGTGTGATCAGGCAGGCTGTCGGTGAGCTCTACTGCAAGCCAAGGTGGTGGATGAGTCCCACACAGCAAGGGAGATCAGGGGGTCCATGAACCACATGGTGCAGGGGTAGCTCGCTGGGCAGGCCGAGTTCACCCGCGGGTTCATGGTCACCAACAATGGGGCCAATATGGTGAACGCTGTCCATGATGCCAACTTTGTTGGCATCTGCTGTGTGGGACACAGGCTGCGCCTAATAGTGAGGGATGCCTTGGAGGGGGACAGGGCTGCCAGTGATGGCAGCACCACTATTACTGCTACAAGCCAGCTGATTTCAAAATGCAGGAAGGTGGTGGGCTAATTCCACCTCAGCATCAAGGTGGGCAAGATGCTGTGGGAGAGACAGGCAAAGCCAAGCATCCCGCAGCACAGAATCATACAGGATGTGGAGACTCGGTGGAACTCCACATACCTGATGCTTGAAAGTTTGGTGGAGCAACAGAAGGCCATCCATGAGGTGACCTTGCTTGGGGAGATTGGGATCAGCGGCCCCTGAACAGAGCTGAGTGGGGTACCATCTCCCAGATCTTGGTGGTCCTCAAGCCCTTCCTCGAGGCCACCAAAACCCTTAGCGCTGGCGATGCCCTCCTTAACCCAGTGATCCCCCTAGCGAGGGAACTGGAGAACCAAATGGAGAAGTTCCAGGGGATCAATGTTCCCGGCTGGGGCAGGCCGCTGTCACCAGACATACAGGCACTGGTAAGGCAGTTGAAGGAGGGCATCAGGAGATGGCTGGATCCCTTGTGGTCCAGTACGGTCCACATGATGGCGGGCATATGCAACCTGAGTGTGAAGGGGAGCATGTGCACTGGCAGCCCCAAAACCCTTGATCACTGGATGCAGGTGCTGGAGATCAAAGTCAGGGAGGCTGAAGTACAGAGGGGAGGAGATGTGGAAGAGGGGCATCCACTTTCCCGTGCCAGCACTCCCAGCACCAACACCGATGCCATCACCAGTACCGGTGCCAGCACCAGCCAGTGTCCTCCAGGCCAGCCACTGCCAATGTGGGGCATGGGCATGGCTTCAATGCTGGGGTCCAAATGAACCAGACCCCAGCCTTGGGCAGGTAGTGCTGAGGCTTCGGTGGCTGCCTATCTCACCGAGGATGTGGAGCCACTGCACTGCGACCCCTTGGCCTACTGGGCAAGCCACAGCCAGATGTGGCAGGATCTGGGCATGGTTGCCCGACAACACCTGTCCTATCCACCGACCAGTGTTCCAAGTGAGAGGGTGTTCAGTATTGCTGGGGATGTTGTGACACCTCACCGCACCTGCTTGGATCCTATGTTGGTGGAGCAACTGGTGTTCCTAAAGGTGAACCTCCCGCTGCTGGGTTCCCCAAGCTCCACCTGCAGACGGACTGAGTACCACCCTCCTCACTCCGTCTGCACCAATTACCTTTTTAATTTTTTTTTAAAGCCAAGTAATGCCCTGCTCTCAGCTGGAGGGGGCACTAACTGCATCACCAGCCAGCAGGGGACATGAACTCATTCCCCTGCCAGGACAAACTTGGAGGTATGGGATTGGAGCTATGGGGAAGGAGGAGACCCCAGTTCCTGTGCATGACCACTAAAATTGCACCCTGCCAGGGTAGGGAGGCCTGGTGGGACTGCTGGAGGTGCAGCAGCCCCATAAATGCCAGGACCAATGATTCCCTGGTGAAAGGCAGGTAGGAGGAACCATAACCTCCAGCTAACACATGCATGCACAATGTCCTAGATGAGGAATGCCCAGGCCCGTCACGTCTTTGACAGGCCTGACACTTGCTGGTTGCAGTGCAGTTATGAGGCTCCCGGTAAGCTCAGATTAGCTGCCCGAGATGCCAGCCTTGAAAACTCCTTTGTCAGGCTGAGGAAGTACCTTCAGGTGGTCCTGGATGGAAGGAATAGTAAAGAAACCATAAGCTGGCCTGGCCCACAATGCAGGCAAGAAAGCCACTCAGTGAAAATGGAAATGGAGGCATCAGCAGGGAGGGACAGGCTGGGGTGGGGGGTAGGGGAAAGGGAGATGTAGCAGCACAGGTAAAAGTGCAGAGGTGCCTGGGGTGTCGGATGTCCAGTAGGTCGCAGCGTGCCACAACTCCACTGTGTATATGGAGTCCATGAGTTTCTGTACCTACTGCCTAGGAGGATGATGAAGTGCAGTTCATAGACCCAGCTCTGAAAAGTGATTTGCATTGTAATTTGTTCCCTCTCAGGATCAGGCCTGAGAGACTGGAGCAGAGTGTTTGTTGTGTGAGAAATGTGCCCCCACAGGTAGGTGGGTTTTGTTGTCTTTGATAGATTCTGGTGTGCAGTTTGTTGGGTACTGGAGATAGTTGGCAGCTTTTGTTTTTTGAGCTGTAGGAAGATTACTTCAGTTCTGGTGATGAGGTTAGGTGCTTGTTTGAATGTACAGACTACTTTTTCAGAGCTGGATGGGATCACTGCCGACTCACACAGGCCTAATAGATATATCTATTATAAGGGTTCAAGATGGGTAGCAGGGGTTAACTGGATTTCTAAAGAGCTTGGGAGACACACACACAGCTTCTCCTGGCCCTGGAAACAGGCGGGGTGTCTAGCACAACAAGGCCAACAGATGGACACAGCCTGAGAATTGATGGGGACATGCCATGACACAGGACCACAGCCTTCAAGGCAGACAGGTTGTCTAACCCAACAAGGACACAGAGCCTGGGAACTGAGGAAGTATATACCATACTGTCCCATAACACAAGATAAGTGAAACCAGCTACAAGGCCCCAGAGTACCGGGTGGGGGCTGAGTCCTGGTTCTGGTGGAATACACCAAATTAGGAGAAAGCCAGGAAGGCTACGTGGATGTGTGACCACAGAGAGACAACCAACCAGAGATAGCCATGGATGAAGAGTCATCAGGAGTCATCAACAGCATAGGTGAATACAAAAGCAGAGATTTGAGATTAACAAAGGGTCCCTCCCTTTGTCCTGTCCCTCCCTGTTCCTTCTCATCTCACACGGGTTCCTCCTCCTTCTCCTCCCTGAGAGGGGTCCCATCCCCATCCCCTGGGAAGGGACCCTGAGGTCATCATGGACAGAGGGCACATACCAGAAGCCCATCTCATGTGCCTCACTGCAGGGGGGCTGTGGGCCTTGGCATCCCACCTCCAGACTGCTGACACCTAAGAGAAAGTCTCATAAAGGAGCCTGCATCCTGACCAGATGTACTTTGATGGCAGCCCTAGGATTGGTAGATGTAGAATTGTGTGACTGTATTGTTGCTGTTTTGTTATCACTCTGTATCAATACCCTCACCTATAATCAACTGGCAGGTGTTGTGGTCAGTCTGAGGGTTGTACTCATCTGGAACAAAGGTATATTGGCTGGGTCCAAATACAGTGCAAACAAGGGCAAGCTGAGATCCCATAGCACACTGACCTTGGGCACTGTAGATCCTGGCAGTTATCAGGAAAAGCAGGCACAGTGTTGTGATCCCAAGCACCAGCGGGATTGGTGCCCACAGGAGAGATGGCTGCATGGGCTGTAGCACAGAAAGGGAGAAAAAGTAATTGAAAAGAGATGAGAAGTGAAGACTTCCTACCTGAAAAGAGAGGCTGGGCTGGAGTGTTAGAGCATTTCCAGACTAGAAGAGCCAGCACCCTCCATAGGGCAGAGGAGCAAATTGCCAAAGGGTGGCCTGATACTGTACCAAGAGACCTAAAAGAAGGTTAAAGGCAGCAGGGTGTGCACAAGGCCAGGAGATGTGCTTCCTTTGTTCCAAATATATACAGCCAGGATTCAGACTTGAGTTTGATACATAACACAGCCTGTACATGAGAGAAAAATTTCAGGGATAAAATGTCTGTAAGTGTCAAGTCTTGTGGGTGCAAACAATCTGCTTATTATGAGCAGTACTGGAGTGTGTGGATTCAAGATCATACAAGTGCAATAATGACTACAAAGTGTGCTAGAGACCAGTCTTATTCTTCACAGCAGGGCTTGGGGATAAGATGGTGCAGCCACATCCATCCCCTACAGGAGCCCTCTCGGAGACCCAAAGGAGTGAGCAAGCAACCTTGAGGAAGAGCACTAGGGTTCCTTGTTTGTTTCTCTTGGGCTCTGAGGTAGCAAAGGGGAATCAGGAAGGCTCAACTTAAATCAAAGCTAAATGTACAATACTGGCCCATAGCCCCTCAAGGTCACACACTGTACCTCTGCACTTGGCATGCGAAGGGGTCTGTCTCCAGTGCTCTGGAGGAGTTCCCATGTGGAGATCTGACAAAGTGTCCTCCTGCTTTTGCATTCACAGCAGATTCCAGCAGAGATGATTTAGACATGACTGAAATGGATTCAGGGTTAGGACGTGAGGAGGAACTGGTAGGTCCAAGAGTGACTCAGACACAGAGTGCAGCCACGTGGGCTACAGCTGAGAAAGAAATGATAACTTGTCCTGAGAGAACCATGGTGGTTTCCAAACATGTTTCCTTTGTGAGTCCAAGCAGAAGGGAATGAAGATTTGAAATGATTTTGCAAAATAAATTGGGGAAGAGAGAAAGGGAGAGAGAAAGAGAGAGAGAAAGCAATTCCCTCCTGAAATGGCAACATCCTTGGCACTCTCACTAGACATAGGAAACTCAAGATGTCTCAGCATACTCCTAACTGACTGTCCTGAGCACCTGGCATTGAAGTCCTCAGATATCATTGGCCTGGCTATGGCAGGTGACTGCATCACTACTGAGTGATGCATTCAGCTGCCATAGCCAGGGGAATGGTCTGTGAGATGAGGCAACAAAAAGAAAAGACCAAGCTCAGTGATTTTACCCCTGACATTCCCCACTCTCCTAGCACACAAATACAAGCAGTCACATGCCTGTGTCTGTCCTGTGCCCTGTGATATGCTTTGTGAGGCTGCAGCTCCCTCAGCGAGTGGCAGTGAATTCTGCTCTCAGGTAGCAGTGCGTCCTCCTGCTGCCCCAGCACAAAAATTCAACCTTCCCAGAGTGTGAGAAACATATGCTCAGTGGTGAACTCTGCTTTTCTGTAAAAACACAGCACTGTATACCAGGCCCCTTGGACAGGATTCTGAATACAGTCCAATACACTTCCCAGTGTCCATCAATTTTCAGAGGAATCAGATTTGGGGAGAGTATTTGTCTTGGGGCCTCTGAAAACCCAGGCCTTGATGCACTGGGGAAAGGCCTGGGTAGGAAGACAAGATCCATGGGACATTCCCTGCTCAGTGCCAGTGAAGGGCTGTGGTGTTGGAAAGGTCTGAATATGTGTTTGGGGGCTGAACACTCAGGTTTGAGCCATTTGGCCCCAGACTTTGATTCAGTGGTCACAGGGAGTCTCCACCAGTTCAGTGCTGCTGTGCGGGGATGACTGTACAGACTAGGCAGAGTGGTCAGCAATGGAGAAGTGGCTGCACACGAGCATGAGAGACATGTGTGCTCCCCTGGGAACATGGCTTTTCTATGAAAGAATATAGCCCGTATTCCTGATGCCATTACACAGGATGTTCAGTGAAGCCCAACGAGCTTTACACTCACAGCTCATTACCTCCCGACACAACGGGTCACCAGTAGAACAGGCGTCATTACAACACGTGTCACTCATCAGCAGAACACAACTCCTGGGGGACGGCTGTCCTGGGCCCCTGGGACTGCAACCCACAGACCCCAGTTGTTTAACCTCCTTTTATCCCTTCCCAAATAAAGCCCTGTCTTGGATGGGGAAGCATCCGGGTAACAAGGCTTAGCCCTGTACCTTGGCTGCTACATCCTTGGTGCACACTGCTACTGGCTAACAGATTCCTTAGGTACCTGAGCTGGCAGGTCTGACATGGCTCTCTGCCTGACCCTCTGGATTCTCCACTTGGTTCTCCAAAGAGATCTCCTGGCTTCTGACTTCTCGGCTTCTGACCCTGAGGTGACCTCCAGTCCCAGCCACTCACAGCCTGGTAGGACACTGGACCTAGCAGAGTTGCCAAGGGGTGTGCCACTGTTTCTGACCTCTTCACCCCCATTATTCATACAGAGAGACACAGGGATAATGGGCAATGGTTTATTTCAGAAGCAAAGGACAAATCCCATAGCAAATAGAGAACATGGCATCTCCATAGGTGAATGTAGGAAACCCCAGCCATGGGGCTTTGGTAGTCGGGCAATTCCAGGCTCTGCGCTGCAGAGAGCAGGGGGCATCTGTGCCTGGGGAGGGGCAGTCACTGCAGGATGCAGGTGTTTTTCAATCTCTCATTTGCAGAGGTCTGCAGTACCCCTATGGCCATACACACCCTTGCCTCCTGGGTTTTCCTCTTTGCCCAAATGGTTGCCAAAGGATACTCAAAATACAAAATGGAGAAAGTGAGATCTGGGGGTTTAAGCAGAAAGGCCCCATGTCTGTTGGCTCCAACACATGCAGCTGTGTTGCTTGGGAACTGATTCAGGAAATAGGCACACACAAGACATTCCCAAGGAGGCAGAAATAAATGATGTTGGCCTGTGCCTATGTGGCATCCCACCCTACCCCGAGCTAGCAGCCCCACTGCCTCATGATGTGATTTAGGGTTTTCTCGTTCTCCCTGAAGATGACAGCAGAGGATTCCAGGTTCTTGGATGAAGGGTGCACTTCCACACCGCCTCACTCCTCTCCCTGCTGGAGTTATGGCTTTGATCAGTCCCCTGTGAGCAGCACAACTGGTGTGGTTTTCCTGTTAACATGTCCCTACCGGTTCCTTCCTTCTCTTCTCACAAATGCAGAAGAGAGTTTCTCTGCAGATTCCTCCAGCCTTAGCTCTCCCACCGTGGATATAGGCACAAACTCTGTCCTGATCATTCTGAAGACTGAGGTCTTGGAGATCAAACCTGGAATGGAAGTCCACATTTTACAGTTCATGTCCCTGAACTCACCACACCAAGACACAGGGCTGTGGGGCTCTTGGACCTGGTTGTACCTACAGTGGGCTATGCTGACCAATGACCTAACAGAAGGAGGATCAGGGATGGTTTGTTGCTCAAGGCTGGAAGTAGTTGGGTAAGACTAGACTATCTAAAAACAGGATCCCTTCATGCACATGGCATGTTGTGCAAGACAGGGTGCACTAAAAATCATGTTCTGGCCATCTGCACCCTTCCTCACCTAATCGTCCCCTTGCCAGAAATTGCTCCTGGTATGAAACATGGTGGGTGCTCTAATTTGTGTGCCTCCTATAGCCAACTGTTTTTCTCTTGAGGGATCTCCATTCCCATGATGAGAGAGAGAAAATTTTCCATACTTCCATATGCAGCCACAGATCACCTGAGCGCGCACAGAATCCATCATATAAACTCAAGTATCAAGTGGCTCTTCAGTATACCACCTCCCTTTTCCCAACATCTCATGCTCCCTTGTAATGAACAAATGCTGTGAACCTTGAGTAGCCCAACTGGCTGCCCTTTCCAAAGTGATGATGCACCTCAGAATACAGATTTGTTGTTATGGAGAGAGATGTTAGCAAAGTGAGGAGGTGTCATGGCCCTGTTTCTACCCTCTGCTGTTGCAGTCAGACTTCCCCAGGCCTCCGACACCAGTGTCTCTTAGACTTTCAAACTGTAGGTCTGCTTGTGGTGGGTGAGGGTGAAAGGCCCCTCATACATGGAAAGAGTTAGATGTGATCAGACCACAGATCTGTAGGAGCATTGGGAAATGAGTTTATCACAAGCATGTGCAAGGAGGTGATCCTTCACCTCTGTGCAACACTGGTCAGGCCACAGCTGGAGTACTGCATCCAGTTCTGGGCACCGCACTTCAGGAGGGATGTGGACAGCGTTGAGAGGGTCCAGAGGAGGGCCACTCGCATGATCTGGGGACAGCAGGGCAGACCGTACAAGGAGAGGCTACTGGACCTTAATCTGTTCAGCCTTCACAAGAGAAGGTTGAGGGGGGACCTTGTGGCTGTCTATAAACTTACTAGCGGGGACCAGCGGGGATTGGGAGAGACCTTGTTTCCCCGAGCGGCTCCCAGATTAATAAGGAATAACAGCCATAAGTTGCTAGAGAGTAGGTTTAGACTAGACATCAGGAGGCGCTACTTCACAGACAAGGCAGGTAAGGATCTGGAACCATCTTCCAAGGGAAGTGCTGATGACTCCTACCCTGGGGGTCTTTAAAAGGAGACCCGACATTTACCTGGCTGAGGTCATTTGAGCCTAGTTTTCTCTCCTGCCCACGGCAGGGGGTCAGACTAGAAGATCTACAAGGTCCCTCAGACCCTACATCTTTGAATCTATGTATCAAAGGGTGGGGTTGTTTGGGACCAGCACTAGTAGGTGAGTCTATTGCCAGGTGAGTCTCTAGCAAAGTTCAAGATCCCATTTGTCTGGTGCAGTCTATAGCCGTCGTCTCCATGGTGAATTGCACAGTGGTGGGAATGATGCACGTTGGTGCAGATGTGAGGGCATCCTAGTGACGCAGACTTACAAGCCAGAGGAGAGATCCAAGTCATCTGCCCAGAGCCACTTCCTGGATCCAGGATCATACAACAGTCCAATCCAGAATGTGTGGTACTGGGAAACACCACCATGATCTTCAAAATAGTGAAATGATTCTTTTTTTATGAAATCCTAAAATACAGATAAAATTAATTATTTCAGCTGTCGGAGAGTGAGAATGCCAGGAGAGCGCTAGCTGGGTGCTGCCAGTTCCCCACACACAGTACTCCTGCAGGCCTCGGTGCAGAGCTCACCCCTGTACCTAACGTTGTGTTCTCACTTCCAGGGTTACAGACTGCTTGCTCACCTACAGTTTACTTCCCAAAACCAAGTGAATTTGGCCTGCTATATTAAATGTTGCAACCCGGACCTTTTGTTTGTCAAGACATTTCCATTAACATATGTGAAGTCAGTTAAGGGTGCAGACAGGAGCTGGGTTAAATATATTCTCCCAAAATTCACAATGGGAACAGCCCAGGGAACCAGTCTTTGTTTGCCAGAGGTTACACTGCATCCTCCTAAAACCACAGTTTTCCCCTTGAGTAGTGGGTTCAGCTATCAGCCAAATCAAACCCCTTCACACCTTCTAATGTAGAGGGGGGGGGGACCAACTGAGGAGATGGAGGAAACTAGAAAGCCAGGGCATGGGGCTTTGGTTATTTTATGGTCACAGAGTATCCAAAAGAAAAAACAGAAAGTTTGTCTGTGAAAGGAATCACAACCATACTGCACATGGGAACCCATCAGTACAGACCCTTTTTCACAGAAGATCCTACATTTTTCTGGAGTCTAAAATCACTTTAGAAATCAGGCTGAGAGTGCAGACCATTGGGATGCTTGTGCTGTTTTGGCCTGGCCCTCGCTGGACATGATTCAGGGTTGAGCAAACTTACTCACAGTACAAGACAGATAGTGTGCTCTGACCAGTCCTTCCTGAAACACAGTGCATGGCTGCAGATCCCCACTCTGCTCCCAGGCTAGTTTGCTTGCCTGACAGTGTCATGTTCTTCCCTTCTTATCCTGTACTGTGAGGAATGGCTGTCTAGAGTCCCCTAATTCCTATGCCAAGAGTGAGGAGGTCTCCAGCGTGTGTTGCACTTGCCAACCCACCAGCCCTCAGGAACCTCCTGTTGGAAATCCCCAGTTGAGACCATGCCAGAGAAAGCCAAGCCCCTGGACCTGGCTGCTCGGGATCTATTCACCTAGACATTTTGCATTGATATAGTATTACAGGAAACATTCACTCACCAGCTCTTCTTTACCCTCAATGGTGAGCAGCTGGGCAGATTGTGAAATGCAGGAGGAATGACACTGTTCCCAAGTTCCTTTTTCAGGAGAAAAGAGATAGGAACTGTCCTTGTGGACAACCCACCATACTGGACACTTCTCCCCCGGAACAAACACACACCAAGAATCAGCTTCCCTCATCCCCCATCACTCCTGTGCTGGAGACAGAGGGATTTCATGCCCACCTTGTTCCTTTGCCTTCTATCTGGGGACAGGAGCTAGGATCTTGTCCCCAGTACTGCGAGGTGGGCAAGAGCCAGGAACAGCAGCAGCAGACTGACAGGAGCCAGCCTCAAAGTTGGCTCAAGACAGTAATGGCTGCTGTGGGGTGGGGAAGTGGTTTTTCCTCCCCTGAAAGGTTGTGAATATTTAAATAATTTTTCAATCCTGAGTGTGTATAATGGCAAAATCCTGGCCATTTTAATCAACTCAGAACATCATTTTTATTCTCTGTTTGGGTCGCTCGAAGATTTCCACATTTTGTAAGTATTCTGTTTCTATTTTCCCTATTTTAGGTTTCTTTTTCCTAGTCCTCCTTAATTTGAAATATAACGTTACATACTGAAGGCCCAGGCACTGTCCCACCGTGATGCATCCTGCCACCTCAGGCACGCAGCAGGGCTAGGCGGTTCTTCACTGGACTGTCTTTCTAGGCAACCCAAGCACCAGCAGCTGCTTCTGGCTGCCGCCGCTGCTGGACCCAACCCTCTGGTACTAAGAGGTACCCATGCGCAGCCCAGACCCACCCTGCTCCTGCTGCAGACTTGCCTGTTCACACTAAAGAGCTGCAGCAGCACCAGCGCCAGCAGGGCAAATGTGTGCTTGGTGCAGAGGGAAAGCGGCCCCTCCCCCTCGCTGCTGCCCACTGCTTCCTGCAGCAGCTGCCAGGAGCCCGTGCACTGGGGCTGCACAACGTTGGTGGTGGTGGGAAGGTGCTGCAGGGTGCATGGGCTCCAGGCTGGTGCAAGGTGCTGACTGGCTATGGGGGGGCATGCACAGGGTGCTCCCATGCATACCCCACCATACCCACAGACCTTCCACTGCAAACCCCACAACCACATCCTCCCCCACACACACAATCACAAACTCAACTAACACTACCCACCCACAGCCCTCCCTACATGTACCCACCCCCCCCACACACACCACACACTTCCGCACTCCTCTGGGAGCCCCACTCATTTCTACCTGCACAAACACCACCCCACTCGTGCACTCACCTCTTTATGTAAATCCTGCCCCACACATCCCCCCAGAAACCCCATTACCCACTCATACATCCCCCAAACACCTCCCCACAACACCCATACCCACCCACCCACCTCCACACATACCCCTCCATAACCCCCACAATATACAAGAGTAAGACTTCACCTCTATATACAGAATGCAAACACACAAACCAGGACAATAATAACTTTTTAAAATAAAATTAAAATATATTATATTGGATGTTTGATTTTTAGTATAATTTGTGGGTTTTTTCCAGTTCCAAGATGGCAAACCCATTTCCAAAAAGGAGTACTTCTGGGGAAAGCAGAGGGACTTTGAGTGGAAAATGTCAGGTTTTAGGGAGCAGAACTTCAATCCCCAAATGGTGACCAGGGGTGGCACTACTCTTATGGCTCTTTACAGCTCTCCAAATTCATGAAGAGGTCCTCCAGTCAAAATAATTGCTCGCCTCTGCTCTAGAGTATCTCTCTTTGAGATTGTGAACATGCTGGAGAACAGGCGATGCAAATGAAAAGGATCCAGTCTCAATAGATTAGAAAGCTGGGCTGAAGCTAAAAGATGAGGTTCAAAGATGACAAATGCAAGATGCTACACCTTGAGAGGAATTATCAAAAACACCCATCTTATACTTGTAACACCTGGGTGGATGGTAGCACTATGCAGAAGTATGTGGGAGTCTTGGTAGATCATAGGCTAAGAATGGTAGATCATGGCTTAGTATGAGTGTAATGCAGCTTCACAAAAGGAAAATGAGGTTTTGGGTTGCATCTCTAGAAGAATTAGGTGCAAGACATGGAAAGTGATAGTGCCATTACTTGGCACTGGTTCAGCCTCATGTAGGTTCCTGAGTGAGGTTTTGAGCTCCACATTTTAAAAAGGACGTACAGAAGTTAAAGAAGGTCCAGAACCCAGAGACAAAGTTGATAAAGAGGTTGGAAAGCAAGTCATATTTGGAGAGGCTGAACTAGCTAGGCATGCTTGCGGAAACAACATTTAAGAAAGGACATGATAGCAGTCTTCAAATACTGAAAGGGCTACCATAGAGAAGAGGGAAAGCACCTTTTCTCTCTCACTGCAAGAAGGAGGATCAGATCAATGGCTTGAAGTTACAGCCAAGTAGGCTTAGATTGAATTTAAGGAACACTTCTTCAATTAAAAAAGCAAGGCAATGGAATATACTGCCAGGGGAAGCTGTGGACTCTCAGTCACTGGAGGTATTCAAAAATTGGACAGTCACTGGTCACCGGTGATTGAGGCGTAGCTGAGCCTAGTTTTGACTATGGCTATTCCCCATGCTTCTGGGTTTTGAGGACTCCTGCCTGGTGCTGGGAGGGAATTTCCCTCCTGCTCTACACCCATGCTTTCTATATGAGGCAAGTGGGGTTTTATACCTTCCCCAGAGGTATTGGCTATTGGCTACAACCAAGGCTAAGTATTTTGATTGGAGTGTGCTAGTGCTCCTCCTTTGACTTAAGGCTGGAGGTTCCTGGCTAAAGGATCTTGCCCCTCCTCTCAGAGTCAGATCAATCACCATATCTGAGATCAGGAAGGAAATCTGTTGGCATCTGTAGGGGCAGGTTGGGAGTTGCTTTCCTCTGTAGTTCAGGGTATGGCCCTCTTCCTGGGATCTATTGAGCATGTATTAACAACTTTTAGACAAGCAGGATTTTGACTGCCATCCCCTACTTTATCTGCAGCTGGTTAGGGTGTCATACCTATTGGTTGTGTGAGAGTTGAATGTGTACTTTTGACAAGGGGTTTGTATAGGATGGTTTGGACAGGATGATTCTGCTACAGGCAGGATGTTGGACTCAATGACCTAAGGAGGTTGTTTTCCACCCTACTTATCTCTGGTTTGATCCCTTATTCAAGGTCAACTTGTTTCAGAGGGGAGGCAAAGCTGCAGTACAAGGACAGCCCCCAAGATAGGTCTGGGTCTTACCTGAGCATACAACTCCTGCTGTTCCATCATTTACCTGCATCACGAGGCCTCTGTGCTCCTACATATGGAGGTCTAAGGGCTGGCCTATACTCTCCAACTCCACTGCGATAAGCATGGGATCAGGGGGCTGAGGGTTTCCAGGCTTTCCAATGGCTTCCTTTATGTGGGAAGCCATAGGTCTAAGACTCCTGGAGCTTCCACAATTAAAAATATAATTCTGCTGAGGAACTTCATTTCTGTACAACTGTCCAGCTCTGGGCTTCATCTCCTCATTTCAAGCAAAATATTTCAAAACTACCATATTTTTTGCAGATGGGAAAGTCAGCTCTTCTCCATGACTTCATGGCTTCTTATAATCTACCTGATCCCTCCTAAACTCTTTGTTCCAAATGTACTAAGGACTCTCTCTTCTTTTAATGGTCTTGATGTTCCACCAGTCAAGTTAACCATTGTTCTGCAATTCACCTGTCTGTTAACTGCTCCTCTGAATAAAGCTCCTATTTCACAGCCCTCCAGATTGGAATGAGTGAAAAAACAATGGAGTTATATTTGTTTTTGCTTCAATCTTAAACTGAATATACAGCCCCATATGAGAACAGCATATGAGAACAGATTCTAATTTATTCTTAACTGGAGAAAAATGTGTTGTTTTATATGTAATGATGGGCCTCACCACCTGCACCCCTTTTTCAAAATGTTAGACCTATTCATGTTTGGCTATTTAAGTCCTGCTTCAGAGGCAGAGGGGGAGTCTGACCTGGCTGGGAGGCAGCTTGCTGCTGGGAGCAGAAAGAAGCAGTGCAGGGAACTGAGAATTGACGCTGGCTGTGCTGGCTGGAAGAGATCCCTGTGCTGAGCGGAGAAGCAATATAGGAGACTGGATAAACTGTGTAAGGCCCAGCAGGACCCGAGTTGGGAGAAGGCAGCAGAGTGGAGCAGAAGCCTGGGGAAAGCTCAGAGGAAGACCCCCAGCTGCATGTCATTGTGTTTGGGTTTTGCTCTTGGCATAGCTTGCAAAACCTGGGAGTGGCTGAAGGGGATGAAATGAGGTCACTAAAGAACCCCCATACAGGATTAGATTATTGATGAATTGTTGGCCTGCCAGAAGTCCTGGGAACAATGACCAGGCTGTGAGAGCCTGAAACATGGTGCACTCAGTATCCCCATTCTGGTTCCCTGGAGGGATGCATAAAAAAGGCATCCAGGATTTGCTAAATTTTGTAGGTTGAGACAAATACTACCCACACAGATATATCCTGTTCCCTAAACCTAGGGTGAACATTAGGGCTGTGTGAAACACCAACATTTCATTTTGACCTGTATTTCACTGTTTCAAAGGGACAGGGTTTTGTCTCATTTCGAAGCACTGTCCTTTTTCGTTTAGTCAAATCTATCTTGCTGTTTTGATGAGTGTCAATGTTACGCCCATAGGCTATAATGGGGAATCATTAAAACGCCTAAAATTTGTCATTCCTTGCCTGATTTGAATGAAAATTGCAGAGATGGTAGCCCTTTATGAGGGAATGAAGGCTGCCAAGTTTCAAGGAGATAGGAGCAGACGTTTCTGGGAAACTACACCTCAAATTGATCAACCCAAAAGTGCTGACACTTGCTGGCAGCAGCAGCCTCCTGTCATACAGCGCACAGATCTGGGGGCTTGCACCCCCGAGAGGAGTCCAGCACTACCCCACAACCCTTCCGGGGGTGCAAGCCCACAGATCTGTGCCCCAATGAGAGGACGCTCAGGCTGTTTGTTCCACCTGGGACTGGCACTGGGTGTGGTCTGCACCCACCACCGGAGATGTTTGCTTCTGCCACAGCCTGAGCATCCTGTCAGCCAGTGCAGATCTGGGGGCTCGTACCCCTGGGAGGGCTGCAGAGCTGTGCTGGACTCTTCCCAGAATGCAAGCCCCCAGATATGTGCACTAGAGGATGCCACTGCCACCTGGGACCGGCAGCAGCAGCAATCTTCCCTGGCACTGGGTGCAGGCTGTGCCCAGTGCCAGTCCCAGGCGGCAGCCTGAGCCTCCTGCCATCCGCTGCAGATCTGGGAGCTCACAGACCTGGGAGCAGTCCAGCACAGCCTGACAGCCCTCCCAGGGCTGCAAGCCCCCAGATCTGTGCCCAGGAGAGAGGAAGCTCCGACTGCATGTGCCACCTGGGATGGGTGCCCCCCGCTTGCCTCCCTGCTCACCTACAGCCCCCCGCACACCTTCCTGCTTGGCTACTGTCCCCCACTTGGCCCATGGCTGGCTCCAGGCCCCCTGTGCTCCCCTCCTCATTGCAACCCCCCTGTGTGGCTCCCGCCCGGATACAGCCCCCTCCCCCCCCGCCACCGCACGCTCCTCTCCCAGCTCCAGCTCCAGCTCCAGCTCCCCCAGCATGCCCCCCACAGCTTACCAGCATCTGCAGCCATGCTCTTCGCTCCCTGCATTGAGAGGGGCAGCGTAGCTTGGCCTGAGCTGCCAGGTATTGTCCACCTTTTCAACAGCATGCTGCTGTTGCCCAGCTTGGTGTGGTGGCGCACAAGGCCATGTGCTTTCAGGCAACTCCAGACTGTCACTTGGGGCAATGCACTGCTCGCAGGGACTGCCAGGCACACTGTTCTGGGTCCTGTGTGCACAGAAGTGGTGCACAGGGCTCATGCACACAGGACCCGGGCCAGTGTGGCCAGAGGTCCTGGCGAGTAGAATGAAGCCCCAGGTGAAAGCCTGGAGCTGCCTGAAAGCACATGGCTGTGTGCCACACCACACCAAGCTGGGCAGCAGCAGCGTGCTGTGGCAGAGGTGGTGGATACCTGGTGGCTAGGGCTAAGCCACGTTGCCCCCTGCCATACAGGGCTGGATCCAGGTGGTGCATGGGTGGGCCTAGAGCCAGGAAGGGAGTGCAACTGGGCAGGGGCTGCAGCCAGGTGGGGGCTGGTGGGCTGGGAGGTGAGCGGGAGGTGCTGGTCCCAGGAGAGATAAGCAGGCTGAGCTTCCTCTCACTGGGGCACAGATCAAGGGGCTCACACCCCCAGGAGGCTGCCGGGCTGTGCTGGACTCCTGCCAGGGGTGCAAGCCCCTGGATAAGTGCCAGGTGACAGGAGGCACAGGCTGCCACCTGAGACCAGCGCTGGGTGCAGCTGTGCCCAGTGCCAGGGAAGATTGCTGCTGCTGCCAGTCCCAGGGAGCAGTGTCAGCCTCCTGTCATCTGGTGAGCAGACCCAGGGGCTTGGACCCCTGGAAGGAGTCCAGAACAGCCCTGCAGTCCTCCCAGAGGTTGTGGGTTCCTGGATCTGTGCGCTGGATGAGAAGAGGCTGCCACTGCTGCCACCTGGGACCGATGCTGAAGTCAAGTAAGCCTGGCTTCAAGCTCAAAATGTTTTGAAACTTACAAAATGCTGCAAGTGCCCTTGTTTCATTTGAAAGCTGTTTGTTGCATTTCTATTTCACTGTTTTGAGCTCAAAACACATCAAAACAGCATCAAAACAAAACACCCAGTGAAATTTCACACAGCTTTAGTGACCATATGTCCCAATTTAGCTGGGACAGTCCTGGATTTCACAGGTTCATCCTGGCTGGCTGTTGAGAATTTTAATGGGCATCCAGGAAACACAGGGGCATTGGGCACAGTCTCACCAGGAATTAGAGTGGCTCAGTGCACCTTGCAGGCAGGAAGGCAGGCACTGCTGCCTGCCAGGCATGCATCCCCATCCCTGCCAACTTGTGAGAACAAGCAGCGGTAGAAGGGGGTCAGTGTCCTGGATTTCCTAGATGATAACCCTGTTTCCCAGATTTCGCACACCTCTAGTTAGTTTCTTTCCACTCCCTAATTAGTCCCCCTCTCCTAGAAGTGTGGGCACTGATCAGTGTGCTCCAGATGAGCCCTCCCCAATGCTGAATGAAGGAGATGGATCACTTCCTGGAACTTGCATATGACAGTCTTCTTACCATATGCACAAACTGCACTATTTTTTTCATTACATATTATACAGATTATGTCCATTTGACATGAAAAATACACCTCATGAACAGTAGAAATAAGTAGTTATTCATGGACAACTGGTTGTAATTATGAATACCTTTGGAGTAAAAGATTGACCTGGCTTTATTCCACCTGTCATATACAAGGCCATGCTCACTCCCTTTTTAAACACTTGTGGGGGGTCCCCCCACCCCGTAGAAACTATAGAAGTCTATATCCATACTCCAGTCATGTAAACTAACCATGAAAACCCTGTCCTCCCAGTTAGAAGATAATACAGCATCAACACCAGCACTAGAAAACTGCACTTCGCCCAATTTGCAAAAGTGCCAATACATCAACTAAAGCCGTGAGACAGCCTGTCTGCTGTTAATTAACACTGTCTTCCATGCTGCATGAAAAATATGAATTTAACAAAAACATAACACCATTACTGGCAAGAACTGAAAATTATGTGATGATAAATTAAAGATAAACAATTCATCTAGGGCGTGGAAATCCTGTATGTTGAAAAAAAGATACTGCACGCACACACACACACGCAAGTGACATGTCAGTGATATATGCAAAATGCAAGCACACATTTATGTTTAAATTTCTATGTGCATGTATATATAGACAAAAACTGACACATGCACATGTAAAAGTCTTATTATGCCATTCTTGGACTGAAAAATTAAAATATTTAAAGAACAGCATTCTGAAATTGTCTTAAATGTTATATTTAAAAACTTAAAACCAAACATTTGAATATAGGACAAACTGTTTATGTTCGCAACACACAACAGGATTTTTATAACCAAAAATTCAATTCCTGATGATTGAATGGGTCTAAAGCCTTACAATGTCATTTGTTGTTTTTTTGTTTTTTTGGTTGTTTTTTTTTTAATACTGAAAAAAAGTATTAAAGGAAAACAGTTAAAATGGTGGCCATGCCCCCGTTTTGTCTACGAGTTTCCCACAAAGCAGAAACTACAAGCATAGAAAGAGTTTTGGCTTCATATTTCTGGAGTCATTTTCTGCCACTACATTTGTCACCAGCATAAACTGGTCAGCAATCAGGTCCCTCTGATATAGTGGTTAATGTGCAGGGAGTGTGATAGGGACAATGAGGGGCTCTGTTCTGGCCCCTGGAACCTCACACATGAGGAAGGGCTGCCAGGCCTGCTCAGAGGGCAGTAGTCACTCACACGTCCTTGCACATTGTAGACTCTGCCTCCTATCACTAGGCACAGCACCAGGGCCCCAAACACCAGTGCAAGAGGCTGCCATCTTCCCTATCACCTGCTCATGCAGTTTAATATCAAATGGCACAAACCAACATTTCTGGATTAAAAAAAAAAAAATAGAATGGACTCTCTTGTGAAAAAGATTGGTATTTCTGCTGCTTAGTTTAATTTGGGATGAAAAGGGATTATTAGAATGTTGTCATGGGTGGAGAAAGAAAGGCATGGTAAAGTGCAGCCAATTCATCAGTGTCAGAGGCAGAGATGGGCTTAGAGCACAGGAGAAAAGCCCATTTTATCGCCATGAGGTTAGATGCTCTATATGACATTACCTCCTATACACCATGACTGTGAGCAGGAATGTCCAGGTCTGAGAGGAATGATGAAATGGCTCCAGCTAACAAGCCTCAAACAGAATTGGCTTTGAGTACATAGAAATTGTGCCAGCAGGGGTCATGTCAGGCATCTCTATCTCATGGTCTGGTGCTACCAAGATGGCAGCCAGCAACTTGGCTCACTTCTACCCTATCAGGCATTTTGCAATCAGCTCATCTTGATTTTCACTTCCACACTTCATGTATCTAATTTCTCTAATCAATGTTGGTGGGCGGGGGAGGCAAAGGAAGCATATAGGGACCTGTGGTGCTGTGTTATCTGGTACTCAAGACTTGCTGTACTGTTGTGCTCAATCTCTCTTCTGTTTAGGAGTCATGGTTCAGCCAGAATAGGAAGGCACTTATTAAAGAAAGTCACTGCAAGAACATGTAAACCAAAAACTTCTGCACAGACATTTAGTATTTCAGTGCTATAGTGCAAGTAATATAGCACTGCAGCCTCCTCCCAGAGCCATCAGAAAACACTTCAATGTTCCTCCAAAACATTGCAAGAACTGCTGTCAGATCTGTTGTGGGTCCTTCACCCTGAACTTACCTTTGTAACCCAAAACTCCTGTTGCTATCAGCAAAACCAGACAGAGAATCCCAAGAATAACAGTAGCATGCTGCCATTGACGAGATGGAGCTGAAGGATCTAATAAGAGAAATACAAATTATATGACATAATTAGGCCTGTGCAAAGTATCAGTTATTCACTTTGGATTCAGCTGATTTGGAGGGACAGTGATTCAATTTGCTGATTCAAATCATTGTCCTGATTCGATTCAGCTGATTCAGATTCAGAGATTTGGCACTGTTTTAGAGATCTGGATATAGACTATAATGGGGAATCACTAAAATACCTATACAATTATCTTTTTTTTTGCAGATTCAGATGAAAACAGCATTTATATGAAAATAGCCCCTTCTGATGGCATGAGCCCTGCCACATTTCAAAGAGATAGGTGCAGAGGTTTCAGTCAAAGTGAATCTCAAACTGTTGAAAGCAAACCTTATATCACTTGTGTGTGTTAAGTCAGAGTGGGATGAAAACAGCAGGGACGGTAGCCCTCATGCAGGCATGAGGCCTGCCAGGTTTCAGGCTGAGTGATGCAGGGCTTTCTGTGAAAGTGCACCTCAAGGTTTGAAAGCAAATAAAAAAAAGGAAATAGGTGCAAAGTGAGGAGGGTGACACTCACTTCAACTGCACATGGAGCTTAGGGAACCCTTACAACAGGAGGTGCACTTTCAGGAACACCAGCTGCTCCACCAAACCAGGATCCAAGGAGGTGCAGTGGGGTGTCACATCACCAGCAATGCTGAACACCCTTTCACTTGGAACACTGGTCGGTGGACAGGGCAGGTGTTTCTGGGCAACCGTGGCCAGATCCTGCCACACCTGACTGCAGGTTGCCCAATAGACCAAGGGGTCACAGTGCAGAAACTCCACATCTTTGGCAAGATAGGTAGCCACTGAGGCCTCCATGCTACCTACCGGATGGTGGGGTCTAGTGCCTCTGGACTCCAACATGGAAGTCATGCCCTTATCCCACATTGGGAGTGGCTGTGGTGGAGGAGATAGCTCATGGTTGGAGTGCTGGTGTGGGAAAATGGATTTTCCATATCCCCCCACCTCTGCCCTTCTGTCTCTGTGACTGTTCACCAGCACCTCCATCCAGTGACCGAGGGTCTTGCTGCTGCAAATGCTCCCCTTCACCCTTGACACATGTCTGCCAGCATGTGGACCATACTGGACCACAACGGATCTAACCTTTTCTTGATGCCCTCCTTTAGCTGCTTCACCAGTGCCTGTACCTCTGGTGAAAGCAGCTTGCCCCAGCCAGGAACTTTGATCCCCTGGAACTTCTCCATTTCATTCTGAAGCTCCTTGACTGTGGCAATCACCTAGCTAAGAAGGGCATCATCAGGGCTGAGGCTCCCGGTGGCCTCGAGGAAAGGCTTGAGGACCACCAAGATCTGGGAGCTGGTATCTCACTCTGTTCTGTTAAGGGGGGGCACTGATCCCAAACTCCCCAAGCAAAGCTATCTCATGAATGGCCTTCTGTTGCTCCACCAGACTTTCCAGCATCAGGTATGGGGATTTCCACCGAGTCCCCACATCCTGCATGATTTTGTTGCATGGGATGCTCAGTTCTGCCTGGTTGTCCTGCAGAATCTTGCCCCCTTGATGCTCCGGTGGAAGTAGCTTGTCACCTTTCTGCATTTTGAAATGAGTTGGCTGGTAGTGATGGCGGCGTCACTGGGAGCCCTATTCCCCTCCAAGACATCCCTGGCTATGAAGTGGAACTTGTGTACCACATCACACACCATCTTGACCAGATTGGCCCCGTTTTCAGTGACCATGAACCTGCAGGTGAGGTCACCCTGTCCAATGAGTCACCCCTGCACCATGAGGTTCATGGCTAGAATGATCTCCCTTGCCATGTGGGACTCATCCATCACCTTCGCTGGAAGGAGAGCCCACCAACATCCAGACTGATTGCACCAGTGTGCTGTGAGGGAGAGGTAGGCATGATCTCCACTTCGGCTGCTCTAGATGTCCAAGGTGAAGTGCAAGGCTTGCATAGGTCCTCCTTCAAGTACTCCCTGCATGCCTCAGAGAGGGCACCACTGTCCTGATAAAGGTAGTATGTGTAGGTACTTGGTAGGATGGGGCCAGGAGCATCATAAGCCACCTGAACCCTGGACGCTCAGCTAAGAAGAAGGGCTGACCATCATGAGCAATCATCTCCCCAATGCTCTGAGTGACCTCGTTCACCTTTGGAACATGTCCCACTTTGTCTCCGCCTTTCCCCCACTGGTCCAGGGTGGCCTGCCTCTGCTTCTTGGGGACAGAGGATTTGGAGCAAGTAGGAGACTTCTTTTTGGGTACAATCCCACTGGTGCCAGGCTGAGGAGGAACAAGGGCAAAGGGGTGCTGCCTCCTGAGATGCAGCAGCATCACCGTGGTCATGAAGTGTTTCCCCTCCTTGCCTCAGCTAATCTGCCTTTGGCAGTGCTGGCAGCTACTGGGATCATTTGCCACCTCACAATGATCCCGCACTACACTACCCTCCTGCTTCTGGGTTGAGGGTCAGGATCCTCCCTTATCCCCCTCCTCACCAGGCAGAGGCACAACAACAGGAGGAGCTGAGCCACCTTCCCCACAACCTCTTCAGACATGCCTTCTTGAGAAAGAGACCTGGCTCTAGGGGAACGCTGAGAGGTTTGGAGCATAAACTCAGATTCCCCCTCCTTCCCCAGAATGTCCTTCGCTATGGCCCTTGGCTCCTCTGCTTCCAGATGTAGCTCCTCCTTTGGTACTGGAAGGCTCATGCTGGGAACTGAAACTGGGGTGGAGAATGTCACGCTGCTGATGGTTAGTGGTGTTAGTAGTAGTGGTGCAGGTGCAGGCACTGCTAGCACCTCATTGCTCTCACTAGGAGCAGAAGCCTCATCACTGCCAGAAAAGAGGGTGCATCTATATTTGGGGCAGGGGGAACTCACAGCTCTCCTTCTGTCCCTTCTCCCTCTCCTCCCAAAAGACCTGGCACCTCTCTTTCCAGCACTCCTCATAATGTTTGGTGTGCTGCAAAATGTGTCTTTGCACATAATATATGTTTTGCTTTCTTGCATAGTTATGAGACACTGTCAGGGGGAAAAAAAAAACAGATTTCTTTTTGTAGGGTATGGGGGGGGGAGGGAGGAATCACACAGACTAACAAGAACAAATAAGAGGATTTGGGAGGATGAATAGGTTAAAGGAATGGAAAGGGATAACTTTAGAGATTGTAGACAAGGGTAAATAGGAAAGGACTGGATACAACTTACAAGAAGAGAGACTAGCTAGTATGAAATTGGCTAGCAAGCCAGAGCCTTTTGACACTGCTGCTCCAAGAGAGACAGGCCAGAAACAGCACAGATCACTTAAGAAACAACTTTAGAGGACTGTGATTGGAAGGGAACTCAGAGAAAGATCACAGTCACTGGCCAGCTACAGATGTCAATATCAGAGCAGTCTTCCTCACCCCCACCCTTTTCCATATATGGAAATCACCGCAATGCCCTCCCTCTTCTTAGTTTCTGTTTGCTGCAAGCCTTCCGAATCTCCAAATTTCCCTGAATCTCTCCAAATCAATTCAGAGGCTTACAATTCAATTAGAACCTTTTAATACGTCTCCCAATTTGATTTAGATTTGGAGATTCGGCTGCCAAATCGGGCCAAATCTTCTCCAAATCAAATTGGCTACTGAAGTTTTGCACAGCCCTAGTAAGTATTGAAATCTGCAAAATTAATACACCATGTCATAAATAACTCAGGAAGAAAAATGGGGAAACCCTTGTCTGGACATCCATAAATGTGTCTCCTAGAAATAGCTGTGATTGATGGAAAAAAATGGGTAACAGGGAAAGTGAACAACAGGTGAAAGAAATGCCCCTTTGTCCTAATGGACTTACCAAAATGAAGCTCTCCCTCTCTGTGCTTGACATTAACAGAGCTGTTTCATTAAAAAAAGTGCAAACCTACTCAGGCACATGCAGTTACGGAGTCCAATGATGTAACAGCAGCAGTAAATGAACTACTGGCTGATGCAGGATTCCAGGGCAGTGCTAGGTGTTAAAATAAACGTATATTGGGAAATACACTTATCCACATTATACAGGTAATAGAATTGCAAAGCCAGAATTGTTTGGTGCCATCCAAACTAGCTGTAATTGTCAGCAATGCCACAGATACAGGTGGAAAAAGCCATGTGGGAATGTAAAAGATAATAACATTTAACTCACAGAGTCCAGATGCTGCTTTTGCTATAGCTAGTAACCTGTCCCCTTTCTAATGGCACCTGCTACAAAATCACCTCTGCCCTGATAGTCCTCCAGAGCTTTCCCAGAATTTCTCCACCCCAGAGTAACACAGCTCAATGAAGAAAACAGCATGGAGCAGGACAGTTCAGCGTACCATGAGAAACCACTGGGTGGCTCTTAGAAGTCCCAGTGATGCTCCCAGGAAAAGGCACCTCCAATGAGAACAGAATAACTCAAGTGTGGCTATGCAGTGTGGTTTATCACTGTTGAGACAGGCTAATCCATGTTGTCTGGCCTGGGTTTTTACCACACAAGCTAAGTGTGTAATGGAAATATACTCAGAGCAGTAACAGAGTGCCATGTAGCTACCAAGGAACAGCTGACATGCAATGAAGCCCTGTGACATTTCACCCTCCGGTAAGTTCTTTGTACATCTGTACCCTAGTGTTGTTACATGTAGGTGTAAGCCTCTTGGGACAGACACTGTTTCTGTGTTCTGTGTTTGTACATAGCTAATTACACTAACGAGGTTCTGCTCCATAACTAAATCCCCTAGCTACTAAAATGATGAAAGAGATAAATTCAAATACTAATAACAGGAAAAAGGACAACTGTCAGGACATTTCAATAAAGCTGAGGAAGTATTTTTCAATAAACACTTTATATGGTAAATGTTGCCATGTAGTACAATTGGAGTTGCAGCTAGCAAGGGATGTGAAGGGTAGCAAGAGTTTCTACAAGTATGTCGGTAGCAAGAGGAGGGTCAGGGGAAGTGTGGGTCCCTTACTGAATGGGGAAGGCAACCCTGTGATAGAGGGTACAGAAAAGGCTGAAGTGCTCAATGCTTTTTTTACCTGTCTTCACAGGCAAGGTCAGCTCCCAGACTACTGCACTGGGCAGTACAGTTTGGGGAGGAGGTGAGCAGCTAACAGTGGTGAAAGATCAGGTTAGGGCTTATTTAGAAAAGCTGAACGTGTGCAAGTTGATGGGGCTGGGTGGAATACACCCAAGGGTGCTGATGGAGTCGACTGATGTGATTGCAGAGCCACTGGCCATCATCTTTGTAAACTTATGGTGATCAGGAGAGGTCCAGATGATTGGAAAAGGGCAAACATAAACCTATCATCTATACCTCAATCCCTGCAAAAATCATGGACCAGATCCTCAAGGAATCCATTTCTTAGCACTTGGAGGAGAAGGTGGTGGTTGGGAACAGTCAGCACAGATTCACCAAGGGCACGTCATGCCTGACCAACCTGATAGCCTTCTAGGATGAGGTGACTAGCTCTGTGGATGCAGGGAAACTGATGGATGTAGTGTACCTTGATTTTAGCAAGGCTTTTGATATGGTCTCCAACAACATTCTCACAGAGAAGCTAAGGAAGTACAGGCTGGAAGACTGGACTGTAAAGTGGAAAGAAAACTGGCTGGAGAATCAGGCTCAGAAGGTAGTAATCAATGGTTTGGCTTGTAGTTTGCAGCTGGTACCAAGTGGAGTGCCCCAGGAATAATTGTTGGGGCTGGGTTTGTTCGATGTCTTCATCAACGACCAGGAAATGGACAGAGTGCACCCTCAGCAAGCTTGCACATGAAAACAAGCTGGGGGGCTGGAGGGTAGGGCTAGGACTCAGAGTGATCTATACAAATTTGAGGATTGTGCCTAAAGGAATCTCATGAGGTCCAATAAAAAGTGCAAAGTCCTACACTGAGGAGAGAACAATGTCACACACTGGTACAGGCTGGGGTCTGACTGGCTAAGCATCAGCTCTCCAGAAAACGACTGATGAGTTACAGTGGGTTGCAGAAGGCAGACATGGTTACCTTTATTTCTTCTTGATGGGCTTGGACTGCACTCAGCATCTCTGCCATCTGCTTGCTGAAATCTGCCTGTCTGCTGCTCCGCCTGGATCTGAAACTTCAGCTCAGAGTAAGTTGTCATTTCCTTCTCTCTGACTGCTGAGGAAATGGGAGCAGAGTTTAGATTTGGTTTGCAGACCCAATAGCACAGTGTGGGAGGGGACAAGTTGTGTATTACAGGAGGATCTCAGAGTAGTCTATTATCCCATGCTAGAAGATAGGAATTGGAGGAAAAAACCTCTATTGTTCTACTTGGGATGACCATTGTGGTCTCTTCCACCCCAAGGATCTATGGTGAAAACCTGCTATGTACTTCTGAGAAAAAAGAGAGGGTTTTATACAGGGAACTTGCCAAAGATCCGTAGATCAAAAAAATCTCTGAGCTAAAATCTTTAAAAAAACATGAATTTGGAAGGATAATTGTGGCAAAAGGAAATCTCATCCCCTGCTCATTATTATAAGACTATTTTTCATGAGAGAAGAGTGGTTGATGTCACATTCAAAGGAACAAGTGCAGAAACATCATGCACCATAAGGAAAGAAAGCATACTAGTTTGCATTTGATATATGACTTCCTGGGCATGAATCCAAGCAAGAAGAAAGCACAAGTTGGTGACATGGGTCTGAAAGTCAACACAGCTGAAGATTCAGAACATCTTAAGCATCTTCAAGAAGGACCTTGGAAAAATTGATCAGCTAAGGCTTCTCTTTCTTTGTCAGCAGTGTTTACTTAGTGGCGGTAAATTCACACAAAGGCTTTTGGAGTTTTCTACCAGTCCCTGAATTAACCAGTGCTGTTATTTTTCTACAATGGTGTCTGATCCCATACAGTACCTTTGTTTTCATGTTCCTGACTTTTAGAAGGATCAAATTTCACAGTCAAGTAGGTTATCTCCGGTTCACTCATGGCTGATGGTGCTACAGAGACAGAAATTATAAACCAGGCTTTAGGAAGCTGAGTCAGGAAGTTGTCTCTCATTCAGAAGACGTTGATGGCTTTGTGCCTCATGCACTTTGATAACCATAGGAAGGACCGATACTGCTGAGCTTTCTAACATTCTAGGTTGTATAATCACATTACAGAAATCACACTTAAAGGAGGTTAAGCTTACAAAGCATCTTCAAAGTTAGGAGGCAAAAAATTTAGCTTGTCTGTACAACTTGAATTCACATCTTGTGCAAATATGTTATTTATGAGGCAATATACAATTAAACTGTGTATTGAATATTTATCAAAGATGTGAAATAGGTGTTTTTCTGGTTCACCCAGTCCTTCCAATTGGTTTGCCATCATTTTATCTGCTCAGTACATGTTAAGGTTTCATCATCCCCCTTAGTGCAAGAAGTCTGATGCAGCACCTCACACAGTACAATCTTTAGTGCAGGATTCTCACACTTACTCAAATTCACAAGTTTGTGTTGCCATTTTTAATTCAGTCACATATTGGTTTGTATTTTCCCCTTCTGCTTGACTTAAACCTAATAAAAAAATATCTCTCATATGAAATGTTTTATCTTAGAGCACAGTACTTATTTAAGATCAGTATTTTTTTTCATTATCTGCTGCATTCTCAAGCTGAAATGTTAAATACTTCAGCTGGTTCCTCACCTGCTACATGAAGAGCAACGATGCTTACTGCCTTTCCTTTTTCACCTGCTCTACCTGCAACACAGTACAATTCAAATGCCTTTGCAGCCCCTGGGATGGAGCGCACACTATTCTTCAGCAAGGAAGGTGCCTGTGCAGCCTGGTGAGCCCAGGAGCTGGAGCGTGCACGCTGCAGAGGGAACCTGGAGAGAACGGAGCTGCTGGGCCGCAAAGACGCTCATAGCTGTAAATCAGCAGCGCTCCATCAGAGCCCTTGGATTTCTAATGTCGGCACAGGATCTGGCCCATGATGCTCCATAAAAAATGGAAGAATCTGAGTCTTCTTCCCCGTTTAACAACACAAACTCCATTTACATTTTCCCCCGCCTCCCAAGTTGTATCTCACCTGTTTGAGTGGGCACCTCACCCCACCCTGTCCCTGTGGGGTCAGTGCAGCACTCACAGTCTGTGATCATTCCTTGCCAGAAGTCAACCAGTAACTACTACTCAGTGACAACTTCTGCCAGCTCAGTCCAGCTCCATGCTTCCTGCTCCCTGCCCCTGAAAAACCTTTCTACATCCCTTGCATTCCCTGCAGACATGCTGACAAGCACTTTCCTTTGGTTCCCAGAACCTACTCCCCCTCCACTCTGTTTTTTTTTTTTTTTCTCAAATCACCCACATTTTTTTTCTTGAGCTACAAGGTTCTATAAGGTAGAAGGTGTTACCTAGAGCAACTGTCTGTCAGGTCAAATGCACTGCCCTGCACCCTCCTCCCCTCCCCACATCCAAAGCATTCAGGCCTGGTACCTTTACTTGGTGTCCGCAGTTTGCAAGCAGAGGATGCAGGTGTCCTGAACTGGATGACAAAGAGGTGCATCTGTGCTGCTCTTGTCGATGAATCCCTGTGGGAGGGGAGAGGACCCTGGTGATTGGCTGGATGGTAACCCCACAGGAAACGCTGTCTGTGCTTATCTGAAATACCGACCTTTCCTAGCGCCTTTATAGAACGGGGCTTTTTTCTTCTACAGTGTCAGTAAGTTTTCAGACTGAAGGGCTCACTGCAAAGACTGAGTGAGGATGCCGCGGTGCTATGACTGCAGAGCAAAGGTAATAGCTCAGAGATGGTGTCCGCACCCTTATTATCATAATTGGCTGATGCTGTCCAAGCTGCTTAGTTGCTGCATTTGCTCTTTAAGGCCCCCAATCCAATAAACAACTTAAACAAATGTTCAAATGTAAAACTCTGGGGGCTGCTCTGTGCTTCCTGCTCAGTCTGTGCTCAGTCCATGCTTGGCCCCATGAGAACACATTGCCTAATGCAGCACTGAGCAGTGGTCAGCCCTGCAGTGCAGGGCTGAGGCTGTTGGCTCCTGTGGCGGGGAAGGGGGGACTGCACCTCCACTGCACACATGGCCTGGGGCTAAGGGGTTTGCCCCATTCATGTCCTGCCTTGCTGCAGTCTGCATTTCTGGATGTTGAGCACTTTCCCAGGGCAGCGTACACTGCAGCGCTCAGGACCCTGGATACACAACACATTTGTGTTGCTATAGTCGCTTCTTACACCCATGTCAATGTGTTCTTCGGTCCATGGATGTTCCCTAGCATTCACGAATAGTAATGGATCTGCAGTGCCCGCAAGATGGAGCTGTATAGATAGGCACATGACGAAAGCCAGCATGCTACAGAGCCACTGCACACCATGGTTAAGAAATACGTAGGAAGCTCTTGGACCCCACAAGTTCAGCACTGTGTTGTAGCAAGAGTGGCCGCACTCTGAAACATCTTCTGATTGTTACAAGATGCCGGTGAGAGGAGAATATGAGAACCCAATCTGTGCATGAACAGGGTGACATAAGTAAGTAGCCTTTCACCTGCAGATTAGCTGCCAATCGCTCCCTTGCAGCAAGACAAAATGAGAAGAGACTCCCCTCACTTCATTTCTCCATCATCTGTGCCAAAACATTTCTCCCTGCAGCATCTAAGAGTTTGATGGATTGCCTGGGTGCTACTGTATGCCTTCTAGCATATATCATAGTCAATACAATCAGAAGTCTCTGTCATATGTATACAGCATTTCGTTGTTTAAAAACGCCTCATCCACCTCCTTCTCCTGAATAGGAAGTCTTCATTAACACTTCCAATGCTGTCACTCTTTTGCGTTCTCCCAGTTGACCTTCAGACAGACTTTCAACAGATCAATGGCTCACCTGCTGTAGGACTGTGGGACAGGTGTGAACACAGTGAAATCTAGTTAAGTAGCCACCGAGATAATTTGTAACTGTGCTCTTCCTAGTCTGTGTCCCAAGTCCTTCTCAGATTTCCAAATAAAACACCTTGGCTAATTTGCTGTCTGTTAAAGTGCAATTAGGCACTTCAGTATATGCAGATGTACTAAAATCACAAAGGAATTAGCTTCCAGTAATTAGTCAGCCTAAAAGACTCCAGGAGAGTTATTCAAGTGGTGTCTTCAAACCAGCTGATGCTTGCTAAGTGTTGAGCACTCCTCAGCTATCCTGCCCTCAAGCCCCTGGAGACTATGGTGGGCCAGTAGGGGGAGCTCCTGCATTTAGCCTCCCACCTCACCACACCTGTTCGCATTCTGGACTCCACGTGTCTCTCCAGGGGCGCCTAAGACCTGGGAGACCCCCTTTTGAGCTGTACTGCAGAGTCCGGGGGTAACGTGCTGCCAGCACCCCGAGAAGGGACTGTCTAGGTTCTGTGTCCTCGGGGAAACATAGACCTTATAGTCCTATGGGTACTCGACCCAATGCAAGAACTTGGGGCACTTCCCCAAGTCAGGGGCTAATAAGGATAGTCTCCCTTCATCTGCAGACCCAAGGGGCCTCCTAGGCATAATTAAACCCACCCTTCAATAAGTATCCCACACTAGGTACAAAGGAGAACTTTATTGGTTACAGACAGTAGGGTTAGCATAGGGTACAGGGTAGAGCAATATCAGAGAAATCCCATAGAGCAAACTCCTATGGCTGGGGTAGGCTTTGATCTTGCATCTGAGTCACTGCAAGCTATATATCTAGTTGGATCTCAGGTAGCTTACTCACAAGTATCATCTAGAGGCTGTTGGAGATTCCCTCTGGAGGCAGGCAGTTCCTTGATCATGAGTTTTGAGAGATAGAACAAGTTTCAGATGGTCCAGCTCTTCTTTGTTCCTAAGTATCCCTCATGGCTGCTGCCGCCTCCTCCCGGGCAGTCCTTAACTTATATAACCCTTGTGACCTCATTTACCTGGTCCAATGGAGGCCAGCACCTGTTGGCTGTGAGACAACCAATTTGAAATACATCACTAGGTGCCAGGCAGACTCTAACCCACCAGGAAGGAAGCCCCTCACCTAGGTATGTGATGCCAGTCACATAGGCAGAGAGAACAGGTTTCCCCCCTCCCTCTGGAATGCATCCAGCTCAGGTTACCTAAAGAGATAGGGTAAGGATGTGTCTGTCTGATGGGCCCATCCGTATCAAATTGTCACAGAGCAGAGACTTTGGGGAGAAACAAAGGTGGCTTTCTGCCACAGAGACGATCGACTGCTCTATTCTAGATAATTTGTTTTTCTTTTGGCAATGAGCACATGGAAACGGGCAAAGCACAAAACCTGCCATGCTTATTTTGGTCCATCCTAACTGGGTAGGTCCTACACAGTGAGCAGCACTATGGCTTTTGGTAAAAAGACACTTGATGGAAAGCAGTTATCTGTCTAATCCTAATGTACTTCTGCAGCCAGGCTGTCCAACTGTCCGGCACGTGAGTTAGTGTGGAGTTCACGCAGGAGGGAGTGCGGGTGGGCGCCGGACCCTGCCTTCACACCCCCCAGGGTAGACAGCCCCAGCCGTAGCCAGCCTACCAGAGGCATGACACGGATGGGCACGCGCCGCACCCCGAGGGTCCCCTCAGGCTCCACGGCCCCCCCCCGGCACCTCAGAGACGGCCACCCAGACGGAGCCCCTGGTTCCAGGCTCCACGCAGACAGAGCCCCTGGCTCTCGGCTGCGCGGGCTGCCTGTCCCTTTTTCAGGCTCTGGGGCCTGGGAGCATGGCGCCCTCCCCTTGCGGGGTCTGCTCCCTTTTGGGGTCTCTGGTGTGCCAGCTGGAGGAGCTCCAGGCCACAGTCCAGAGACTGCGTGCCATCAGGGACTGCGAGCAGGAGATAGACTCCTACTGCCAGGCCCTTCTCCCCCGGGAGGCGGAGGGTAGATCACAGTCTCCCTCCATACCAAAGGAGGACTCTGGGACCTCCTGCTGTGTCCAGCCAGGGGCATGGACCAAGGTGGTCAAGGGCCCTAAGGCCCGCCGCACCAAGGCCCCTCCCCCACCAGAACTGAGCAACAGGTACACACCTCTTGCTGCCCCAGCAGAGCCTGCTGAGTTGCCAGCTCCCACAGGCAACATGGGCCCAACTGCAGCTCCCGTCCCTGCTCTCCCCCAGACAAAACGTAAGGTGTTTGTTGTGGGAGACTCCTGAGGGGGACAGAGGGGCCAATCTGCCACCCCGACCCCTTAGCCCGGCAAGTCTGCTGCTTCCCAGGGGCCCGCATCCAGGACATTGCGGAGAGGATCCCCAAGCTCCTCAAACCCACAGACCACTATCCCATGCTCCTTATTCATGTGGGCACAAATGACACGGCTCGGAGCACTCCCAGCCAGATCATGAGGCGCTACAGGGATTTGGGAGCGGGGCTTAAGGATCTGGGGGCACAGGTGGTGTTCTCGTCGATCCTCCCAGTCTCAGGCTATGGGCTGAGAAGGGACAGGAGGATCTATGTGGTCAACCAAAGACTGCGGCGCTGGTGTCGTCAGGAAGGCTTTGACTTTCAGGACCACAGCCCGCTCTTTGGCGAGAGAGGCAGCAAGCTGCTGGGAAGAGATGGTCTCCACCTCTCTCCCCTAGGGAGGAGGCTCTTCTCAGCCAGACTGGCTGACCTACTCCACCAGGCTTTAAACTAAGTCCGTTGGGGGATGGGGGGACTACCGCCACTGCTGGCCCGCTGAGCAATCCTTGCAAAGCCAGCGGATCACGGCACTCAAGGGAGCCCACCCCAGCCCCAGCCCTGGTAAAATCTGTGGGCAAGGAAGGAGCCCCCCAGGGGGCACTTGCCTGCCTGTACACTAATGCCAGGAGCTTGGGGAATAAGCAGGAGGAACTCATTCTCCTGCTCAGTGCAAACAATTACGATGTCATAGGGATAACGGAGACCTGGTGGGACTCCACCCATGACTGGACCACGGGGATAGATGGCTATACCCTGTACAGGAGGGATCGTGTAGAGAAAAGGGGCGGGGGTGTAGCTCTCTATGTTAAGGAAAGCTATGCGTCCCTGCAAGCCAATATTGGCTACCAGGGTGGACGGCTGGAGACCCTCTGGGTTAAAATCTGTGGGGAACACGGCACAGGGGACACAATGGTGGGAGTCTATTACAGACCTCCCACCCAAAGTCCTGAGCTTGACCAGGAGTTTGCCCAGGAACTGGCTGAGGCCACATGCTCCAGGACCATGGTTGTCATGGGTGACTTCAATTACCCGGACATCTCGTGGGAGGATCGCTCAGCAAAATCTGAGCGGTCGCAGAGCTTCCTCTCGTGTGTGGATGACCTCTACCTGACTCAAGAAGTCTATGGGACAACGAGAGGCAAAGCGCTGCTCGACCTGGTACTGGCTACTGGGGATGACCTAGTCGGCGACCTAGTGATCGATGGGAAGCTGGGTGACAGCGACCACGAGCTGATCACCTTCACCATCTGCCGAAAAGCTGGCAAGTCAGTCAGCAACACGCAAGTCCTTGACTTCAGGAAAGCCGACTTTGACAAGCTCAGGAGGCTTGTCAGTGAGGCCCTAAGGGACTGTGACCACAGGGAGAGGGGAGTTCAAGAAGAGGGGTTGCTCCTCAAGGGAGCGATCCTCAATGCACAAACTAAGTCTATTCCATCTCGGAGGAAAGGCAGCAAGAGGGCACAGCAGCACCCCTGGCTCTTCAGGGACCTAGCAGACCTCCTGAGGCTAAAAAGAAAGGCCTACAAAGGATGGAGGATGGGAGTCACCTCCAAGGAGGATTAATCTGCACTGGTCCGGTCCTGTAGGGAGCTGACCAGGAAAGCCAAGGCTGCAACTGAACTCCAGCTAGCTTTGAGCATCAAGGACAATAAAAAGTCCTTTTTCAGATATGTGGGGAGCTGGAGGAAAAGCAGGGGCAACGTTGGACCCCTGATGAACCAGATGGGGCAACTGACAACTGACGCCCAGGAAAAAGCCAACCTACTAAATATGTACTTTGCGTCGGTCTTTCATCAGCCCCATGGGACGCCCATGCCCGCTACAGGGCCGGGAAATCCGGGTGAGGGTGATCCCCTGCCCTCCATTAATGCTGACATTGTGAAGGAACATCTTGAGAAGCTGGATACCTTCAAGTCAGCCGGCCCTGACAATCTTCACCCAGGGTACTCAAGGAGCTGGCGAGCATCATAGCCCAGCCTCTAGCGCGGATCTTTGAAAACTCTTGGCGCTCTGGTGTAGTGCCCGAAGACTGGAAGAAGGCCAATGTGGTGCCTATCTTCAAGAAAGGGAGGAAAGTGGATCCGGCTAACTATAGGCCCATCAGCCTGACTTCTATCCCGGGGAAGATCTTAGAAAAATTTATTAAAGAGGCTATCCTTAATGGACTGGCCAACGCCAACATCTTAAGGGATAGCCAGCACGGGTTTGTTGTGGGTAGGTCTTGCTTGACCAATCTCATTTCCTTCTACGATCAGGTGACCTATCACCTGGACAAGGGAGATGAGATTGATGTCATATATCTTGACTTCAAAAAAGCCTTCGATCTGTTGTCCCATGATCGTCTCTTGGAGAAACTGGCCAATTGTCGCCTTGGGTCCTCCCCGATCCACTGGCTGGAAAATTGGCTCCGGGGTCGGACCCAGAGGGTAGTAATTGATGGAAGTCACTCATCGTGGTGTCCGGTGACCAGTGGGGTCCCCCAGGGCTCTGTCCTTGGACCCATACTGTTCAACATCTTCATCAATGATGTGGACACTGGAGTCAGAAGCGGACTGGCCAAGTTCGCAGATGACACCAAACTTTGGGGCAAAGCATCCACACCAGAAGACAGGCGGATGATCCAGGCTGACCTGGACAGGCTCAGCAAGTGGGCGGATGAGAATCTGATGGTGTTCAACGCCGATAAATGCAAGGTTCTCCACCTTGGGAAAAAAAACCTGCAGCATCCTTATAGGCTTGGCAGTGCTTTGTTTGCTATCACTATGGAAGAAAGAGATTTGGGGGTCATCATTGACCACAAGATGAACATGAGCCTGCAATGCGATGCTGCGGCTAGTAAAGCAACCAAAACGCTGGCTTGCATCCATAGATGCTTCTCAAGCAAATCCCGGGATGTCATTCTCCCCCTGTACTCAGCCTTAGTGAGGCTGCAGCTGGAGTACTGCGTCCAGTTTTGGGCTCCACAATTCAAAAAGGATGTGGAGAAGCTTGAGAGAGTCCAGAGAAGAGCCACGCGCATGATCAGAGGTCAGGGAAGCAGACCCTACGATGACAGGCTGAGAGCCCTGGGGCTCTTTAGCCTGGAAAAGCGCAGGCTCAGGGGTGATCTGATGGCCACCTACAAGTTTATCAGGGGTGACCACCAGTATCTGGGGGAACGTTTGTTCACCAGAGCGCCCCAAGGGATGACGAGGTCGAATGGTCACAAACTACTACAAGATCGTTTCAGGCTGGACATAAGGAAGAATTTCTTTACTGTCCGAGCCCCCAAGGTCTGGAGCAGCCTGCCACCGGAGGTCGTTCAAGCGCCTTCGTTGAACACCTTCAAGATGAAACTGGATGCTTATCTTGCTGGGATCCTATGACCCCAGCTGACTTCCTGCCCTTTGGGAAGGGGGCTGGACTCGATGATCTTCCGAGGTCCCTTCCAGCCCTAATGTCTATGAAATCTATGAAATCTATGAAACTTCTGTGTGGACAGGGCTGCCCCCCATGCGGGCCCCCTCCCACTGATTGAGCACAGTGGCCTTGCCCTACCCACCTCACCACATGTGCAGTGAGGGCAGTTTGGCTGTGGGCTCCTTCCGCCTCCAGCCCCCACAGGCTGCACCACCTCGCCCTGGCATAAAGCAAAAGCTGGAGGAGAGAGGGGGAGCCTGGAGACCCTGCCGGGAGCAACAGGAGTATCAGCCAGAAAGGAGCCTGGTGTTAAATGCTTTTGGGTAGCCTCCAGCTGAACAGCCCTTTTCTATAGCAAGTCACAGTGCCCAACATTCATTTTCATAGTGCATCTCTTCCTCATTATAATTGTCAGAACTAATTCTGTACTGCGCCTTGAAGTGGCATGGCAAATCTATTGGAGAAAAGCTGAGAAGGGTTAATTACCAAATAATCAGCCATTTTTTTTAGAATTAGCCATCCTTGTTACCCCTTTTAAGTAACAAGTTCACCAGGTTTTACTGTATCTGCCTCTATATAAGGCAACACCATATCCTTTTTTTTTTTTTCCAGCTACTTTCTTGTGCATACAATGTTATCCACTTCAATATTCCCCTCCTGTGTGCTAACCCACTGGATCTCTGTCATCCACGTTCCATGGGGATACAAACATGCCTTCAGCATTGCAGATCTGTGCTGTTAACACCTTGCAATGGGGCAGGCAAATCAAATAAAGCCACTTTATTATTGTAACACTCCACTCCCCGCCCCCACACATTTGGGTTGTATATTGTGTTGTTGGGTTTTTTAGGGGGTTTTGGGGGTGGGGCTTGTGGGAAAGGTGGTCCCTGTGTTTTGGCCATGTGCAGTAGCACTGGTTACTGCATAGTCATTTAGTACTTGGTTACTAAATGACAGCACTGTAGCAACTGCCCAGCTGGCTGCTCCTGAAGACACTGGCAGCAGGAGCTCCCTCTGCCCTGCTGAGCTACTACACAGCACATGGGATCAAAGCTGTCCCCGTGCAAGGAGATGTGGTCCTGCTGTTTGTTTCTTAACGTGCATTTCCCCTCCCACAATGGGCAGACCAGAGTGATGCAGGCCAGGGGCCATTGGTGGTATTTTCAGAGAGTGCCTGACAAGTCTCCCAATCCACATTGCAGTGGCTCTCAGGACCCCATGGGTCCCTTCAGGGTATAGACCTCCTTCGCCCCTGCTTGGAGTCACAAAAATGTACTCCATTCCTGACATTGTCTCCCCATTACATATATAGTTCTGGGTGCAGTTGGGGCACTTCACTTCACAACAGATGTGGATAGCATCCAGCAGATAGCAACACAAATGTTTAGCAGTCTAGAAAATATACCTTGAGTGAAAATGGTGGAAGAACTGGATTCATTTAGTCTCAGGTAGTCAAGACAGTGGAGGTGGGTTTGTTACAGTCTTGAGATACCTGAGGATGGATATGAATAGAAAGGCAATAGACTACTTTCTGTGGCTGCAGAAGAAGGGACGAGAAGTAACCAACATACATTTCAACTAGGGACAGTTACATTGGGTATTAGGAAGAAATTTGGGAATAATTCAGCACTAAAACAGAGGGTAGCTTTAGAAGAAAGCTTGTGGGATCTTCATCCTTGAGAGTTTCCAAAAGACGGTGGGACAGACACTTTCCTGCAGTGGCTTAGAGAGGGATGCCTCACACTCCCATCTGTTGCAGCAACCTGCAGGGACAGTCTGTGCTGTGCCATGTTCTTGGTGGGTTGATCCATTTTCTTTGTTCTTGACGCTTCCTTCTGTTTCTCACAAATACAGAACCGAGTTTCTGCACAGCCTCCAGGCTTAGTTACCCCACCTTGGACATACACACAAGCTCCACCCTGATAACTTGGATGACTGTGGTCTGGGAGATCAAATCTGAAATGGAAAATCACAGATTACAAATCATGTCCATTCCCCTGAGCTCCCCATGCCAGGGGACCAGGCTGAGAGGAATATGTGCTGGTTGTACTGATGGCAGGGAAGGCTGAACAACTACTTAACAGAAGGAAGGTCAGAGATGCTTTGCAGTTTACAGCTGTAATAAGCTGGATGAGAATCCCTCAGCACAGGATCCCTGCACTCTCATGGCACCTTGTACAAGACAGGGTGTGGTCAACATTATGTCTGGCCCAAATGTCATGGGACAAAGACTCTGATCTTCCAAAAATTGCTCCTGAAATCAAACCTGGAGAATGTTTTGTCTGCTTTCCCCTCTATGACCAAACGCTGTTCCCTGAAGCATCTCCATTTCCAAGGTAGATGAGAGAAAAATACCTATGTTCACCCACAGAATCCCCATGTAACATGAGGGTAGATGGTAATTGATTTATCTATGATACAAATTAATGTACTACACGGCTTCTCAGTCTATCACTCCCCTGTGACTTGTCAACCTCTCTGGCTCCCTGTAATACATCTGCCAAGCCCTTGATCTAACACTTGAGAAATCTGAAAGGTCTGTCCTTTATTGAGGTATTTCTTATAGTCAGCAAGAGAACTGGGAATGGAAAATATAATGTGCCTTTTTTAGGGAGTGAATAGCTATTTTAGCATAGTGAGGAGAAATCATGACTCTTCCAGCATGTGATTTTAGAGGCATGGGCTAAGTTAGTCCCCTGTCTTTACAGGGAAGCATCAATGAATCCCAGTACACAGCTGAAGATGTCCAGTAACACTTATACATTTACTGGAACACACACAGCCTGGGTACCACTCCTGAGTGATGGATGAGGCCTTTGCGTAATACAGATTAAGCTAAGGAGTACATCCCCTCCCCTACAGGCAAATAGAGCACTGCCTTATCCTCACATAACATTCCCAGCCAACAAGCCCAGCCTGGTCCAGGTTTTCAGGATGCAGCATCTAGGAAAAAGGCGAATGACATTGTCTCTCTCCACTGCAGCCTTTGAGCCTTCTGGGTCAGGTCTGCTTTACCAGGGGCACAGTGCCAGACTTTCCCAGGCAGACAGACCATAGGGTAAGTTGGGCTGTATCAAGATAAAAGGTCCCATGCACACATTGGGAGTTAGAACTGATCAGACCACAGCTCTATGGGAATTTGGAGAAACAGGAGGTTTGCAAACACCTGGAGCCAGCTGGGGTTGGTGCTGTGTGGTGGGGTCTGTCACTGTGCCTCTGATAAAATTCACAATCCTATTTAGTTGGCACCATCATGAGTTTACATTTCCAGGGTGAATTGTACCCAGGACCTTTGATATTCTTTGGTGCACAGACAAGAACATCCTAACGGCACATACTTACAAGGAAGAGGAGAGCGCTGAGCCATCCACTCAGACCCATTTCCTAGTTTCAGAGTCATAGGACAATCCAATACAGAACTGGTGATAAAATACAGTGCTGTTGCGATCTTCATAGTATTGAAACAACTCATGATTTATGAAACCCTGCATGAAAATAAAACAAATGGGGAGGGGGGGCCCTGAATTTTCTCAAGTGTATGGACAGCACCATAGGCTTGAGTTCCAAATGCAGCATTACTGCTTAGTCAGTGCAGAGACCTCCTCTATACCTAACATTGGGTTTTCACATCCCTGGCTGTTTTCTGAGGTTGTTAAAAGAACCTCTGGAGAAACTTGCTGTGAGGATCTTGCAGGGAGTGCATTCAAGTTACAACCAGTCTGTGCACTGACAGCTCTTTGGTTTCAGATTCAGATCAAATCATTTTTCATTCTGTTAATGACTGTTACTCGGACAAACATAAACTTTGCTCTGGGCATGTCATACTTCTTTTCCTGCAATCCCTACAGTGTGCCTAAGGAACACCCTCACCTTAGAGACTCTCATGTCACATATGCTGCTTCTTCACTAACATGGGTCATCCCTTTATGGGACCTGCCCAGGGACTTTTTCAGGGTTGCTGTCTTGGGCATAATCCTGAAAGTGATACTGTGAGCTACTGGCCCTGCTTTGATGGTGACCTCACAACTATGTTCCCTAAGATATCTATATCTATCTATAGATAGATAGATAGATAGATAGATAGATAGATAGATAGATAGATGAGTTCCTCAAAATTGTTAGGGTGACAATATTTGGATTTTCAGGGAGTATTGAATGTGCTGTTGAATAAAGGCATGACCTGTGGCCTAGCAAAGCTGCTGACCACAAGGCAGAATGATAGCTAAGCCAGCTATTTGCTTATGCTAAGTAACCATCTTAACTGTGTAAACCATTTTCTGAGGAAAAAGCAGCATGTGAATCTGTGTGAGTCTGTGTTCTGTGAATGAGGTGATGTTTTAGGAATGTGGAAGATGGTACAATATGAGACAGAAAAACAGACTGGAATGTGAAAAACAACACATAATTGGTAACAGAATCCAAGATGAACATATGAAAAAAGGTGAATGGTGATTGGTGAAGAAGCCTCCCTAAGCTTCCAGGTTTTGGTCAAAGTCTGTCCATTGACTGAAGAAAAGAAGTCAAACTCTTAGACATGCTCTCATACCAAGAAGAGATGTAAATGAATGAAATGCATAGGCAATTCCATGCTAATAAAGCAAACAGTAAATAGAGGTGGAGCTTGAGATGGGAGGAGAAATGGGTGGAAGAAAAGGAGGGATGGAGGTGGATTGAATGTTAATAAGTATAAACCAAAGTGTATAAATGTGGAAAAACAGCCATTGTTTGGTGTTAAACCTCAACCCCACGTGAGGCCCAATGACTAGGGAATCCAATGAACCAGTTGTCTATGGGATCCTGATACTCATTAGCCAGAGCAGAGCAGGGGGCAAACACAAGCACACAATGCATTCAACAGCTTTATTGGAGTGGAGGCAACTTCGGGTGGGTCCCCACCAAACAGAGGAGTGGCCACACCCTCCGCACACACTGCGAACACCGCACAGAACATCATTGTGTTCATCTATTTATACTTTCCAGTCCACACTCATTAGCATTAAACCATACCCAGTTCCTTCCTGTTACGCCCATGGCTTCACCTCTGCATTTACATGGAATTGCCTATGCATTCAGTCATTATCATGAAACTTTCCACTTTGCGCCCACATGAGGTTGTCACCCCTACCTCACTCCTACTGTCTTTGGTCACTTACAGTTCTCAAAAGCCTTTTTTTATATTTTCAATATACCATTGGTTTCCCTTCCCTGTTTGGTTTAAATTCCTTTACAATTAAACAAACATTCAAACAATTAGACAAACAATTAACCATTTAAAGCCCCTAAGTAAACAATGTGTGGTTAAATCTCTAACTTGAAACCAAGACCCTTCAGTGTTTAGTCTCAGTTCACATCAACAAGGGAAAAGAGTGGGAGAAAGAGCAGATTGCAAAAAAGGCAGGAAAAAGCAAGCATAAATAAGCAATGCATCAGCTGCAAGAAATTGGCAGGAAAAAAAGGGCGGGAAAATGCAAGAGACACAGGGCAGGAAAATTCAAGGGTTCCCCATCCTAACACTTGGTGCTGCTCCCCTGGTTTCATGGTCTGTGAGGGATCTTGCCTGAAGCTGTCTCCATTCTGAATAAAGCTGTTGCGAGCAATGTGTGCTGTCATTTGCTCCCTGCCTGCTCTGGCTAATGAGTAACAGGATCCATGAGCAATTGGATTGTTGTCCCCCTAGTTGCTGGGTGCCACATGGAGTCGAGGTCTGACAAAAGTCACCTGTTCTACTTCACATTTCATGATTGAATCCCTTCTGGCCAAGTCGAAGCCATTTATAGGGTCCCAGTCTTGTTATTTCTGTAGGAGATGGCAGGGTAGATTAAATAATTAAATAAATAATAAATATTATTAGAGACAGAGGGAGAGAGAGAGAGAGAGCACACACAAGGGAAACTTCCCCCTGAGGTGGCAACAAACCAGAAACTCCCATTGGACATAGGAGACTCAGACTGCTTTCATGTGTTAATAAAAAACCCCCAAAAAAACAGCACTTTACTTTAAATTCAGCATGCCCATGCACTGAGCTGAGCACCTGCCCAGAAGAGACATGGCATTATTTGGACCAATCTTGTGTGTGTATAAGTTGGGCACTTTTGTGGGGCATTTTTTCTAATAGTTGATTGGATCAGCTTTAGCTAAAGGTGCCAAAAAGCCTTCCTGAAGTGCCTGATCTATACAGATCCTGTGGAATGGATCAAAGTAACATGCTGCTGCTTCTGGTAAATTGTTAGGGTTTGGGGGTTTTTTTTCTTTTTTTTTTTTTAACATCTGCAAACAGCCTCAGGCTTTCTTAGAGGATTTCTGCCTGGAAGCAGCTAGTACCAGGTCATTTGGTTCCTGGAGGAGGGATGCACTGACGTGCTGTAGCTGGTGTGAAGATCTGGGAGGTGAGGAGCCGGCCGAGGACACAGACGGAGATCTGTACAATCACCTTTCAGCAGCGCTCTCATTCCCTCCTCAATTCCCCACTCCCAAGACACACACATATGAACCAAGACACATGCCTGTGTATGGTCTGTGCCCACTGTTTGCTTTGTGATGATGCGCCTCCCGCAGTAAGTGGCAGGGCGTGTTGCTGTCACGTAGCAGCACTGCCTCCAGCCATCCCACAGCAAAAATCCTGCCTTCTTCCACTCACACCCCAGGCAGCTTCCCCTCCAGCTGAACTTGGTTCCTCTCACCTATGACACATGGGCTCAGAGCCGCTGTTATCTCCGGCCTGCCATGGCAGCCTGCTGAAGGCCATCATACAGATCCAGGGTCCCATGCCCCCTGGGAAGAACTGAGGGAAGTGATCAGAGAGCTGGGGGTCATATTCGATGATCTGGTAAGGTCCCTTTACATTCCTCCAGCCCCCGGCTCAATCCCCAGCTGCTGGCTCAGTTCCCCAGCTCTTCCCTAGACCAGTGTGGGCCATCCCTGCTTCCAGTGTAGGCAGTCTAGGCACTATGTCCATAATTGTCTCCAAGAAGATACAGAGGGAACTTTGGAGACCATTTGGGGAAAAATTCCCACCCATGGTTGAAAGACCACCCCTGTAGAAGAGATGGAGTGTGGATTTGGTGATTGGCCATGCCCAGGGAGGATGTGGCACTCAATAGAAGGCTTCCACATAAGGGTCGAGGCCTGGCTTGAAGGACAGTGGGGACTGCATTATTAGAAAGTGGCTCCACATGGACAGTAGTATGAAGGGAATTGGTTGGTGCAGGAAGCAGATTGCCATAAGGTAGACCATCAGGAGCTGGTCTGCCTCCATGGAAAGTCCCAGACCTAGGAAAGGGCCTGGGTAAAGATAAAGATTGAAGGACACAACCACCAAGTGCTAGCATGCCTAGCCAGGCACTTAGCTCACCCGGGTTTGTTAGGTCAGGTTTGGCCCTGCCTGTGGGAATTGCTGAGCATGCTTGTTCAGCAAAAGACACCCCAATATAATCCTGAGGCAGAGGGTATCTTAGGTGAATCCCAGCTAAGCACGAGTTTTGGAAGACTGACTTGCACTGGGGAGACCAACATGGATTGGCGGCAGAAGCTGGAGACAGAACAGCTCCCTGTTCACAAAAGTGTGCTCAAGAAGGTCAAGAAGGCATGCACAGGTGGAAAAAGCTCTTGGGACCACTAATGTTCACCTACTGAGAAGTCCCCCATTTTGCCACCTGGTTTTCACCCTTTGACCTATTATATGGCCACCACCCACAAGGGATTCTGGATTTGCTCAAGGAAGGTTGCAAACAACAGGAAGGGTTGGCACAAAGCACAATAGTGCATGTGCTGGAGAGGCTAGAGACTGCAAGAGCATTGGCATGCAAATAACAAACCACCCAAGTTTAGCAAACAGCCAGATACAATCAATGGGTACACACAAGAAAGTTAAATGAGAGTGACTGGGTGCTCATGCTGCTCCGTTATGACACCTCCAAGTTTATGGCCTGGTGGCAAGGACCATGTGAGGTGATACAACACATAGGCGCAGTGGACTATGATGTGTGGCAATCGGGCAGGCATAAAACCCAGTAGGTATATCATATCAAACTCTTAAAGAGGTGAGTGGACAGGGAGGCCCTGTTTGTCACTGCCAGCCCAGAGCCAAATTAGTTCTGTCCAGAAGTGCTTCTACAAGACTCAGGAGGGCCTGTCCAGATGCATGCAGACCTGATACAGACACAGCAGCGGCTGCCAGCCTGGCTGGTGAAGCAATTCAGAACAGTGTTTTCAGATTGCCCTTGGAAAACTCAATGGCTGGAACAAGAGGTAAAGATCCCACTAGGAAAGACTGTATGGGAGGATTGGCGATGAATCCCCCAGAAGATTCAAGAGGCCGCGTGCAGGGAGGTCACCGAGATGTTGGCAGACAGGGTGGTGAGAGAATCTAGAAGTGCCTAGTGAAACCCCATCATCATGGATCTGAAGAGAGATGGGACCATGTGGTTTTGCATTATTTTTAGAAAGGTTAACAGCATAGTGTACTTCAACATTTACCCCATGCCCGGGTGGAAGACTTGCTTGAGTAAATAGGTGGATGCAGTTGATCTCCACCTTAGACATGACCAATGGGGACTGGCAAATTCTCTTAGAAGCCAGCATCCAGGAGAAGACAATGTTTGCCACCCCTTGGGGGCTTTCTGAGTTTCTTCAGGTGCTATTTGTCCTTCACAGTGCAGCAGTGATGTTCCACAGATGATGGAGAAGGTGTTGCCACCTCATTGGGGATATGCCTCTGCATATATCACCAATTTAGTAGCATATTCAGAGACCTGAGAAGAACACCTGTGACATCTGACAAAAGTGTTAGAAGAACTGAAAGCTGCGGGACTAACTGCCAACCAAAAGGAATGTGCACTGGGGCAAGAGGACACCCAAAGTTTCAGTTTCAGCGTAGGAAAAAAAAAAAAAAAACAGATACGACCATTGATAGATAAGGTGCAAGCCCAAAAGGATTATAACCTGCTGTGAAAAACAAACAAACAAAAAAAAACCCCAAAACAAAACACATCCAGTACTTCCAACTATTAGCACCACCTAGTACCCTGGTTTTCAGACATAACAGACCCACTGTCTGAACTTACCAATGACTCATCCCCAAATTGGGTTGTCTGGACAATGGAGTCTGAGAAAACCTTCTGGCGGGTCAAGAAGGCATTAGGTACCCAGCCTGTAGTATACACTACAGACTTTTCAAAACACTTTCTGGTGCAGACGGACACACTGAATGTGGTCCGGGGTGGGGGGGAGGTACATTCTCAGCCGGGAGTTCATAGATTTCATAGATTTCATAGACATTAGGGCTGGAAGGGACCTCGGAAGATCATCGAGTCCAGCCCCCTGCCCAAAGGGCAGGAAGTCAGCTGGGGTCATAGGATCCCAGCAAGATAAGCATTCAGTTTCATCCTGAAGGTGTTCAATGAAGGCGCTTGAACCACCTCCGGTGGCAGGCTGTTCCAGACCTTGGGGGCTCGGACAGTAAAGAAATTCTTCCTTATGTCCAGCCTGAAACGATCTTGTAGTGGTTTGTGACCATTTGACCTTGTCATCCCTTGGGGCGCTCTGGTGAACAAACGTTCCCCCAGATACTGGTGGTCACCCCTGATAAACTTGTAGGTGGCCATCAGATCACCCCTGAGCCTGCGCTTTTCCAGGCTAAAGAGCCCCAGGGCTCTCAGCCTGTCATCGTAGGGTCTGCTTCCCTGACCTCTGATCATGCACGTGGCTCTTCTCTGGACTCTCTCAAGCTTCTCCACACCCTTTTTGAATTGTGGAGCCCAAAACTGGACACAGTACTCCAGCTGCGGCCTCACTAAGGCCGAGTACAGGGGGAGAATGACGTCCCGGGATTTGCTTGAGAAGCATCTATGGATACAAGCCAGCGTTTTGGTTGCTTTACTAGCCGCCGCATCGCATTGCAGGCTCATGTTCATCTTGTGGTCAATGATGACCCCCAAGTCTCTTTCTTCCATAGTGCTAGCCAACATAGCACTGCCGAGCCTATAAGGATGCTGCGGGGTTTTTTTCCCAAGGTGAAGAACCTTGCATTTATCAGCGTTGAACACCATCAGATTCTTGTCCGCCCACTTGCTGAGCCTGTCCAGGTCAGCCTGGATCACGCGCCTGTCTTCTGGTGTGGATGCTTTGCCCCAAAGTTTGGTGTCATCGGCGAACTTGGCCAGTCTGCTTCTGACTCCAGTGTCCACATCATTAATGAAGATGTTGAACAGTATGGATCCAAGGACAGAGCCCTGGGGGACACAACTGGTCACAGGACACCACGATGAGTGACTTCCATCAATTACTACCCTCTGGGTCTGACCCTGGAGCCAATTTTCCAGCCAGTGGATCGTGGAGGACCCAAGGCAACAATTGGCCAGTTTCTCCAAGAGGCGATCATGGGACACCAGATCGAAGGCTTTTTTGAAGTCAAGATATATGACATCAATCTCTTCTCCCTTGTCCAGGTGATAGGTCACCTGGTCGTAGAAGGAAATGAGATTGGTCAAGCAAGACCTACCCGCAACAAACCCGTGCTGGCTATCCCTTAAGATGTTGACGTCGGCCAGTCCATTAAGGATGGCCTCTTTAATAAACTTTTCTAAGATCTTCCCCGGGATAGAAGTCAGGCTGATGGGCCTATAGTTAGCCGGATCCACTTTCCTCCCTTTCTTGAAGATAGGCACCACATTGGCCTTCTTCCAGTCTTTGGGCACTACACCAGAGCACCAAGAGTTTTCAAAGATCCGTGCTAGAGGCTGGGCTATTATGCTCGCCAGCTCCTTGAGTACCCTGGGGTGAAGAGAGTTAATGGGGAACACTTGGTGGCATACGTTCATAGAAAGGTGCAGCCCTGGGAACAGGGGTATGTCACCATAGAAAGGGAAAATATGGCTTGGCCTTGAAATGGGCCATCAACAGCTTCTGCTATTATCTGACAGGCTAGGCAGACGTTTACACTAATAAAAGATCATGCGCCACTTCAATCACTGGGAAAGATCAAGTTACATAACCCCTGGTTATTACGGTGGAATTAGGGGCTACAGGATTTTCATTTGCCTGTAGAGTACCACCCAGGATGACGGCACCACAATGCAGATGTTTTATTGTGGAAGAGGAGGAAAAGCTTCCACCAGCCCCACGGACACATGAGCCAGGAACTAGGGGTGGGGAGGTGTGTAATGGGGCCTGGCTCCATCAGTGCAGGAAGGAGCATGTCCAAGGCACCTCTGGCCTGGGATAGCATCCCCTTTCCATGTCCCTCTCCAAGACATATGCAGCTGTGCTGCAGCCATGCAGGCTGGCTGGAAGCACATGTAGTAGGCACAGCTGTAATAGATAGTAGGGCAGTGCAAAATTTCACCGGCAGTTTCGTTCTGACACTGTTTCAACCCATTTCGAGCTTGAAACAGCAAAACTGAAATGAAACAGAGAGCTTCAAAACAGCCTCAAAAAGAAATGAGGCCATTTTTTTTCAATGTTTCGAGCTTCGAAGCTCAAGCTGGTCTTGCCTGCAGGAAAACAGAAACTAAAGTAAGGAAAGGAAGAGGGAAGAGGGGGAAGCAGGGGAGGAGTGCTCTCTTTATTATTGACTGTGTATCTGACCAGTGACTGTCATCCTTCCCTGAGGTGCCTTCCAAACACAGTGCTCTGGGGGAGGGATGTAAAAACTGCATAAAAGGCAGCATTGCTTGAACTGCGCTGCTTTCTGCCTGGGGGTCAGTTAGTGAGTTTTTCCCATTAGCAACCAGAGGTGCAGGACCCCAGAACCCCCCTGCACCTATCTCCTTGACAGCTGGCAGGCTTTGTGGCCACAGCAGGGCCTAGCAGCCAGGGCTGCAGTAGTTTTCCCCACCCTGTACCCCAAGACAGACAGAGTTGCACAAGGTCCCATGACATGAGTTTTGCCTGTCATCAGCTGGGGGTGCAGGGCCCCAGAACCAAGAAGCCCCTGTGTCTATCTCCTTGAAAGATAGCAGGCTTTGTGGTTTCAGCAGGGGCTAGCAGGCCTGTAGTTTTGACCCCGCTGTGGCTTAACATGTACACATGACATAATTTTTTTTACTTTCAAGATTTTCAGGTGCAGTTTCCTCAAACACCCTGCACATATGTCCTTGAAACGTGACTGACTTCATGCCCTCAGAAGAGGCTACCATTTCTGCAAGTTTCATCCAAAGCAGGCCAGAAATGACAAAGTTATAGGCTTTTTTGTGCATCCCCATTATAGCCTACGGGCAAAACGTTGAAACAGCATCAAAACAGCAACATAGTTTTGATGAAACAAAATAGACTAGAGGTTTTGAACCAAAATGAAATTTGAAACAAAACACTGTTCCATTGAAATGCAAGTTGAAATGGAACGGTGCCATTTCTCACAGCCCTAATAGCTAGCCTCCGCTGGGGGAATGCCCCCAGCTGCCCGTGGTTGGATGCCTGACTGCCCAGACAGGGTTGAAGGTCCTGCCCCTGCAGGCATGGGAAGCTAACAGCATTCAGGAATTGTTGCGTGGGACAGCGGGTGAGGATCAGACAGGCAGGCTTCCCCTCACCTAGCAGGACCCTGCAGCCAGCTCATGCCCAGACCTGGGCTGCTGGGGTGAGGGCGCTGGACCTGCCATGTGGGGAGCAGATGGTGGGGACCATAAGCAAGAAGGACAGATAAGTGCAACCTTTTCCATTTACCTATACTATTGATTTGGGTTCACAGGTGAAGCCACCTCTGGAGAAGCTCCATCTCCCTCCCTTCCACCTGCACTTTGGCATCCTCCTGCCTGACACCAGGCTCAGGTGGAGGGTGAACTACATGTCATCAGGTCCCAAGCAGAGCAGTAGTATTTGGTGGCCAGGTCCCCTGGTAACTGTTTTGGGGCTTTGTAACTCAGTAGCCCAGGTCAGCTGACACCTGTGCAAGGCCACTGTGACTTCAGAGCCCTCGACAGCCAATCATTGAGAAACTTGCCTGTAGACCCTGGGAGGCGTAGTAAGCTACTAGGCATTAAGAAAGAGGGTGACAGGTTTTTAAAAAGGGGCGAGGGGTGAGGTTTTTAGAGCAGGGTGCTCCCTTCTCTCTCCGATAGAGAGAGCACCAGTGGCATATGTAATGTAGGACATTTTCCCTGCCCTGCAAATTAGAAAACTTCTGAATCCTTGCTACTCTCAGATGACTCCAGGATCTACAACTCCCCTCCCCATGGTCCTCTTTGGGTCATGTGTAATGCACAGCTGAACAATGTTTGAGTCAGGTTAGGAATTGTAGCGCTTCGGCTGACTCTGCTGTAAAAGATCAGACAGATTCAAACATCCAAAGAACAGAAACAGCTGGTGGGAAACATGGAGCTGCCAAGCTGTGTCCAGCTGCAGACGTTGCTGAGGAGAGAATGAGCATTTCTGGAAGAAAAGGGAAGTGCACGGACACTGGGCAGAGTGACAAGGAGTAGAAGAGCAAGCATGAAAGCAAAGACACCAGGGAGTGAAAAACTCAGGAGAGAAACCATAAGCAAACTGCTGGGACTTGCAAGAGGCAGGAAATACACAGGGTGTGGAGCCATGCACAGACCCAAGCCTTGTCCAACCTTGGAAAACAGTCCCAGCTGCAGGAAGAGCCATTTTGTTGTAGGAGTTTGCAGACACCAGCAGCAAAAGCCAGAGAGCACCCTGTGATGATGCTGACACCGTGTACCAGGTGGGCAGCCCAGACAGCAATGGAGATGGCCGCAGAGAGACTGTGTCTGGAAAAGCTGAAGCACAGAACTGGGCTCTTGCCCTACAGACCCAGGGAGTGTTTGTGACTGATAAGCAGGAGGGTGGTGCTCAGGGGGATGCTCTGTATGACAGTATTGTAGAAAATCTGGAGGAGAAACTGGACTACTGGGAGGGAAGCCCAGCACTTCTAATAGTTTCTGGTGGGGAACTTACCTCTATGAAAGGGTGTTGTTATCCTGAAGGGGAAGTCCAAGAGAAACTGGAACTGAGGAGCCTTGTTACAGTCCCTGCAAATGAAGTGCAACATTGGGTTTCAGAGCAGGCAGAGCTCTGGGTTTGATGAAGAAAGTCCCCATGGTAAATGAATGCACAGATATAAACAGAGAAGCTCTAGAGCCAAAGTCTTCTCAAGGGCAGAGGTAAAGTGTGTAGTGGGGTTCCCCAGGGCTCATTCCTTGGGCCCGCAGTGTTCAACATCTTCATCAGCAACTTGAATGAGGGGGTGAAAAGCACCTTGTTCAAATTTACAGACGACACTCAGATGTGGGGAGAAGTGGGCATGCTAGAAGGGCGGGACAGGCTACAATTAGATTGGACAGGTTACAGGGGTGGGCGGATAAAAATAGGACGGGTTTCAATATTGATAAGTGCTAGGTACTGCACCTAGGGAGAAAGAACCAGCAGCATATCTACATGCTGGGGAACACCCTTCTCATCAGCACAGAGGCAGAAAAGGAACTTGGAGTCACTATTGATTCCAAGATGAACATGGGCCGTCAATGTGAGGATGTGGTCCATAAGGCTAACTGCACATTGTCATGCATCCACAGATGCATCATGAGCAGGTCCAAGGAGGTGATCCTCCCCCTCTATACGACATGGTCAGGCTGCAGTTGGAGTACTGCATCCAGTTCTGGGCACCGCACTTCAGGAGGGATGTGGACAGCACTGAGAGGGTCCAGAGGAGGGCCACTCACATGGTCAGGGGGCAGCAGGGCAGGCCCTACAAGGAGAGACTATGGGACCTGTACCTGTTCAGCATCCACAGGAGAAGGCAGAGAGGGGATCTGGTGGCCATCTATAAACTTACCAAGGGGGACCAGCAGGGAATGGGAGAGATGCTGTTCCCCTGAGCACTACCAGGAGCAACTAGGAATAACGGCCATAAGTTGACTGAAAGTAGATTCAGGTTAGACATCAGGAGGCACTACTTTACAGTCAGGGTGGCTAGGATCTAGAACCAACTTCCAAGGGAAGTGGTGCTCGCTCCTACCCTGGGGGTTTTCAAAAGGAAGCTAGATAGACACCTACCTGGGATAATATGACCCCGACATTCTTTCCTGCCCATGGCAGGGGGCCAGACTTTATGACCTGCTTGGGTCTCTTCTGACCCTACCAACTATGAAACTATGAAAGTGGACAGGAAATGAACTTGTAAAGTGAAAACTGAAATACCTAGGAATTTGTGGTAACACTGGGCATTATTCTGAGAATGAAAAACATAAAAATGAAAAGACTAGGTGAGCCCGCTGAATGGGGCACTTGCTCGTCACAGTAGGATGCAGGGTTTATCCTCAGCTGGCATCTCGATAAAAATTAAGTAATTTGCTATATAAGTCATAAGCCTTCTCCTCTGCATATTCAGTCAAGAGTTTATATAGGGAAGTGGAGGGTCAGCCCTGACCACACCAGAAGGCAGCTGTTGGATGACACCATGTGCTGAGAAGCTGTTTTGATTTGCTAAAGGCCCCAGGTTCTTCAAAGGCACAGCCTGCCTGGAAGGTGTAGCTACTGTACTCAGAGGGTGCTGACAATGAGGGCCACCACCTCTGGCTTGTCCACCCCTGTGAGTGATGCCTGAGAGCAATGGTAGCAAAGGACCATGAGTGGTCTGCAATTATACGGAAACTGTGAACCTTGGTGGGCTGCATGATTATGTACAGGGGACTTAACACTGTCAGTGCCAGTCCTGTCCTGGGAGATGCTGCCAGTGCCCTGGTCGCCTACCAGAGGCTCACTTCTCTGCTTCTTTTTGCCTATTGGCTCCTTTAGGCCCACAGGCTTTCCACCTTTCTGAGCCTAGCTCCCCAGGTGTCCAAGGTTTACTGAAATTTCCGAACTCCAGGCTGCTCATGTTCCTGGGTAAACCACCCTTGAATCCAAGACCTGGAAAGCCTCATGTGTAGGCCACCTTCACATACCAAACTGCAAAGCAAAATAGGAAATGTCAGTGAAGGCCTTTACTTCTAGGTCTGTCCTCACTGCTGGAGGAAATTTCCTTTTTAGATGATGCTTTCAACATCTGGTGACCTGATCAGCCTTATTGTAGAGCACCCTAAGTCTTTATCAAACTCATCCTGGTGTACAAGGGACAGCAGTACAGGATCTTCTCCTTCCTCCTGGTCTTGTCTCCTGTTGCCTTTAGGCATCAAAAGTTCTTCAAGGAGCCCACAGTCTTTGCTGAGGTTGGCCTCCACTTTGTCCAGCTAGGCCACATCCTTGAGCAGCTCGGCTTCATCCTTAGCTCTGTGAACCAGAACATTCACTTCAAAGATGCCCCAGTTCACATCCAGCCTTGCCTGCTGACTGAAGAGGCAGGATCCATCACAGATGCATGGGTATTCAAGTTCCCTGGACTCCAAATCCATGACACAGATGTGCACATCATCCTCCAGCACTCTGCAGACACATCAGGGAGAGCAACAATCAGTGTGCAGGTGACACGAGATCCAATCAGGGTCCTCATTCCAGTCATGAACACCTGCCAGGACATCAGCAGAGATCAGGGAGCAGGTATGGAGTCTGGTTTGGGATGTGAGAGGAGGTCAGTCTGGAGATGAGGGACAGGCAGAGGCATGAGAGCTGGGACTGGAAATGTCTGAAGAAAATGGGTATGTCCAATAGTTTATGGTGGCCAAACAAGGTGTGGATGCGGACCAAGGCTGTAGAATCAGGCATTTGGGAAAGGGGATGGATGGACAGACAGGGGTTTTTTTTAAAAGCTGGATGGGGCAGAGATGGCCTCCTCATGTGGAGACTGAAGGGTGGAAAGATGGGCAGGCATGTTGCCAGAGAAGATGAGACAGAGCATCAGTCACTCCTGCCTCTTGCTGCCCTCCTTTCCATTGGGTGAGACTGACTCCTGCCCTCCTTTGGTGCCCCCAGCCCAGCCTGGCATTCACCACCTCTTCTGCGGCAGGTCCCCCAGTGGGAGCTCCAGCACCTGCACGTCTCCATGAGACATCTCATTGTCTCCCACTCTGCAGCCCCTGTTGCTCCCAGAGCAGCTCTCATGGGACCAGTCTTGGGTGGGAGGATGACAGACTGGCAGTTGGGGGCATCGGTTGTCCCTGGTTACCCAGTGCCAGGTCATCACTCCACATTATGATGTCAGAGATGCCCCGGCCAAGCCTCCACCTCCCCTATGGGTCATTTGCATTCGGATACATCATTGCCTGAGGTGCATCTGTGGATAAACACCCACTAAGGGTAAAGGCAGACACGTGGTTCAATGGTCAGAGGTGCTGAACACCCATTGCCTGATAATAGCCAGCATCAGTGGAGCCTCTTTTCCCTGGAACATCAGGTCTGGAGACCCTTCAGGGCTGTGGGTGATGGAAAAGGTGATGGTAGGTTTAGATAAGAAATGAATTGTTGGATCTCCAATTCACTGGCAGTGACTGGAGGATTTTTTAGAGACCAGGTACTGCCCAAGGCATTACAGATTGGCCTGGACATGGCAGTAGATTGACAGTTTAGAGGTGTGGTTCAGTGAGGTTTTAGATATGGCAGTACACAATGTCAGGATGGAAAAGGGGCGGATTAGAGTTTGGGACTGGTGGGTGGATGGATTGGAAGTTGTGCTACTTATACCCACTGGTCAGTACTAGCTAGATCGGTGACTGAAACCCAAGGATGCCAAACTGGATGGGAATGTCTTTTATATCAGAGGAGGATGCAGCCTGGTCTCTCATGTCATTGTCCATCCAAATTTCCATGTGAGGACAGTGACCTCACCTCTTTCTCTGATCTCAGGGCACTTCTTCCTTATTCTTCCAAAGAAGAAGGTCAAACTTGGGCTGGCGTCATGTCAACTTGTTCTCCATCAAGGAGCAGCTGCAGCATGACCCACCTTTGGACACAGTGCCTCTCCAAGCCACTTGTGGCACATGTGCCAGAGGTGGGCCACCCCTGCAGTACAAGATGATTTGATAAGTGAGTTGCAGTGTCTTGGCCCAGGGTGAAAAGAGTGCGGAGGAATCACCCCTCCAGTCTGCCTCACTGCTGTCACCAGGCAGCCCTCCCCCATCTGCTTCACTGAACACTGAGTTATGACCTGGACTGAGACTGAGGGAGCGGGGACCAGCACCCATTGTCTCTGTTTCCGCCCCGCTGCCAGTCATGTGACTAGTCTCCTCACTTGGGAAGATGATGTCATTTGGAAGGACCAGGCAGGAGCCAATGAGGCTGCTTCTGGTAGGAACTTAGTGATGAGGTCATGACATGTGTATAAGAGGGTCCCTATGAGGAAGGGGGAGAAGATTATTTGGGAGCATGGAGCAAGCACGAATCCTCTGCAGCGCTTTCAAACTCCAAATGAACATGTGAGTAACTTACCTGGAATTTAGAGTAGTCTAGAAGCTTGTCAAAAGGCTACCAAACCTCTTCTGTTTGCTTAGAGGTATTCTTTTGATACTTCTCTGGCTTGTACCTCCACAAAGCAAAAACTAGCTTATTTGGAGCATATGCTATATTTAAAGCCACAGGTCCAAACTCACTTTCCAGGACTTGAAGGAACCCCATAGACTGCCATGCAACCGTTTTTTGGAAAGTTGAAATCATCACGTGGCTCAGAGAAGGACTTAGCACAATTTCCCACTATGAGCTGTTTGAGGTGTTCCATTTCCTTCTCCATCCACTTTGCTCACATCAGCTTGTAGGCCCGAAACTTCAACGTGGTACCTTTAATTGAGGCCTTACTATGCAATGCCAAACTGATTATGTAATGACTAACTTACTTCATTAAGTTTGCCAACTCCTTAGAAATTGCCTTGCTGCAAGAATGGTAGGGATTAGAGAATTAGAAAGGCAGGGAAAAATACAGCCTAAAGCAGTTGATGATGGAAGGAGAAACTTAAGCATCTTTCCATGTGCACACCCAGAGGAAAGTTATCCATTTGGACTGCAGCTGTGGGTTGCTACTTCAACAAAGGAAATTCAACCCCACTAGGGGTGAGGTTGGTTTCAGAAGTTGAGTCCCCCAGCTGGGCAATTTATTTGACTTTTATCCCTGGCCACTGTCTTCTCAACTCAGGCTGTGTCACGTGACACATGGAAGAAAGGATGCCTGTCTCTGAGCTCCAGCAGCCTCACACACACTTCTGCCTTTAGCTTCTCTTTGTCCTCCAGACGCTGCGACTGACCCATCTTGAGCAGTTTTTTCCATGCTTTGCGGCCTAGAGTGTCTGGAAATATGCTAACACTCCAGTTTGGCCATCCCTTCTCATCTCTTTGCAAATAATTTTTCTCCCTTTCTACGCTAGAAACCCCTCTACCATCTCCCCCATGCTTCCCAATTTCCTTGGTGCTTGGGATCACACCCCTGTGCCTGATTTCAATGTGAACCACCAAGCTATAGGCTTCCTAGTGGAAATGTGCATTGGGACCCCAGCTCTCTGTAGCCTGCTATGCAAACATGTCCAGGATGGTAGTGGGTACAGAAGTTTGTCAAGAGAGACTTTGATGACATAAACTTGACTTTTGCATGACCCTGATAGGAACCACATCTAACTGATGACTGGGTAGCCTGTCCTGCAAAGGAACGTAGCTGGGCGCTCTGATGTTTAAAGTCAGTGAGTTAAGCAGACAGCACAAGAACAAGCCTCACAAATTAGGTGGGGACCCTGCCCCAGCTGCTCATTTCCTGCTCATTTCCACCCAAACCAGTAAGGCTGTGGGTGATACTTGGTGCAGATGAACAGGTAGAGAACAAATCTTGTTATCACTGCAGCCAGCTCTGAGTCAAACTGGACAGCAGCAGTAACACTGTGGCCTGAAAGCTCAGAAGTCCCAGCTGCATTGTGGTTTCCAAACTTGGCTCCTTCAACCACTTTAGCAAGTGATGTGCAACGTGTGTAGTGTCTTGTTCGCCTGCCTATTTCTGTTTCAGCTACGAGCGCTTCTGTAGCTTTACACATGGCTATTCTGGGCCAGATAGATGGTGAAAATAAGCCTAGCTCTATTGAACTCATTAGAGTTAGGTTGACTGACACTAGCTGAGAGTCTGGCCTGCAACCCTACAGCTGTGTTTAGAAACAGGAAAGTATTTTCATGCAGTCCCAGTGCCATAACACAGTACAGTTGATTCTATTTTGTGCATCAAAAATGCAATGTTATGACATAGACTTTCTAAGCAGAACTGAGTTCTTCGCATTCCTCTTTTTGGGTTGCTACTTATGAGATTTGCAGATTTCAGCCTGGGCTGATGTGAGCAGGCAGTTTTCATTTGAGACCTCCATGGAGACGCTCTTAGTGCATACTGTCTGGAGTAGTCTTGTTGGCTGGCATAGATTTACTGTTAGCTGTGACAAGGGCTCTACCAAACTATGGCACAGTTTCTGGGCAGAAGCTGAATGCCTGTATCCCTCCTAAATATAGAGTTGGTCCAGTCAAAGATATTTACACACATCCTGACCTGTCACAATTTTACTCACACCATCAAGGCTGCAACATCCCTCCAACAGGCTTTGACCAAGGCCAGATTTCCTGCTGTCATCTCTCCCCACAGTTTGCCCTTCCACATTTCAGGAGGCCTGCTTTGGAAGGAGGCTCATTTTGCTACCATCTGTAGGTCAGAGTAGTCCCAAGAATGAGCCTCTAGGCTGAGAGTGCCAGACCCCAGTGAGGGATTTGGCACCTCAGGCCCTCTTGACACTGCTGGGTTCTGGGTAAGTCAGGACTCTGTGTTTTCAAATCTCAGCTCTGTTGCCCCCTGAGCGATGAAGGAGATAGTACCTGCCAATAAGGATGAGTGTAGGTAAAACCCTCCACATCTCCCACCATGTTCTGAGCCTGTCAGGTGCTGAGCTGAAGAATGAAGGGAATGAACGTCTATGCTCACCGTTTTAGCAGTTTTCACTCATGACACTTCAACTTGTAAAACAGATTCTTCTGAATCAGCAACCATTGATTTCTGGGAAAGCATTGAACTCTCATCACTCACACTCATACCTTGAAGGTATTCACACCATGGTTTTACTTTGATCTCCTTAAAAGCCTAGGGCCAGGGCCCTCTCCCCAGGCATTGTATTCCTGTATGTGTATGTTGCATGTTTGTATAAAGGAGAGTATTTGGGGATGCCCAAATCCCCAAATGCTGTCACAGATTTTCAAACTCCCCCATAAAAATTCAACTGTGGCCTGGAACAAATCAGCTTCAAACAGCTTGTTTTAAAGAAATGACAGTGAACAAGCAGGTCAGTACAACACAAGTAAGAACTCAACCTTAACTTCAGTTGGGACATGTCTAAAAGAGCGTGCGCTGGTAGTGTGCGCTGGGAACTCTCCCAGATCTTCCCCCTTACATGCCCCTAAGAATAGTTGGGTTCTTTGCAGTTCATTTAATCTTAGCTTTATGCAAGGTTTTATAAAACAGGAGTCATTTCACATTGTGAACCTCAGGAGAAGTGGGGAGTGGATCTGGATGGATGGCTGAGTTGTCTCTTCTGGCCTTGAGTCCATATCACAAGAATGTTTTCAGCTCTGACCCAAAGCACAGCATTAACCCTAGTGTGTGATTCACTGTGGGCCTACAACAGTGCCAGTTAATGGCATTTGTAAAATTATCAGACACCCAGGAAACGACAGAAAGAGAAAGGCTTGGAGCCAGCTTTCTGTACTTCCTGTTTCTCCAAGATATCTGCATTTGGATGGACTATTTCCCTACATCTGTGTCCTTCTATGTAGACACACCACAGCATGCCCTGCAGCTTCTAAGCCCAATGGACCTAGGACTTGGGCTGATGGGGAGGATACTTCTCTGAGAAGCCCAGGAGCTGCTGCAATAATAAAACACATTGGCAGTCACCCCTATCATAGCCACTGTATCCAGACACACTAATATAATGTTGACTGAGGAATGCCTATTGATAAGTGACATCTTCCTAAGCATCTGAGGGATGTCCAATTGTTAGGTCCCGGTGTGAATACTGAGGCCAGCTGTAGACCTTAGCATGTGCAGATTCATCATGTGTAAGCAAACTTTTCATTTGGTAAGAGCAGAGCTATAGAGTATAGTGTTTCACTTGTTAAAAGCATAGAGTAAGCCATTTCTTGCAAAAGTTTTTAGGTCAACTCATTTAAATATTGTAAAAATCACTAACAACAAAATTATCACATGATTTTGATGCTTAAAAGAAGTTGTGTACCTCTCCCCCCCACCCCAATCTGGAACAGCAGACATAGCAGCCCAAACATGGAACCATGAAGTAAAATGTTTGAGGAAAAGATAATGTCAACAGTTTTTGCAGACCCTCTTTTTGTATTCACATGATTTCCCTTAAAAGGTTAAAAAAACAAACATTTAACAATCAAGAGGTACTTATCATATAAACAAGGAACTACATTATACAAGCCATGTGCCATACTGGGCGTTTCTGACTGTCATGGTCCAGAGGTCACCTACGCCTTTCCTTCTCTGGTGCTGCAACAATAATTTCCATTCTTATTTAGTATATTTGTGTACTCATACTACCTTGATTGACTGCTGCCTTGCTCTTGGGCTTGGTTTTTTTTCCAGAAGGAAGTGATTTCTGTGGTTGAAAGGGCAGGTATGCCTTAGACTTTATTATGGAAAACCCAAAATAGATTGGAAATGTAAAGGCCGTGTATTAATAGTGGATTCAGAGTTTTCCGCAATGCCACTGACCTCAGTTCAGTCAAGGATCCCAGCCTCCCACCAGGAATTCCACACAGGCTGTGCATGTAAGTGTTACTGCAAACCTGTGAGCACTATTAGACATCCTCAAAAATGTATCTGGGCTCATGACTGTATCTCTTCACCTGTAAAGCCTGGTGACAGCCCATGGGTTAACAATGCAGTTCAACAAATGTAACAGAATCATACAATTTCTTCTGTGTGCAAACATAACGGTTTGTTGCCTAAAACAATCAGTTTTAGATTAATAGAATCATAGAAACAGAAAATTAGGGTTGGAAGGGACCTCAGGAGGTCATCTAATCCACCCTCCTGCTCAAAACAGGGCCATCCCCACTAGATCATTCCAGCCAAAGCTTTGTCTAGCTGGGTCTTAAAAACCTCCAAGGATGGAGCTTCCACCATGTGTCTGGGTAACCTGTTCAAGTGTTTTACTACTCTTCTCATGAGAAAATTATTTCTAATATCTAACCTAAACTTCCCTTGCTGCAACTTGAGACCATTGCTCCTTGTTTTGTCATTTGCCACCACTGAGAGCAGGCTAGCTCCATCTTTTGAACCCCACTACAGATAATTGAAGGCTGCTATTAACTCCCCTCTCAGACTCCTCCTCTCTAAACTGAATAAGCCCTGTTATGTCAGTTGTTCCTCATAACGTCATGTCCCCTAGCGCCCTTACCATTTTTCTTCCCTTCTGCTGGACAATCTCCAGTTTGTCCACATCCTTTCTATAGTGGGGGCCCAAGACTGAAAACAATACTCCAAATATGACCTCACCAGTGCTGAATAGAACGAAATAATCACTTCCCTTAACCAGCTGGAAACACTTCTACTTATGTAGCCTTCTTGGCAATAAGTATACACTGTTGGCTCATATTCAACTTATTGTCCACTGAATCCACCAGGTACTTTTCTTCAGGGCTGATACCCAGCCAGTCAGTCCCCAGCCTGTCATGGTGCATGGGATTGTTCCATCCTCAGTGCAGGACGTAGCACTTGTCCTTGTTGAACTACATGAGACTGACCTCTTTTGGCCCAATCTTCTAAATTGACTTGGCCACTCTGAATCTTAGCCCTACGCTCCAGTGTATATACTCCTCCTCCCACCTTGATATCATCTGCAGACTTGCTGAGGGTGCACTCTATGCCATCTTCCAGGTTGTTGATTAAGACATTGAACAAAAGTGGCCCCAGGACCCACCCCAGGGGCACTCTACTTGATACTGGCTGCCAACTACACATGAAGCCATTGATTACTAACCTCTCAGTCTGATGCTCCAGACAGTTTTCTATCCACCTTGCACTCCATTCATTCAGCCTTTACTTCCTTAGCTTGCCTGGGAAACTGTTGTGGGAGACTGTATCAAAACCCTTGCTAAAATCAAGGTATTTCACATCCACTAGCTTCCACTCATCCACAGAATCAGTCATTTAATCATAGAAGGCAATCAGGTTGGTCAGGCATGTCTGACCCTTGCTAAATCCATGCTGATTGTTCTTAATCACTCTTTTTTTTCTCCAAGTGCTTAGAATGGATTCCTTGAGGATCTGCTCCATGATTTTTCCAGGGACTGAGCTGTGATTGACTGGTCTGTAGTTCCCTGGATCCTCCTTTTTCCCTTTCTTAAATATGGGCACTACGTTTACCCTTCTCCAGTCATTGGGGACCTCTCCTGATCACCATGAAGTGTCAAAGATGATGACCAGCGGCCCTGCAATCACATCATCCAACTCCCTCAGCACCCTCAGGTACATCCCGTCCGTCCCCATGGACTTGTATATGTCCAGCTTTTCCAAATAGTGCCTAACCTTTTCTTTTGCCACTTTTGGGTGCTCACCTCATCCCCAAAGATTCCCAAGGCTAGCCTGAGTTTGGTTTCTGCCTTGGGTTTTCTGGTCCACTCTCTACAGGTGCAGGCTAGTGCTGTGTAGTCCTCCTTGGTGATGATTCCCATTTTCCATCTGCTATAAGCTTCTCTTTTTAGTTTCAATAGGTCCAAAAGTTCCCTTTTGAGCCAAGGGGGTACCCCAGTCTGCTGACTGCATTTCCTGTGGTACAGAATGGACTTTTTTGTGCTTCAAGCATTACCTTCTTAAGAAACAACCATTCCCCTGTACTCCCCTTTCTAAGGGGTGATGGTCTCTTAGTGCCTGACTGACCAGTCTCCTGAGTTTGTGAAAGTCAGCGAGCCCAAAGTTGAGGATACTGAGAGACTTGTGCACCCTGCAATGGACAGAGAAGGTGATCAGCTCATGTTTACTGTCACCAAGGTTCCCCTTGATCCTCAGATCACTCACCAGATCATCCCCTTTGGCCAGAACCAAATCCAGCAGTGCCTCTCCTCTAGCCAGTCTATAGATCCCTTGTGTTAGACAGAGCTCATCAGTGCAAGCAAGGAATCTATACAACCAGTTAGATTTGGCCATGTGCTCTTCCCACAAGATGTTAGGGAGGTTGAAGTCCCCCATGACAACCATGTATCAGGAGCATGCAGCCTCAGCTAGTTCCTTACTGAATTCACAATCCAGCTCTTCCTCTTGGTTGGGGGGTCTGTAATAGATTCCTACAATTATATCCCCTTCCTCATGCTTTCCCCATATTTTAATCCAGAGGGTCTCAAGACACCCTCCTTGGTTGCTAAACTCAGTTTGAAGAGAAGTGTACTGTTCCTTCATGTAGAGAGCTACACCCTCATCACTCTTCCCAACACAGTCTGTCCTATACAAGGTACCTATGAATCAGTTGTAGATGGAGTCCCACCAGGTCTCCATTATCCCTATGAAATCATAACCTTTATTGCTCAGGAGAAAGACGAGTTTCTCCTGCTTGTTTCCCAAACTCCTGGCATTTGTGAGCCTGCCATGGAAAGCTCTGGGTTTACCTGTGTATTGGAACATGATCTTTCCTTGAGCTGTTGTCAGAGTAGGTCCCCTTGGGCTACCTAACGTGTTAATACTGTGGTTGACATGACCTCGGCTATAACTGTTAATTGACCACTCATCCTGCAGTGATCCTAGTTTAAAGCCCTGTCAACTAGGTCAGCCATTCTGGCCAAGAAGAGCTTCTTCCCTTTCAGTAACAGGAAAGACCTAAACAACATCAAGGAGCATGGGGAATTTTGTTTCTGCCACCTTGGATCAGCTGGGAAGCTACATAGACACAGACACAATTTAATTCTTTCTTTGCCTATGATTTCATGCATGTTCTGGTTGACAGCACTCTCTCCCCTCTCCACAGCCCAGCTGCATCTCGTGGTGCCAGCAGTGATGGGGTTCTCTGCCCTCATTACATCCCCAGGTGTCCTTTTCTTGGCCCTATGATAGTTTTGATTCTATTTTGGCAATCACAAGGGCCAACAGAAAGTCCTGAGACCTTATGGTGTGTATAGCCATAAAGAGTGTCACAAGTTCACACAAAATATGAGAAGAAGCACACTCAATCCCTGGTGACTGCCCAGGCACAGGTGACACTGTCACATACAATAGCAGAAGCCTAGGGGATGGGTTTTCCATTGTTCTCCTGGGGAGACTCCATGTCCTCCAGTTGCTACAGGAATCTCACCTTGGCTTTGAAAATAAACCATCTCCCATCAGTGCAGTATCACCCAGCCCCATGAGTAATGGGGGTGAAGGGGTTGGGAACTGTAGGGGTGTCTTAATAGGTGTGACCAGGCCATGGGAAGGTCCATGCCCTGAAGGGACCCCTGGAGTGTCCCCAGCTTGGGAGTGCCAGAGAAAGAGGATTGGGGGACTAAGTTTCAGTATCCTCCAGCAGATGCCAAAAATGGTCACTGGCCTGTGTCATCTTGGTCTGTCCATCAAGGACTGGGAAGATACATGTTGTTAAGAAAACAGCATTGACCAGGTCTCCCACAGTAGGGTCATGTCCAATCTCTTGTGCTGTGCAGCAGCTGAGTGAGGCAGAGAGAAATCCTGCTCAGCCCTGGACATGCGGTACAGAAGGAAGAGTCACTGTCTGCATGGGAGTTGGGGGAAGAGTTAGATCACAGTCAGACTGACCACATCTGAGCAGTTACCATGTCTATTACAAAATTCACTGCTAGGCTGATCTGATGTGGAAGAGTACAAAAGCCCCCTCACAACTCAGGTGGAAACTCTCCCACCACTTATGATGTCTTGTTAAATCCAAACCCCAAAGCTCCGTGGGTTCTGCTTGATGCAAGTGTATAAGTTCCATGACCATTGCAGCCTGTGCCCGGTCATGCTCAGTGGTACCAGTGACACTCTGCTCTAAAAACACTGAGGTCACAACTGTATTATCTTTCTCACTGCTGGTTGCTTCAGCCCTTTTAGCAGTTTATATACAATGTGTGTCAATTATTGCACACTCTGAAGTTAGTGAGAATGGAGTTAGCTCTGGTGAGCACCCTGCAGCTAGATTCACTGACACCATCAGATAATTGGCCTGCAGTCATGAAGACTGTTTAACTGGGTGCGCCCTGACATCCTATTTGAATTATGTTGTGTAGTCACTAAGCCACCTGGGGGGTCTCCTCTCCCTCTGTGGTCTGCCTGAGCATTCAGGGGCAGGAGCACCCATTGCCTCTAGTGGGTTGTGGGCACTTTCAGTCATGCCCAGGTCTAACCTTCCCCAGGTCTAACCTTCCCCTTTGTACCCATTTCTCTTCCCTATTATGATCCCCCTCAGGCCACTTTTCCCACCCAACGGTCCCTGATCTAGAAGCACGCTCTGGCAGCACACTATTGGGTGTACTTGGGGCTGTATTCATGGTGGTTTGATTAGGAGGCCTCTGATAGTGGCTTGGTTGCAGGCATCTTGTTTGTTGATGAAATGTCATTCCTTGCTCCCTTGTAGGGTCGGGATCTCTGTTCCATGTGTACATATAAGGTTACATCCAATTATAGAGCACTACCAACATTTGCCCACTGGTGCTGCTCACCAGCTCATATAGCACCTCCAACAATTTCTTGGCGACTGTACAGGGGCCATTCAACTTTTCGCAGAGCTTCCAGCACCGACCCTGCCTCCTTGTCTGGTTCCGTACCCACACCAGCTCCCGTGGCTCATAGACCTGGCCAGTCACCCTGAGTTCATAGTGCTCTTTTTGCCTTTGTGTAACTGTAGCCTGATGTGTTTTGAAAGCGTGGCTAACTGAGCTGAGGTATCCTGTCACTTTTGTAATGTACTCAGGATTGTTGTTTTTTATTTTGATACATTTGTCTCAGAGACAACATCAACAGGAAGACAAATTTCCCACCCAAACAACACCATGTATGGTGTGTACCCTGTGGACGACTGCACACTGCTCTGGTAGGCCATCATGACATACGGAAATACCTCATCCCATCCCATCTGATTATCTTGAATCAGAGAGGATAGCTTTTCAACCAGCAGATGGTGGAACTGCTCTAGTAGATCATCAGACTGGGGGTGATGAGTGGTGCAGCTTTTATTAATGACCAAAAGGTTGCATATGTGATGGATAATTGCGATTCAAAATTTCTCCCATGGTCAGTGTGGAGGGATCAAGGTGTATCATTGTAGCACAGAAATCTGTTGACGAAAATCTTTGCCACCATCTGGGCCTTCTGATCAGGGAGAGGATAGGCTTCTGCCCACTTGGAGAAGTAGTCAGCCACTACTAAGATGTACGTGTTTCCACATGGTGTAGTGGGGAGGGGGCCCAGGATATCCATGGCTATCATACCCAGGGGTTTTTTAACCTTCATGGAGACAATGGGGGCCTGAGATTACTCCTAGTTAGAGTGCTCACTGTGTAGGAACTGACCAGTTAGGAGGAAGTAAAATAAGCATTACAAGTTTTATGCTTTGCCCACTTCCATGTGTTCATTGCTGCAAGAGAAACTTATTCTCCACAATGAAACAGTTGATCATATCTGGCCATGTCTATATGAGTGGTGGACTGTGCAGTTGTTACCGTGCAGTCATTTAGTACATTCATGACCATGTACTAAATGACTGCACCAGCATTACTGCACAGTAGCACGTTTTTTTGTTTGTTTTTTTTTGTGTTGTTTTTTTAATGCAAGCTGCTGAGCAGTAGCTCATTACTACTTTGCAGTACGGTTACTGCCATGATTAACGCTTCCCAATGCTACTATGCAGTAGCACCTCATGTACATGCACCCTCTGAGTTTTTCAGGGCAGGAAAGCTGAGGAGTACCCAATGCTTAGGAATCATTACCTGGTTTGAAGGGACCCCTTGAGTGAATATCCTGGAGCCTATTAGGATGACTAATTTATTGGCAGCTAATTCCTTTGTGATTTTAGTACATCTGGATAGCCTGAAGTGGCTAATTTCAGTTTAACAGAGGACACATTGGCCAAAGTGTTTTATTTAGAAATCAATAGGGCTCGGACAGGTAGTCAGGGCATGACTAGTAAGAGCAAAGGACAAATTCTCTCAATGATTACTTAACTATATTTTTCTGTGTTTATACCTGTCCCACAGTCTAACAGTAGGTGAGCTACTATAGATCTGTTGAAAGTCTCTGGCTGAACATAAAGTGGGATGACACATAAGAGTGACATCATTGGAAATGTTTACTGCATATTTCCTATTCAGGAGAAGGAGGTGGATAAGGCTATTTAAAAAACAACAAAATGCTATATACATATGACAGGAACTTCTTATTTTATTGACGGATATGTGCTGGGCAGTATACGGTAGCACCCAGGCAATCTAGCAAGCTCCTAGGGGTGTGTGAAGCAGACCCTATTTAATTCAGATTCAGCCCAAATCAGGGACAGTGATTTAACTCATTGATTCAGATCACTGTCCCTGTTTCATTTGGGGAATCAATGAATCTGAAGATTCAATGCTGATTAGGAGAATTAATGATTCGGACACAGACACAGGTTTCAAAGTTTTTTTGAAATGCCTTGAGGTAGTAGGCATGGCTCGTACTTGCTGCAATGCTGCGGTGCATGGAGAATCCCACAGAAGTGCAGGGGGGGGCTCCACATACTCGGTAGCAAACCAGGAAGTGGACCGGAAGTACTTCCAGCCCACTTCTGGGTCTGTCGGGAAGTGCACAGGGCCTCCCACCCCCTATATCCCCCCAGCTTGGCAATCGGCTGCAGGGAGACCCCAGTTCTTCTGGTCCACTTTTGGGTCTGCTTCCAAGCATGCTGGGGAGCCCCCTGTATTTCTGTGGTACGCTCCTTGCCCCCCAGCATTCACGAGCCCCTGCAAACCTAGAGATATGTAGAAAAACATTTAAAGCTGTCTGTACCCGCCTCCGTTCGACTAGGAGTTCACGCGCCGCCTTCGCCCGGACTCGAGATCTTGCACCCCTGGGCTTCGTTGGTACGCCCCAGGGTTTACCCCGGCTGGTATAAAGGGGGACCCCAGAACTCGCCTGCCACGACTTTGATGATTCTCTCAGTGGGGGGGGTCTTCCCTTGGGGTATCCCCTGGTGCCGGCACGCCTCTTCGCGGGTACTCTCGGGGCTCCGTCCTCCCCTACACCCCAGCCATACGCCACCTCAGGTCTTCCTGTCCTGGCTTCCAACCCATCCTCGTCTCGTCCTCTCTCGGCTCGGTCACCCTAGCCACTACCGGCGGTCTTCGGGCCGGGTATGCCTCTCCCAGTGGGGGTGCTGCCCTGATCCCTCCTTCCTTGGGATGCAGACGTCCTCTCTGCTTCCCCAATAGTCCCGGCCGCAGTTACCCGCGCCGTCAGCTCCGTAATGCAGGCTACAGCTGGCCCCACTCTCGGGATAGCTGTTACTCCTGCTGCTGCCTCGGGTGTCGGGTTCCCCGCTGGCTGCTGCCCTACCTCTGGGGCTGACTTCTCCCCTTGTCTCCTCACTCCTGGGTGCTCCGCTGCGCTGCTCGCAGCCTGCTCCGCCTCTACACGGCGGTGTCCCGCACTCTGCGGGTGGCGGCTGATCCCCTGCTCGCCAGGGCTCCGCGCTCCAGCTCTCTCCCTTCAGCCACCTCGCTGCTTCGGCGGGGCCGCCTTTTGTTCCTCCCGGCCAGCGTGCCCCGCCCCCGCTGCTCAGCCGCAGCCGGATAAACGCCCGGCTGACGACCTGCGCCGGCGCTGCCAGCGCATGGAGTTTCTTCAGCTCCTCCAGCCCTGCGGGAGGTAAGCAGACCCCTTGGCCGCCACGGGGGTCTCCCAGTGCCCCCGCTCCCCTGGGACACTGTCTCTATGTCTAAATCTCTGAATCTTTCCGAATCTCTCCGAATCGATTTGGAGGATTCTGATTTGATTTGGAGAGATTAAAGGTCCTCTGATTCAATTTGAATTTGGAGATTCAGCCACCGAATTGGGCCAAATCTCTGCCCAATTGAATCAGGGACTGAAGCTTCACACAGCCATATTGGCTGTTAATTTGCAGGTGTACAGCTACTTGTGCAACTGTGTTCGTGCACAGATAGAGTTCATAAATTTTCCTCTTAATGGCATCTTGTAACAATCAGAAAATGTTTCAGTTTGGCAACTCTTGCTATGAAACAGTGCTAAACCTGTAGTGTCCAATACATTCTTATGTAGTTCTTACCATGGTGTGCAGTGGCCCTGTACCCTGTTGGCTTTTCTCATGCCCCTACCCATGTAGCTCTCCATCTTGGGTTCATTAGATATCCGTTATTACTTCTGAGTGCTAGAGAACACCCATGGATTGAAGAATACATTGACACAGGTGTAAGAGGCAATTACAACTGCACAAATGTGTTGTATGTCCAGGGCCCTGAGCACTGCAGCATACCCTGCTCTGGGAAAGTGCTCAGCTTTCAGCCATGCATAATGCAGCAAGGCAGGACATGAGTTGGGCAAGCCACTGAGCCCTCAGCCGCATGTGAAGTAAAGGTGCAGCCTCCCCTGGGAGCCAACAGCCTCAGCCCTGCACAGAGCCCAGGCTGACTACTGCTCAGTGCTGGATTAGGCAGCACGTTCTAATTGGGCAAAGCACAGACTAAGCACAGGCTGAGCAGGAAGGACACAAAAAGCCCCCAGAGTTTACAGCTGAGCATGTGCTTAGGTGCCTTATTGGAATGGGGCCTTAAAGACAAAAATGGAGCAGCTAAGCAGCATAGGTAGCATCGGCCCATAGCGATAATAAGGGTGTGGACACCAGGTCTGAGCTGCTACGTTCACTCAGCAGTTGCAGCACTGCAGCATCCTCATCCAGGCTTTGTGGTGAGCCCTTCTGCGTGGAAAGTTGCTAACACAGTAGCAGAAAAAAGCCCCAGTCTGTAAAGGTGCTACAAAGGGTCAGCATCTCAGATAAGCATAGACAGCGTTTCCTGTGGGGTTACCATCCAGCCAATCATCAGACTCCTTCCACCTCCCACAGGGATTCATAGACAGGAGCAGAACAGATGCACCTCTTTTTGTTCCAGTTCAGGATGCCCATGTCCTCTGCTGGTAAACCGTGGAGAGCAAGTAAAGGTACCAGGCCCAAATGCTTTGGATGTGGGAAGGGAGGAGGGCGCAGGGCAGCACATCTGCCCTGGTAGGCAGGTGCTCTAGGGATAACAGCTTCTGCATCAGGGGACTGTGTTGCTCAAGAAAGAAACCTAGGTGATCTGGAAAAAAACAGTGTGGGAAAAGAAGAGTTCTGGGAACCAAGGGCAAATGCTTGTCACTATGTCTGCAGTGAATGCACTGGGTATGGAAACATTTGTTAGGGGCAGGGAGGAGGAAGCATGGAGCTGGACTGAGCTGGCAGAGGTTGCCACCAAGTAGTGGTTACTGGTCATCTTCTGACAAGGAGGAGACATCACAGACTATGCTGGACTGACTCCACACGGGCAGGTGAGATGCAACATGGGAGATGGGAGAAGAGAGTGATGAGAGTGGCATTCACATCCCTAAAGGGGGAAGAAGATTCTGATTCTTCTATTTTCCATGAAGTATCATGGGCCAGATGCCATGCTCATGTTATAGTTTTACAGGCTCCAATGAAGCGCTGCTGATTTACAGCTATGCACCTTGTTGAGGCCCAGAAGCTCCATCTCTCTGGGTTCCCTCTGCACTGAGCACGCTCCAGCTCTTGGGCTCACCAGGCTGCACAGGCACCTTCCTTGCTGAAGAACAGTGTATGCTCTGTCCTTGGGGCTGCAAGGGCTGAACAAAACTGTCTGTGCACATTGTGCTTGCCTGCTGCACCATGGTGCCTGGCACAGAAATCTAGAGCCAGGAGCTTCTCATTAGCATTACTGGGCTCAGAGCATCCTCTGAGCTGCCCCTCTGGAACTTGGAAGTGAAGGAGGAGGAACCAGCATGACTGGACTATTTGAAGGCAGAACGGTTTGGGGGAGTGCAGGGCAGGAGTGAGGGGGAAGAGGAGAGGCACCCAGGGGAGTTTCAGGCCCTTTGCAAGGGAGGCTGCTCCTGTGCTGAATCTTGCATCATTTGTTGCAGAATTTGAAAGCTGGGTAGAGAATGAGGCAGAAGCTCTCAGGTTCTGTGGGATGAAGCGGGAAAGAATTTGATTCAATCCTTGCCTTTGTCACCATTTCTGGATGATTCTGGGCATGTCAAAAAACAGAGCTTTATTTTCCTGTGGACCACTAGTGCTTCATCATTTTAGTGCCTGACTTGAGACATTGTTGTCTGATTTGCAGAAGTCTTGAGCACTTAGAGATACGATTGATGTGAATGGAAATGAGGCTTTGAACAGACCAAGTGCTATAAAAAGAGACCTACTCTGCAAGCTTAGACTCAGGCTGCCTTGGACTGCGCATGCAGAATTACTTTACGGTTTGTCCAGTTCTAGCTTTAATTTCTCCATTTCCTATATAGGGAATGTATGAATGATAAATTGTGAAGATAAATTCACTAATGTCTGTGAATCACCATGCTGTGTGAAGCACTGAGGTCTATAAAGCACCTAAAAGGGATCTTGAGGTACCTCCCTGAAATATTTCAAGTAGCTTTTGGGACCTGGGCTAAGAAACTACAATTGGAACCTCATGGGAAATCCCATGGGGAAATGACTAATTCTGAACTCAAGACAGGGTCCCAAAAGTGTGCAGCAGTTAGCCACCGATTAATTACATGGACTATACAAAGAAGTGTGTGAACACACCTTTATGAACTGAACACTGTGCATTCCATGGTAATCAGATATTGCCTCATAACTTATTTGCATGAGAGGTGAATTCAAGTTGTACAGACAAGCTTAATTCAGTTTCACTTAACTTTGGAGTGGCTTTGCAACTTTTTGAATGTGACTTCTCTAATGTGATTACAGAATGTAGCATGTTAGAAAGTTCAGCAGCATAGATAGGTCCTTCCTATGGTTATCTAAGTTCATGATGATATCTTACGAAGTCATCAACTTCTTCTGAATGCAAGCCAATTGATGCAGCTTCCTAAAGCCTGGTTTATAATGTCTGTCTTTGTAGCACCACTGGACATGAGCGAGCACATTATAACCTACTCAGATCTGAAATTTGGTCCTTCTAAAAGGCAGAAACATGAAGACAAAGGTACTGTATGGAATCAAATATCATTGTAGGAAAATAATAGGATGGATTAATGTGGCAAAGTGGGGCTCCCTGACTAGACACGGTGCTAGTTTCCCTACCTGCCTCTGGGAATGCTACCCACCTGTCTCGCCTGCCATGCCTTGATGGAAAACAATTGAGCTGTTAATTAAGCAGGAGGTTGCCTGTTCTTCCCCAATGCCAGGGGTCACTATCTCTGGCTCCATTCCTCCCCTACACCACAGCCCAAGCCTTGCAGATGGCATCCCAGGCAGCCAACTCACCTGTCCCCTTTGCCCATTAGCTGTGGCCCCTTCTCTGGTACCTTTGGCTTTTCTTTAAGCCCTGGCCATGTCTCAGGCCAGTTGGGACCACAAGCTTCTCTGCTCTTATGAACGTCTCTTGTGGTGGGCCTTTGGCCCTTTTGACCCCATCTGGGTTCTAGCCCCAGCATTGACCAGTCAGGTTCCTTGGTTAGGACTAAGCTGCCTGCCCACACTCAGGGATCGGGGTCCCCCATTCCTGGGTCAGGTGCTTCCCAAAGCATGCTTGGCCCTATGGGCTGACTCACCCCAGGAGGCTCAGGAGCTTCCTGAAGCTTATCCGGCCTTCCCTGGATCAGATGGTTTGAATAACCTGCATGAAGGTGAGGGCAGGGGTTAAGGCACCCCTACCCACCTTTCACCAGGGTGGTAACTGGCCTGGCATTTCCTGGGGGCTCCCACACCATGGGGAGCCCCACCAGGCCACCCAGTGCCAGCAGGTTACTGTTTTAGGTCATGCCCAGGACCAGGAGCCTCCAAACCATCCCCTTAAGCTCCTGCCCTTACCTCCAGGATGTTGCATACAACTTTGCAGCCAGGCAATGTTACTTCCTGCCTGCCAGCAGGAAAGTGCTCTGTTTATATAGGTGGCCAGAGGTCTAAAATGGCTGCTGCAATCAAGCACCTCCTGGCTGCTTGGCCCAGCCCTTAAAGTGGCAGGCACCAACAGTACCCTGCCACAATTAAAGGATTGTGGTAGAAAATGCCAAACATTTTTGCATTAATTAACTACCACTAAGTAAACTGTTTCCAATGAGAGAGAAGCTGATCCATTTTCCAAGGTCCTTCTTAAAATTGGTTAAGATGTTCTGAATCTTTAGCTGTGCTGCCTGTCAGACCCATGTCACCAACTCATGCTTCTTCCCTTTGCTTGGATTCATTCAGATAGCCATCTATTGAAAATAAACTATTGTGCTTTCCTCATGATGCATGAAGTTATTGCCTTTGTTCCTTTAAATGTTATGTAACCCTGGCAGCAGCACTACCCACAGCCACGTCCAAATTTTTTGGGATCTTGGGATGTCAATAGGTCTTGATCTACTCCCACTCTGTCTACAGGCTGGGAGCCACCACTCATTGGAGTGGTCTCCCATGGTCATCCCCACACTAGACCACATGCTAAATAAGTATTTACAATAATTTATTATTTACAATAATAACTGAGAGATTGACATATTCAACATCCTATAAATAACAAACAAAATGTTTTCAATTAGCTCAATAATAATCTATACCAGCAGATAAAGCAAATACTTATCATATAACAAAAGCAATTATGTTATCAACTTTAACACTCAGGCAACTTATAACAGGTATATACACTTAATCAGCCAGATCTCCACAAAATCACTCTGCCCGCAGCAATTAGTTCACTATGGAGTGGCTGCAGTGGAGCCCCAGGGAGCAGTGCTCACTCTGCCTCAGAAGAGGGGTGGCGATGCCATCATCTGGACAGAAGATGGGGGTGCCTGTCAGGACCTCAGGTGTGGCTGCTCTGGAGACCAGGGTTTCTTCCCTCTTCCAGCTTTTCCTGGATTCCTGTAATCAACCACACCATTCCCCAGACAGTTTCCCAAGGCAGCTCCCCTATGTTTGGCACCTGGACTGCCGCTGCTCAGCTGTACTTTATTGAGCTCTCTGCTGGAGTTCTCACAAAGCCACAGTTCCCTGCTACTTTCTTTAGCTACCCAGAGAACCTGCTCTAGCAACCCCTGCCCCTGTCCCTGACCCTCCCCCCCCCGAATGAATCCCTGCACCCGGGGAGCTTAAGAGTGGGGAGGGGAGCCCAAGCCTGCAAACACCCTGGTTGAGCTTGCAAGCTCTGAGGGAACCCTTCAATACCTTTATAGTTACATCAGCCACTTTTCTCTCATGAAAAATAGTTTCATAAAAATTAACAGGAGATGAGATTTCCTTTTGCCACAACTACCCTTCAGAATTCATGTTTTTGAAGATTTTAGCTCAGAGATCTTCTTTTCTGAGGATCTTTGGCAACTTTCTGTATCAACCCCCTTCTTTTTCTCAGAAGTACATAGCACATTTTCACATTTTCATATCTCAGCCCTTCTAGAGTAGTTACCAGGCTGCTCTAAAGCTTCTGATTAAACTGACCACAAGAATCTGTTGCGTATAAGGTAATTGGCATCGGTGAAATTAGCGTACTTAATGTGCTTAGTGTGCTTATTGACAACTATTGCTTTCTTAGGGTGCTTTCAGCAAAGGCTCTGCAGCAAGCTTTCCTAAGGATGCATAGTCAGTTTTATATTAGATTATCAGGATCTGGTTTAAAAGAACCACAGAATCCTTGGGGTGGAAGAGACCACAATGGTCATCTCAAGTAGAGGCTTTCCCCCTCCAATTCTCATCTCCCAGCATGGGATAATAGACTACTTTGGGATCCTGCTTGACCCCTCCCACATTGTACTATCAGGTCTGCAAACCATGTGCGAACTCTGTTCCCATTTCCTCACCAGTCAGACAGAAGGAAATGTCAACTTACTCTGAGCTGAAGTTTCAGAACCAGGCTGAGCAGCAGAGAGGCCGAAGATTTCAGGAAGCAGGCAGCAGAGGTGCTGGAGGCAGTCCAAACCCATCAAGGAGAAATAAAGGTAACCATGTTTAGTTTCTGAGCTGCCTTGGTCTTCTCACTTTCCTTTTATCTCAATAAGTATAAGATACATGTTGCACTCATGCTGTGCCCTTCATGTCAAATCTACCTGCCACGTGATATGTACCCAATGTGACATCTCACCTGCTTCATCCTCTAGTGACTGTTTGGCAGCTTTTATCCACTTACTGCTCCTAGAATGCAAGTGCTCTGCTTCTTGACACATGGTTCCTTCACAGCCAATAATCAAACTTCTGCCAAACATTTTCTGCTTTTCTTTCCTTCCCCTGCTGGATGATTCAGGGTCCAGCCTTCCTCCACAAGCAATCAGTGAAATACTTTTCTTTTACTTTTCTCAACCGCTGAGATTTTTCAGCTAAGAATCTGACTTCAGCACTTCAGACTTTTAAAACACAGAGATAAACAAATATGCCACAACCTGGGAACAAATCATACTTTTGCTATAGTATTCACCCTGTCTGTTCAGCTAGGGAGAAACGTATATAATCACTCTGAGGTATATTCCTTTTCAGTGAATAAATATGAAGGTCAAAAGAGCCATCTGCTCTTTCTTCAAAAACATTCATACCTCAAAAGAGTCTTGAATAATGACCATGGTCCACCTCTGCCTACTGATGCCATGATGCAAATTTAATAACTGGGGCCATTGCCAGTAGCAACTTGCACCCAGTGAGCAGTTAAAACAATGAGAAAATTTGCTTCAGATATGACAAAGAATGGATTTTGTTCTCCAGGACTATTCAGATATGTAGGTTCATAGAATCATAAAAAATGGGGGTTGGAAGAAGCCTCAGGAGGTCATCTTGTCCAACCCCCTGATTAAAGTGTTAGACCTTGACTCCATGGTACGCCCAACACCTAGGCAGACACCTGATCGATGCATGCATTACCTGCACACATTGCTCATCAACAGCTTTATTCAAAATGGAGATAGCTTCAGACTAGCTCCAACAAACCAGGGAGCTGCCCAGGACATTGTTTTTTTTTTTCATATTTATACACCTTGGTTTAAACTTATTAACATTTGCCCCACCTTTGTCCCTCCTTTGTTCCACCCTTAGTCCTTCCCATCTTAGCCTCCACCTCTGTTTACTGTTTACTTCATTACCATGGAATTGCCCATGCATTTCACTTATTTACATGTCTTTTGCTATGAGTACATGTCTAAGACCCTGACCCCTGCTTTGTTCGGTCAGTTAGGAGGATTTCAACCAAAGCATGGAAGCTTCTGGAGGCTTCTTTACCAATCACCATTCACCTTTTCGAATATGTTTATTTTGGATTCTGTTACCAGTTACATGTTGTCTTTCATATTCCAGTTTGTTTTTGCAGTCCGAAATTGTACCATCTCTACGTTCCTAAGACCCCTGTATTTTTCTATAGCATACACTGATCACAGTACTCCAGATGTAGCTTCACCAATGCCAAATAGAAAGGAACAATCACTCCTCTTGCTCTGCCATGAACACTCCTACTAATACAGCCCAGTATGCTGCTACCCTTCATTGAAACCAGGTCATACAGTTGGCTCATTTTAGGCTATTATACACTGTAAATACCCCACTCCCTTCCACCTCTCCCTCTGCCCTGGTCCTTTTCTTTAGAGATGTTGCTTAGCCAGTCAGTCCCAGGCCTGCACCAGCGGATGGCATTGTTCCCTCCTAATCGCAGGACTTTTCACTTCTTCTCATTAAACCTCATAAGATGTATTTTGGACCAATCATCCAATTTGTTGAGGTCTCTCTAAATTCTAGCCCTACTCTCCCGTATATCTACTACTCCTTCCAGTTTGGTGTCATATGCAGACTTGCTGGGCGTGCACTCCATCCCATTATCCAGGTCTTTGATGAAGATATTGAACAAAACTGGCCACAGTAATGACCCCTGGGACACTTCACTTGATACCGGCTGCCAACCAGACACTGAGCCATTGAATACTACCCTTTGAGCCCAACAATACAGCCATTTTTTGATTCACCTTACAGTCCATTCATCCAACTCATAGTTCCTTAGCTGGCTTGCAAGACTGTTGTGGGAGACCATGTCAGAAGCCTTGCTAAAGTACATGTATATCATATCCACTGGTCTCCTCACACTCACAGAGCCAATCAACTCATCGTAGAAGGTAATCAGGCTGGTAAGGCATGACTTGCCCCTGGTGAATCCATGCTGAGTGTTCCTAATCACCTTCTTCTTCTCCAAGTGCTTAGAAATGAATTCTTTGAGGACGTGCTCCATGGTTTTTCCAGGAACTGAAGTGAAGCTGACTGGTCTGTAGTTCCCTGGATCCTCCTTCTTCCCTTTCTTACAGATGGGCTCTTTATCTGCCCTTTTACAATTATTTGGCACCTCTCCTAATCACATCTCAGTTTGGAGCATGGCTGTTTCACAAATAAATGACTGTGGGTAATGTATTTTTCCATAAAATTCACTGTTTAAATTGTGCTGGAAAATAACATGTCACCTGATCAGGGTGCAGAAACAATAGGCAAAGCAGTGTAGGTTTAAAGTATATAAAACAAACCATGGCTGAGTGGTCTGCAAATGAAGACTTTTTTGTCCCAAACATTTGACAGCATTATGGAATATAGTTGTACTGCAGCATTTGGCAGCATGCTCTCAGACAGAAAAAGAAGGCAACATTTACCAAATAAATTGTTCATTGAAAAATACTTCCTCAGCTTTATTAATACAGGTGTCCCTTGATTTGTATATGAATTTACTCTTTGCAATGAGCAAATTTAGACTCATAATTCATTATAAGTGAGGTAAATTCACTCTTTATGCAATTAGCATAGATGTCTCCCTGCTCAGGCAGGTAAGTCTGTGTGGGGAGGGGAAAAGACAATAGCTCCACTCACCCCAGCCCTGGCTGCAGCAGCCCCGGGAGCAGCTGATGCCTGCTGCCGGCAGTTGCTGGGCTGCACCGTGCTCTGCCTGTCCCCCTGTGCCTGGGCTCCACATGTCTGCACTCACCTCTGCTCCTGGTCTGCGCCATACCCTGGTGCAGGCAGCTGGTGTTGGCTGCTCCTGGGGCCACTCGAGCACAGGCTGGGGTGAGTGCAGATAAGCAGAGCCCCAGGCAGTGCAGGGTGTGGCACTCACCCCAGTCCCAGCTTCAGCAGCCCTGCAAGCAGCTGGCACCAGCTGCCTGCAGCCACTGGGCTGCACTGTGCTCTGCCTGTACCCCGGCACCTGGGTTCACCCCAGCTTCTGGGCTGCACCATGCCCTGGTGCAGGCAGCTGGTGTTTGCTGCTCCTGGGGCCACTCCAGCACAGGCTGGCATGAGTGCAGACAAGTGGAGCCCTGGGCAGTGCAGAGCATGGTACTCACCCCAGTCCATACTGGAGCAGCCCGAGAAGCAGCCAGCACCAGCTGCCTGTAGCCGCTAGGTTGCATCGTAGTTCACCTATCCCCACTCACCTCTGCTCCTGGATTGCTCTGTGCCCTGGTGCAGGAAGCTGATGTTGGCTGCTCCCAGGACTGCTCCAGCATGGGCTGGGGGGAGTGCCATGCCCTGTGCCACCCAGGGCTCCACTTGTCTGCACTCACACCAGCCCATGCTGGAGCGGCCCCAGCAGCAGCCAACACCAGCTGCCTGCACCAGGGCACAGAGCAGCCCAGGAACAGAGGTGAGTGGGGACAAATGAAGCCCAGGCACAGGGGGACAGGTGGAGCATGGTGCAGCCCAGTGGCTGCAGGCAGCTGCCGCTGGCCGCTTCCAGGGCCTCTGCAGCAGGGGCTGGGGTGAGTGGCACTCTGTTCCCTCGGCTTTGCTGCATTGTGCAGGCCTAGGAACGGCACTCCTCCCCGCAGCTTTCCTTAGTCCCAGCCTCAATCCCTCCCTCCCTCACCGCCGTGGAAACCTATTCCTATTTGTTACATTGTAAAGTGCATTCACTTTATGGAAATTCAAATTATGTGCCATTCTTCGGGAACGTATGTACTGCGTAAATTGAGGGAAACCTGTACATATTATCAATTGCTTTTACCCTACCTTTTTTTTTCCTTATTATATTTTTATTTATCACTTGCATTGTTTTAGTAGGTAGGAATCCTAGTCATGGACCAGAGCCCCATTAGTGTGATTTACCCTATACAAACACAGAGCACAGAGACACTCTTTGCCCCAAGAGGCTTATACCTATGTGTGGCAGCACTAGGTACAGACATAAAATAACTTAATATAGGGTGAAGTGTCACTGCCTTCACTGCATATCACCTGCTCTTTGGTAGCTGACTGGCATTCAGCTAGGTACTGCTCTCTATATTTTGACTGTACAGTTAGCTTGTGTGACAGGAACCCAGGCCAGAGAACATGGATTAACCCGTCTCAAGTTTGACCAACTGCACTGCGCAGCCACATTTGATCTATTCTGTTTTCAATGGAGCTGCCTTTTCTGGGAGCATCACTAGGACTTCTAAGTAACACCCAATGCTTCTTTGTTCTACACTGAACCATGAGTGACTGGTGCCTCCTGAATTGGAGGGGGCACCTGCAGAAGCTGTCGCCAGTGGCGGCCCTGTCACGGGGGGCACCAGCCCTACCGACAGCATCAGTGTCGGCCGTCAGTGGGAACACCAGCCCCATCGGGGGGGGGGGGTATGTGCACCCCCATGTGCCCCCTAGCAGTTGCCTATGCACTGAACTGACCTGCTCCATGTTGTTTTCTACATTGAGCTGTGGGACCATGGGGTGGAGAAAGTCTGGGAAAGCACTGTCAGGGCTGAAGAGATGTTGTAGCTGGTATCATTAGAAAGGGGACAGGCTACAAGCTCTAGTGAAAACAGCATCTAGACTTTATTGTGGGTTGAATTATATTATCCTTTACATTCCCACACAGCATTTTCCACTTGTATCAGTGGCATTGCCAGCATTCATAGCTAGTTTGGATGCCACTGAATAATTCTTTTTTTGTGATTCTTTTACCTGTACACCACAGACATGTATATTTCCCAATATACTAGTATTTTAACTCCTAGTACTGGCATGGATTCCTGCCTCAATCAGTAGTTCATTTACTGCTGCTTTTGTAGTGTTGGACTCCATAACTGCACATACATGACTTGCTTTGCCCTTATGAAACAGCTGTGTTAATGTCAAGCACAGAGAGGGGAAAACTTCATTCTGGTAAGTCCATTAGCACCAAGAGACTTCTCTTTCACTCACTGTTCACTTTCCCTGATACCCACATTTTTCCCCATCAATCACAGCTATTTCTAGGAAACATATGTATGGATGTCCAGTCAACGGTTTCTCCATTTTAATTCCTGAGGTTGGTTTGTTTGTTTGCTTGTTTACATGGTACATTATATAGTTTTGCAGATTTCAATACTTATGCCATATTATTTTTATTTCTCTTATATCCTTCAGGTCCACCTTGTCGACGGCAGTGTGCTACAGTTATTCTTGGGATTCTCTGTCTGGTTTTGTTGATAGCAACAGGAGTTTTGAGTTACCTGGGTAAGTTCAAGGTGAAGGACCCACAGCAGATGTGACAGGAATTCTTGTAATGTTTTGGAAGGGCAAGGTACTGTTTTCTGATGGCTCTAGGAGGAGACTGCAATGCTATATTATTTGCACTATATCACTGAAATACTGAACGTCTGTGTGGGGTACATGCAAGATGAAGCAGGGGGTGGGACCTGGCAAATGGGGGAGGCTTACCTGGAACATGAGCTGTGTGAAAGCTTTCTGGTCTACATGTTCTTGCAGTGATTTTCTTTAATAAGTGCCTTCCTCTTCAGGTTGAATTATGACTCCTAAATAGAGCAGAGACTTGGCACCAGAGTACAGCAGTATTTGGATACCAGATAACACAGAGCCACAGGCCTCCAAATCCCTACTTTGATCTGGGGAATTAGATATGTTCAGTGTGGAACTGAGAATCAAGATGAGCTGATAGTAAAATGGCTGGTAGGGTGGAAGTGAGCCAAGGTGCTGGTGTCCATCTCCATAGCACCAGACAATGAGAAAGAGACAACCAGCATGCCCTGCTGGCACAATTTCTATGTACTCTAAGTCAATTCTCTTAGCTGGAGCCATGTCATAATCCTCTCAGACCTTCTGGACACTCCTCCCCACAGTCCTGGCATGTAGGAGGCAATGTCATATACAGAGTCCCACCCGATGGTGATGAGATGGGCTTTGCTCCTGTACTCTAACCCCATCTCTGCCCCGACACTGATGAAGTGACTTCACTGTACTGTGTCTTTTTTCTCTATCCGTGACAAAAGTGTACAGCAGAAAGACTGATATTTTTCATAGGAGAAAGGGTCCATCTTTTTATTTTATTTTTTTTATCCAGAAATGTTTTGAGTCAATTCAATATTAAAATGCACAAGCATAGGACAGGGAAGATGGCACAGTGCTTGGTAGAGCTGTATTTCGTTGACCTGAGTAACAGGCTCTGCCACTTCCAGCAGGACTGGCAACTCCTCATGGCCCCTCTAATCCCATCCCTCCCACGCAGGTCTCACCTGGGTACCCCCTGCCCTTTCCTGCTTTGCCTTCATTGTTATTCTGCACTCTGGGAGCTTGTCTCCAGAGAACCAGAATCGTGATCCTGGGTGCACTGTCCCACACCATCTCTCAGGCTCTGACAGCCTGGTCTCAGTTCCCAGGGGACCTGGAAGGCTGCCAGTTCTGCAATAATCCAAGCCCCTCTGTGGGGCTTCTTCAGTGGTCTCATGTCCTCCCCTTCAGCCACTCCCAGGCCTCACAGCCTAAACCGTTGCATAGAGCAAATTCCCAACACAATCACGTGCAGCTGGGGGCCTTCCTCTGAGCTCTCCTGGGCTTCTGCTCCACTCTGCTGGCTTTTTCCAGCTCATGTCCTCCTGGGCCCCCAGTCTCCCATATTGATTCTCTGTTCAGCGCAGGGAATTCCTCCAGCTGGCACAGCCAGAGTTAGTCTCCAGTTCCCTGCAATGCTTCTCTCTGAGCTCCTACCTGCAGCTCTGCCCAGATGAGACTGCCCCTCTCTGCCTCTGTAGCTGTGCTTGTATAGCCAAACTTGGGCACATTAACATTTTGAAAAGTGTGATGCAAATGAAGGGGCACATCATAACATAGAAAACAACACATATGTTTCTCCAGTTAAGGATAAACTAGAAGCTGTGCTAATACGCTAGGGGCCTGGGGCTGTATTACCCAGTTTAAGGTTGAAGCAAACAGACATATCTTCATTGGAGTGAGTTCTAAACAATCTGAAGGGATATGAAATCGGAGCTTCATTAGGAGGAGCTGTTAACAGACAGCAGAAAGCAACACAAAAGCTAGCTCAAGTGGTGAAATATAAGGCACATTAAAAAGAAGAGAGGGTTATTAACACCCGTGGAACAAAACATTTAGATGACATCAGGTAGATTATAATGAGCCATGAAATCAAGTGACTCGCTCAGCACTGCCTGACTACAAATGCTACTGCCACTCCCAGGCATTTGGTTTTAAATTGATCAGTGCAGGGATCAAAGGGAGGAGCAAGTGCACAATGCACTCTCCCTGAATCTGCTCCTGTAGCTCACAGCCTGCCTCAGTTGTGGCACAGTTGTCAATCTCTCTCTCTCTCAGTAACAGGGCAGGGTCCCCTTTACAACCCGTTGTCCCCATTGCTGGTTGCCCAGGTTGCACTACATCTCCAATGGTGCACCTACTGTCATTTGACCTCCATGATGCCTCAAGCATCTCAGTCAGAGGGTTGAGAGTAGTGTGTGGAAAGAGACATGAGGTGAGCTGGGTGTACCTAGATGAAGGGGAGGAGAGATGGCCAGTAGGTACATCAATATCAACTGCCACACGTCCTAGTGGCACCCCACATAGATGCGAACTAGGGGCAAAGTAACTGGACAGAAAATATTTCACTGTGGTTCATCAAGCCAAAATGCTGCTATTTTTTCCTGATTCAAAAAGCTAGAAACCAGCATGTTCATACTTACAGAAAGTGCTAGTTTTGCAGCACGTGCATTTACATTTGAAATAATTTCTGTATACAATTTTCAACTGGGTTTGATGGTCACTCATACAATTGCAGTATCTGGGGACATTCCCCATTACTGTTGTAGCCTGCCCTGGTTCACACTGGACAGGAGCAGTGACATTATGACCCAAATACTGTAAGGTTACCATTGCATCATGGTTTGCAATACTAGTTTTTATCTGCTTCCACAGTGTGTGTGATCATTTAGATGCCTAGGTTTTTGTGGTTTTCTGTTGAAGAGGGACTGACTTTCCCTTTTGCAAAAAAAATAAATGGTAGTTTTGAAATGTTTTTGGTTGAAATGAGGAGATGAAGGCCAGAGCTGGACCATCCTAGAGAAATGAAATTCCTCAGCAGGTTTTGTTCTGTTTTTTAGTTTTGTCTTCTTTGACTCTTGGATTCTCCAGGAGTCTTAGATCTATGACTGCCCTGCTCAAGAAAGACATTGGAAAGTCTAGAAATGATCACACCTTTGGCCCAATGCTTCTCCAAATGGAGCCAGAGGGTTTCGGCCACCCCTTAGACCTCCATATAAAGGAGGAGGGAGGCAAGTGGAAAGGTGAGCTAGCTGGAGACCAGGCAAGTTTCAATTTCAGATCTCGGAAGTGTTCTGCAGAGGGGCTCACTACTGAGAAATCATCATTATTTCCCTCAGTGGAAAAAATGCTCTATCTGAAGACTTCAGGCAGTAACTGTGGGTTGTCTTAGTATTATCAGTTCCTTTTTGTCACTGTAATCAGAGAATGTCAGATCTGTGAACTCTTCTGTAACACGGTTGTGGTCTTCTGAATTTTAGTTACGAAGCTCAGCCAGGGAAAGGGAATCAACAGTGAGCTGCTGACATCCTGCTCAGGCCAGCAGCCAGGCCTTCCAGAAATTCCAGATGAACAGCCTGGTGATACAGGTAAATGATGGAATAGCAGGAGATGTACATTCAAGTAAGATCCAGACCTATCTGGGAGACTTTCCTTGTATCGCAGAGGGTGGGAAAGGACCTCCTTAGTTCATCTAGTCCAACCCCCTGCCGGAGGCAGCATCATCCCTATCCAAACCATCCTATACAAATCTCTTGTCTAACCTCTTAGGAAAACAATTTATTCAACCCTGACACCACCACGAGGAATAATAATACCCTAACCTACCACAGCAGGGCTACAGCAGCCAATGTCCTGCTTCTCTAAAGGTTGTTTATACATGCACAAGAGATCCCAGAAACAGAGCTATGCCCCCAATTACAGAGGACGGCAACCCCCTTGCCACAGTCCATCCCCATCTTCCTTCCTGACCCCAGATATGGTGACCAGTCTGACCCTGAGAGGAGGGACAAGACCCTCTAGCCAGGAACCTCCAGCTTTAAGTCCCAGCAGGACCACTGGCGCATTGCAGTCCAAATCCTCAGCCTTGGTTGCAGTCAACAGCCAATGACTCTGAGGAAGACATAAAGAAACCCTGTCTCATATAGGAAGCAGGGACGGTGGGGCAGGGGAGGAATTCCCTTCCAGCCTAATACAGGAACCAGAAAAGCCCAGAAACATGGGAAATACCCATAGCAGAATCTAGGCCTAGCCATGCCTCCATCATCCCTGACCAGTGGTTGTGCGATTGCTCCTCGAATGCCTCCAGTGACTGGGAGTCCACAACTCCCCGCAACAGTATATTCCATGGCCTCACTAATCTAACAGTCAAGAACTTTTTTTTCTGGATATCCGATATAAACCTACTTTGCTGCAATTTCAAGCCATTGGTCTGAATCCTCCTCTTTGCAGCAAGAGAGAAAACATGCATTCCCCCTTCTTTGTGGCAGCCTTTCAGGTATTTCAATATGGCTGTCAGGTCCCCCTTTAATGCCTTTCCCACAAGCTAAACAGGCCTAGCTCCTTCAGCCTTTCCACGCATGGCTTGCTTTCCAAACCCTTTATTATCTTCGTCACGTGCCTAAGGACCCTCTCTAACTTCTCCACATCCTTTTCAAAGCACGGAGCCCAAAGCTGCACACAGTACCCTAGAGCAGGTCTAACCAGTGTCAAGTAGAGGTACTATCACTTCCCATGTCTTCGACCTAATGTTTCTATTGAGACATCCCAAGCTGCATTTGCCTTCTGTGAAGCTGCATCACACTGCAGAATCAGACTGAGTCTGTGATCTGTCAAGACTCCCGGATCCTGCTCCGTAGCGCTGTCATCCCCCTAGCTGTCACCCATTTTATTTTCATATTTTTTATTATTCTTTGGAGGTGCAGCACCTTGCATTTCTCAGCATTGAACATAATCTGTTTAGAGACATGAGACCATTCAACCTGCAGAAGAGAAGGCTCAGGGGGGACTTGGTGACATCCTATAAGTGGATAAGGGATGTGCCCCAGGATCTGGGAGAACAGTTGTCACCAGAGCACCCCAAGGGATAGCAATGCATAAAGGCCACAAATTTCTGGAAGGCTGATTTAGATTGGACATAAGGAAAAACTTCTTTAAGGTCTGAGTGTCCCAGAGGTGGTGCAAGCACCTACTCTGGACTCATTTAAGAGGTGTTTGGATGCTTATCTTGCTGGGATCATTTGAACCCAGCAGACTTCCTGCCTATGGCAGGGGGCTGGACTCGATGATCTAGTGAGGTCCCTTCCACCCCTAACGTCTATGAAATCTATGAAGCTTCAGCCCAGCTTTCCAATCTTTTGAGATTGGATCCTTTTCCTTTGTATCTCCTTTCCTCCAGTATGTTCACAAATCTCACAGAGATGTTGCCTTACGGCCCCACTTGCAGGAAGGAGTGATGCATGGGCACTCCTCACTGTCCTGCTTCCCAGCCTGACTCACTCCACTTTCCTGTTGGGTTCAGCTTGGGGTAGTCCAGGGCTTCCTCCAAGGATGGATTTCCTCCCACCTGGCCCCAGTTCTGGTCATGGTCCTGGTCCTGAAGATGTCAGTGAATTTAGCAGGAATGGCTGGGGCTTCCCTAGACACTTTCTGACCATACACTTTCTCCCAAGGAAATGCAGATCTGTGACTATTCAGCAAAGTGTTTCTGTGTGAGAGGGACAAAATCATGGCCACAAACTTGCCCCCTTCAAAGAAATGTTGGAAAACATGTTGGATTTTGTTCAAAAGAAAGGTTTGATATTACATTAAGAAAAAATAAATAAAAGATTTGGCCTTCAGGGTATGATGTCTCATTTGAAATTAAGGAAGATTAGGGAAAACAATGTTAAAATAGGTAAAAATTCAAATGGAATACTTTCCAAATGTGGGGATAGTTGAGTGACCCAAACACAGAATGAATTGGGGTTTTTAGTTGATAAAAATGGCCCTGATTTTACCTTTATTCAGGATAGGAAAATGGTTTGACCTCGCAGAACATTTCAGGAGATGAAAAACCACGTCCCCAGGCCACAGCAGGCATCACTGTCCTGATTCCATTTTGAGGCTGGCTCCTGTCAGTCAGGGCCTGGTGTTCCTGGCTCTTGCCACCTCTCAGTACTGGGGTCAAGATGTCATCTCCATCTCTACGCGACACTGGTCAGGCTGCAGCTAGAGTACTGTTTCCAGTTTTGGGCACCCCACTTCAAGAGGGATGTGGACAACATTGAAAGGGTCCAGAGGAGGGCCACCCGCATGATCTGGGGACAGCAGGGCAGACCCTACAATGAGAGGCTATGGGACCTGAACCTGTTCAGCCTTCACAAGAGAAGGCTGAGGGGGGACCTTGTGACCGTCTATAAACTCACTAGGGGGGACCAGAAGGGTTTGGGGGAGACCTGGTTTCCCCTAGCGCCCCCTGGGATAACAAGGAATACCAGCCACAAGTTGTTGGAGAGTAGGTTTAGGTTAGACATCCTTAGGAACTACTTCACAGTTAGGGCAGCTAGGATCTGGAACCATCTTCCAAGGGAAGTGGTGCTGGCTCCTACCCTGGGGGTCTTTAAGAAGCGGCTTGATGCCTACCTGGCTGGGGTCACTTGAGCCCAGTTTCCCTCCTGCCCAGGCAGGGGGTCGGACTTGAAGATCTACAAGGTCCCTTCCGACCCTACTTCTATGATTCTATGATTCCTGTCCACAGATAGAAGGTGAAGGAAGAAGGCAGCATGAAATCCTGCTGCAGACAGCAATGTCTCCAGCACTGGAGTGATGGGGGGTGGGGTAAACTTATTTGTAATGTGTTTGTTTCAGGGCAGAAGTGTCCAGCACGGTGGGCTACTGCTGAGGGCAGCTCCTATCTCTTTTCTCCTCAGAAAGGAACTTGGGAATATTGTAAATCCTCCTGCAAGTCTCAGTCTGCTCAGCAGCTCAGCATTGGGAACAGAAATGAGCTGGTGAGTGCATGCTTCCTGTAACACTATATCAGTGCAAAATGTCTAGCTGAATGGATCCAGAGGAGCCAAGTCTAGGGGTTGAGCTTTCTCTGGCATGGCTTCAACTGGGGATGTCCAAGAGGAGGTTCCTGAGGACTGGTGGGTTGATAAAGTTCAATACACACTGGAGGGCTTCCCAGTCTTAGGACAGGAATTAGGGGACTGTAGATAGCCATTTACCCCACATTACAGGGTAAGAAGGGAGGACCTTGACACTGTCATTCTCCACACTAGCCTGGGAGCAGAGCGGGGATCTGTATCTATGCTGTCTGCTCCTAATGTTCCAGGAAGCAATGGGAAGAGCCCGCCATCTGTTTTGCAATGTGCGTAGGGTGCTCAATCCTAGTATGAGTTAGGGCCAAACTAGCACAAAGATCCCAGCAGTCTGCACCCAGACTCAGATTTTTAAAGTACCTTTGGACTCCGAAACACATTGGGTTTCCTGAAAAGAGGTTTTTCACTGGTGGGTTCCCTAGTAAAGTAGCAATATCTTTCACAGCCAAAATTTGCCATTTTGTTTAGACTGTCTTGTCACATCCACACACACTGGGGAATTAATTTGCAGCAGCACAAATAGTTGCGGCACAAATTTGTGGCACAAGTTTGTGCCGCAGCATATGCCCCTGCTCACAAGCTTTGCTATGAGACCATGTTCCAATGTTCGATTTGTAGTGGGTGGTGGGGGAGGGTGTTGTTGGCTAGGCACAGGGTGCCTCAGCATGGGGTTAGCCACCAGGGAGTCCCCACGCTGAGGCACCCTGTGCCCCATCCAGCCAGGGAGCAGCGTGGGGAGACAAGGGAGCAGGCAGCCCAGAGCTATCTGCTTCCCCATCTTGAGGCTCACTGCATCCCAGCCATCCAGAGAGCAGCTGGCTGGAGTGTAGGGTGCCTCAGTGAGTGGGTTTAGCAGCACATGGACATGGAGGAGCAGGCAGCCAGGGGCTGCCTTCTCTTCCATCTTCTCATTTTTCCTGACACACAGCACATTGCTGTGCTTGGCACAGCTTTTTTCAGGGTTTTTGTTTGTTTGTTTTGTTTTTCTTTTTGCTCCTGGGAAAACCTGGTAGCAAAATTTGCCCCAGCACTGCAAATTAGCAGTGCCATACCTGGTTTAATGTGTAACGCACATGATTTATGGCACCGCAGGAGGTTTGCCTGCCACAAACTGCATGTACCTACAGGTCTGGATCCGGACTCTGCAAGCAAAAAATATCCAAAGCCTCAAGGCCCGGTTCTGTAGCGCCCTCCACCCTCAGTTGTCCCATCCTCCATATTAGGAGCTGTGCAGGGGTCTGATTTGGCTGGTAGCTGAGCACACTACTCAATGGGGATAACTGTAGCCTAAGAAAACATCCAGGGCTGCAATCCTGGTATAACCTTTGTGAAAGCAAAGACTGGGCCCCTTGGCTGTTCCCATTGGGAGTTTTGGGAGAATATCATTATTTGGGCTCTTACCATCACCCTGAACTATCTCCAGACATTGAGATTTTAATGGGATTTTCCTGGCATTCAAAAGGTCTGGGCTGCAATTCTGAATATATCGGCCTAAAAGGACTTGGTTTTTGGAGGTGATGGACGGGTGAGCAAACAGGTTGTAACCCTGAAAGTGAGAACCCAATATTACCTAGAGGGGTGATCTCTGCACTGAGGTCTGCATGGGTACTGTATGTGGGGAACAGCTACAACCCTGCTAGCATATTCCAGGTATTTGCACTCCCTGACAGCTGACAGAATTCACCATCTCTCCATTTTAGGATTTCATAAAACAAGAATTATATCAATATTATGAAGATCGTAAAGGTGTTCTCTGGTACTACCCATTCTGGATTGGACTGTCATATGATCCTGGATCCAGGAAGTGGGTCTGGGAAGACAACACAGCTCTCTCCTCTGGCCTGTAAGTCTGTGTCACTAGGATGACCTCACCTCTGCAGCAGCGTACATCACTCGCAGCAGTATGCAGTTCACCGTGGCAGTGGGAGCTTCAGACTGCACCAAACAAGTGGGGTCTTGAACTTTGCCAGAGACTCATCTGGCAATAGACCCCACCCCCAGCACAGGTCCTAAACAGCCCTCCCACCCCACCTACCTTGGCAAACTCCTGCTTCCCAATGCTCTTGCAGAGCTGTGGTCTGATCAAATACAAGTTTTTACACATGTGATGGACCTTTCATCTCAACTCAGCACACACTGACCTACAGGTTGTTTGCCCAGGGGAAACTGGTGTGGGGCGGCCTTTGGAAGCCTGTTAGTGCAACAGCAGAGAGTAGGACCAAAGCCATGACACCTCCTCATGTTACTAACATAATGTTTTTCTCTCTAAAAATGTCTGTTCTAAGATCCATAATTGCTTTGTAAAGGGCAGTCATTTGGGATTGTGCAAGGGTTCACAGCATTTTATCAGTGCTATGGAACATGAGATGCTGGGAAAGGGGGGGGGTGATATACTGAAGAGACACTTGGCACATGAATTTCTACTATAGATACTGTCTACACTCAGGTGATCTGTGGTTTACATATGAGAGTATGGAGGCTTTTCTCTTACTCAATATGGGAATGGGGACCCCTCTGGCAAGAACAGTCAGCTATAGGAGGCAGATGAACAAAAATGTTCAGCATCTTTCATTCCAGGAACAATTTCTGGCAGGGCGGAGATTAGGTAAGGAAGAGGTGCAGATGGCCAGAATGTGATTTTCAGTACACCCTGTCTTGTACAGTGTGCCATGTTAGTGCAGGGGTTCTGTGCTGGGAACATCTAGTCTCACCCAATCACTTGTAGCCTTGAGCAGAAAAGCATCCTTGACCTTCCTTCTGTTAAATCATTGTTCAGCATTGCCCAGTGTCAGGACAACCAGCACAGAGAACCCCCAGCCCTGTGTTTTGGTATGGTGAGCTCAGGAGGACAGACATGAACCATAAACTTTGCACTTCTGTTCCAGGTTTGATCTCCAAGACCTCAGTCATCAGAATGATCTGGGCAGAGTTTGTGCCTATATCCAAGGTGGGAAAGCTAAGCCTGCAGGCTGTGGAGAAACTCACTTCTGCATTTGTGAGAAGAAGGAAAAAGAGTACACACATATTAATGGGAAAAAAGTGGGAATGCCAGCCTCAGATTCTACATAGACACAAGAAAACATCATTTCCTTCTGCCCCCTCTGGACTTTTCTGTGTGTGCCTGTTTCCTGGATCTCCCCAGCAACAAAGCTGCCTGTACTGGAGCCAGCAGACATGTATAGGGCCCTCCTGCTTACATCCCCAGATCTCACTTTCCAGGTCCTGTATTTTGTGTATGTGCTGGCAGCCACTTGGGAAAAGAGGAAGTCCTAAGAGGTAGTGGTGTGTATGACCATTGGAGCATCACAGGCCCCTGGGAATGAGAGATGGCAAAATGCCTGCCATCCTGAAGTGACTGCCCCTGTCCAGGCACAGATGCCCCCTGCTCAGTGCAAAGGAGACTCTGGTCATGCTACAGGGCTGGGGTTTCCTTCATTCCCATGGGGAGACTCCATGTCCTCTATATGTTATAGGAATTATACCTTGCTTCTGAAATAAACCATTGCCCTTTACCCCTGTGTCCCTCTGCATGAATAATGGGGATGGAGAGGTGAGGAACAGGTGTGCACACATGGCAGCTCTGCTAGGCCAGTGTCATTTCAGGCTGTGGGGAGCCAGGTAAGGGGGTCACTTCAGGCCGGGAAGACAGAAGCCAGGAGATATGTCTGGGAAACCAAGTGGAGGGTTCAGAGGGTCAGGCAGAGGGCAAGATTAGGTGGCTGGGTCAGGTTCCAGGGAGGTCGGGCCAATGCCAGGTCAGCTTTTTGGAAGGTCAAGCAGAGAGCAAAGTCAGGAGGCCACCTAGGTCATGTATACAAGGAATCCATCAGTCAGTAGCAGCAGAAGCCAAGGGTGCACAATGTAGGAACAAGGTTCAGCTCTGTTGACTAGATATGATCCATTGCAGGTGAAGCGTTTCTGTGGGAAGGAATAGGGGTCTTCTGACCTTGACTGACACGATGGTGTCACGGAGGTCCGTAGTGCCATCCACCACCTCAGTTGGCCCATCCTCCATATTAGGAGATGTGCGGGGGTCTGATTTGGCTGGTAGCTGAGCACACTACTCAAGGGGAAAACTGTGGCGTAAGAAAACATCCAAGGCTGCAGTGTAACCTTTGGCAAAGCAGAGACTGGGCCCCTGGGCCATTCCCACTGGGAGTTCTGGGAGAATGTCTTTCTTTGGGCTCTTACCATCACCCTGAACTATCTCCACACATGTTAATGGGATTTTCCTGGCATCCAAAAGGTCTGGGCTGCAATTCTAAATATATCAGCCTGAAAGGACTTGGTTTTTGGAGGTAATGTGTACCTAGTCCTAGGTACAGGATGCTTGCAACCTGTGTCCACCCCTCTGCTATGGTGTCATCTGGGTTTGAGCCACTGCACTGGTTAGGCTAGAGCCCCTGGTTCAAGGCCTCTGTCTGATGCTACTGACCCCCCTGCCAACATGCTGCTTCAAGAACCTGTGTCAGGGTGGACTGACTTAGGTTTTTAATAGTGGTCTTTAGAACATTTCTGTACCAAATTAGCTCCCCTGTGTGTTCTTCTTGTCCATTCCCTACCAAATCTACTAGGTATTGTAATTTCCCTCATCTCCATCTTGGGCTCTAAGGATATTTTTGAGCTAGTATTCTTCCTGATTGTGCACCATTACGGGTGATGGAGAAGGTTGGGATGAGTGAAGGAGTGTGCTTTCTGTGTACAGCTTGCACAGGGACATGTAAAAGCCCAGATGGATTTTCAGTGTTATGAGGAGCTGATTGGATGAATTCTCTGGGCGATATGGAAGGGGCTGATATACCTGTAAGCAGGGGTGATGCATAGGTGGTGCATGCAGGTGCACATGCACCACCTATTTGTGGCGGTGCACCCCCTGCAAAAAGGCGCCACTGAGACTGTCGGTGGCACCTGCAGGTGGTCACCACTCGCCACCCCGCTGCCAGTGTCTGCGGGTGGTCCCTGATCAGCCCGGCCACCACCATCAGCATGTGCCATTCGTGCCTGTAAGCCAGTTTCTGTGAGGGCTGGTGAATATGGAGGTGTTGTGTTGACAGCCATACTTTCTGTCCAATCGAGTAATCAAGGCCCCTGCTTCTGATATTGGTCCACCTGTCATTTGTAAACCTCCTTTGCCTTTTCCAGCTGATCTTTTAGTACATCTATATGCATGCTGTGGGGTGGAGGGAGAGGACACTTTAACTAGAGTGTCACGTGCATTCATTCAACAAGCTTTAGTTAAAGTGCTCCTGCCACCATTTTGAAATGTGGGGATGTTAAGTACATGTGATGTGGATGCTTCTGGAGTGTGCTAATTAGCATGCTTCAGCAGACTGGCAGACTGAATTAATTGAGTAATCTCTGAAGTGTGCTAATTAACATATGTCAGAGCAGAGGCCCATCATGTTTATAGGTGCCCTTAGTTCCTATTGGACATGTTGTACCCAGTCCATGGCTACAGGATTATTGAAGGTAACCAGTAGAGCAGGGTGTAGCCAGGAGTGGAGCCCATAATCAGCAAAGAAGGGCATTTGCCCAATTGAGGCATGCGTGGATTTATTATAGGCTAACTGGGCATGTGTTAGCAGGGGAATCCAAGCTGTCTTTCTGGAAATTGAGGTGGCACTGGAAGTAATGCTCTAGGACCTCGTTTATTCTCTCTGCTTGACCATTTGTTTGTAGGTGGTTATGTGAAGAAGACTGGGCATGGACTCTCAGCAGATACAGGACCTCACACCTGAATGGGATTTGTGGTTATAAGTTATGTGGCCTGGCAGACCATGAAACATGGTCCCAACCATAATTGGGCTTTATTTTTAGTTGAGGAAAGGGCTATGCATGGAATAAAGTGGCGTATTTTGGTTAAATGGGCTGTCGCCTTCAGGGCTATGGAATATCCTTTATATTTGGGTATCTCTACAGTAAAGTGTAGGGAACTGATGGACCAGCGTCAGGGGTGAAGAGGAAAAGGCAGGAGCAGCACCCAAGGTGTCTGTGTGGGCACAAAGATCACAGAAGAAGACCAAGTCTCAGATTGTCTCATGCAGGTGTTGCCATCAGAAATCTAAGGCAACCAGTTAATATGTCTTTTCTGTTCCTGGATGCCCAGCTAACAGTGAATCATGGCTCCCTTAGGGTATGGTCAGTCTGGCCAGATCCACAGGCATATAAATTCTATCTTGAGGGAATTAGACCCCCTCCCGTACCTGGGACATCTGTCAAGAAAAAATCATCCTCCTCTTTCAAGGAAATTACTTCTCAAGTGGAAGTGATTTGCAGAGTTAGCAAGACAGAGTTATGTGGCACTAATGACATTGCGTGGCTTTAGAATAGGACTGGGTTCTGCTGGCAACTGGAAAATGTCAGTTTCACAATCCATCTTCCAAGGTAGCATGTCTGCCTTTCCATTTCTGGACTCAGATTGATACATGATTTGGAAATCAAAGCAGGAGGGGAAAAAAACCCAGCACAGCTGTCTCTGATTGAGTAGTTTCATCTTATGGAAATATTCTAGGTTCTTGTGTTCTGCAAGGATCTATACCTTGTGTTGCACTCCTTCAAGGTAGTGCTGCCAAAGACACTATGGTTGATATCACCTTACCCAAGGGCAATACAAGTGGCCAGGACTTCCTGATACAGGATCTCATCATTTTGTTTTGCTGAGTATGTTTTCTGGAGAAGAGTGTGCAGGGATGCAGAGGTGTTTTGGGCCCTGCCACTGGGAGAGCACTGCACCTGTGGCCATGCTTGATGCATCTATTTCTATGACAAATGGCAGGGCAGGGTCTGGGTGGAAAGCACAGGGGTGGAAGTGAAGGCCCATTTCAGGTGTTCAAATGCTTCCTGGACAGCCTTGGTTCAGTAGAACTGGATTTTTTTTTTTTTGCAGTAACATATTGAGGGCGCTTACTACCTCCGCAAAGTTTGCAGTAAAAGTTCACGAACTCTAAAATCCTTGGAGCTCTTTCACTTTGTGTGGGGCTTTCCACTCACAGATGGCCTGAACCTTCCTTGGGTTCATTTTTAGGCTTTCAGAAGACAGACCAAATCCAAGAAACTCGATTGTCAGTTGGTTGAATGAGCACTTCTGCACTTTCATCACCAGGCTGTGTTGGCACAGCTTTTCCAGTATTATTGAGAGGTGTGTCACAGGTTGGCTAAGTTCTTCTGAGAGGATCACAATGTCATCCAGGTACACGATCAAAAATTGTTGCAGTATGTTTCATAGCATATTGTTGATAAAACCATGGAAAGTACCTGGAGCATTGGTAAGTCTGAAGGGCATGGCTAAGTATTGAAAATGCCCATACTTTTCCACTCATGCTCAGCATGGATTCGCAGGTTATAAGATCCCCAAAGATCAAGTGTATTGAACATACAAGCTGTTTTGAGATGATCAAGCAGCTCTGAGAGGATACTGGTTATGGATAGTAATTTGGTTCAGTGCCCAATATTCAATGCATAGATGGAAACTCCTGTCCTTTATTTTTTTTTAACAGACAGGATGCGGGCTTATGCAGGTGAGGTGGACCTGTGTGTAAAACTCTGGACCAGGTTCTCTTTTAGGTACTCACAGACAGCAGAGTTGGGCTCTGACATAGAATAAGTACATCCCACAGGAATTTTCGCTGTTGGCTGTAGGTCGATGGGAAAGTCATGATTGCTATGCAAAGGAAGGGCACACATTTGTAATTTCAATGATTTTCACAAGCTTCCAGTATTTCCTAGGTAATAAGTAGAGCTCTGTGAAGCTTTGGGTGCTGATTTGATTCAGAGGAGATTCAGCTTAATTTGGTGGCCGAATCTCCAAATCCAAATTGCAGTGGCTTTGCAACCGCTTCTTGAACAGCTCCAGTGATGGAGAGTTCACAACTTCCCTATGCAGCCTATTCTTCAACTTCATTCCTTCAATGACTCTTAGCTCTTGGATAGGTCTCCCTGCAGTCAACACACTCACCATATGTTATTCTGTCAGCATATTCCTTTGTTCAAAAGACCCATCACAAGCACACCTCTTAATTTGGCCTTTTCCCAGTGTCTTATTTTGGGCATTGTCCACTGGTCCCCCTTACCACCTTTCATTAACATATCCAGTTATTTCATCCCTTTGATTGAGCTGATTAGTGCCAAGTTCACTTAATCTGAGCTGGTAAGAAGCCCCTTCCTATGTTGTGTTAGAAGAACTTCTCACAATGATAAAAAAGATGTAATCTAATCTAATCTAATATGATATAATATAATGCAGTATAATAGAATATAATGAACCCTATGAGCTTGATGAAAACAACTCAGTCAGCTGATAAAATGAAAAATGAATGAGGTCAAATGGTTATAAACTCCTGCAACACCATTTCAGACTGGACATAAGGAAGAACTTCTTTACTGTCTGAGCCCCAAAGGTCTGTTCAAGCACCTACTTTGAATGCCTTCAAGAGAAATCTGGATGTTTTTCTTGCTGGGATCCTATGACCCCAGCTGACTTCCTGCCCCTGGGGAAGGCGGCTGGACTCAATGATCTCGGTGACTCGATGACTTGATGATCTTCTGAGGTCCCTTCTCGCCCTAATGTCTATGAAGTCTATGAAGTCTATACAAAATTTAGGTAATGATTTAGACAATGATTAAATAAGACTAAATATAAAACTTGTGCAACGTTAAAGCATGAAATATGACGTTATCCTAACAATCCCCTCCTTGATGTTCACCCATGCTATCACTGCATGGAAGTCAGTCTGGTAATGAAATGCTAGCCCTGCTGCTCATGGCCTGCATGGATTGCAACTATTAGCCAAGCTCTTTACACAGTGAGTGATCATTTCACTCCAGGATTGCTTGACATCCTTCTTATTGAAAGAGCTTGTCAGTACTTCTGTTCTGTTATGTTTAATCTGAATCACGGTTTCTTTATTGTATTTCTTTATTGATTGGAGTACAGTGTGGAAATCATGATAAAACAATACTTGCTGCAAAAGTGGCAAATCCAATCCCAGCAGCACTGGGGTTATATCCTGATATAGCCGTGGAAAGGTCTTTTTCTCCTTGAGTGACATTGTTCCAAACAATTTTTCTAAGCTGTATTGGCAAATATCGCTGAAAACCAGAACAGATGATTTGAGTGACTCTGGTCTGGCTTAAAGCTTGAGCCTGTGTTTAGTGCAAGTCTAGAGAAACATTGTACCAAATTAATCTATCAATTGCTGTAACTATAATTTGGTGGTCTTATTCTTCAATTTGTTAGAGTACAGGCAGGGTGTCTCCCACTAACTGTGCCTCAATTTCCAGACATGATAATGAACACATTAAGGTTTTCCCAATTCTTTGCATATCATTTGTAGCATACTTTAATTTATTAGCTAAAATTTTAGTGTTAATACTGTTCAAGACAACTGCTCCTAATCCATCCCCACTTGGGCTCGTTGTCTCAATATCTTTCTTTCACCTGTGGGTATATACCTGTGTAGTTTTAATATACCATAAATCCAGCCTATGGCAGAAAGCCACCTTTGCTTCTCCCCCAAAAACTCTGCTCTGTGACAATTTTGATTAGGATGGGCCCAACAGAAGATACACACATTTGCCCTATCTCTTTGGGTAACCTGAGCTGGATACATTCCTGAGGGAAGGGGGAAACGTGTTCCCTCTGCCTATGTGATTGGCATCACATACCTGGGTGAGGGGCTTCCTTCCTGGTGTGCTAGAGTCTGCCCGACAACTAGTGATGTATTTCAAATGGGTTGGCTGACATCCAACAGGTGCTGGCCTCCATTGGACCAGGTAAATGAGGTCACAAGGGCTGTATAAGTTAAGGACTGCCTGGGAGGAGGGGGCAACAGCCATGAGGGATACTCAGGAATGAAGAAGAGCTGGACCATCTGAAACTTGCTCTATCTCTCAAAACTCATGATCAAGGAACTACCTGCCTCTAGAGAGAATCTCCAGCAGCCTCTGGATGATACTTGTGAGTAAGCTAACTGAGATCCAACCAGACATATAGCTTGCAGTAACTCAGATACGAGCTCAAAGCCTGCCTCAGCCACAGGAGTTTGCTCTATGGGATTTCTCTGATATCGCTCTACCCTGTACCCTATTCTAACCCAACCCTTTGTAACCAATAAAGTTCCAATAAAGGAGACTTATTGAGGGGTGGGTTTAATTATACCTAGGAGGCCCCTTGGGTGTGCGGACTAAGGGAGACTATCCTTTATGGCCCCTCACTTGGGGAAGTGCCTCAACTTCTTGTATTGGGTCGAGTACCCATAGGACTGTTAGGCCTGTGTTTCCCCGAGGACACAGGACCCAGACAGTCCCTTCTTGGGGTGGTGGCAGCACACGTTACATCCGGACTCTGCGGTGGGGCTCGAAAGGGGGTCTGCCAGGGCTTAGGCGCTCCTGGAGAGACACATGGAGTCTGAAGATGGATGAGCATGATGAGGTGGGAGGCTCAACGCAGGCGCTCCCCCTACTGGCCCACCACACAGCCAATGCTTCCAACCTTGATGGCTTGCAAAATCAAAAGGAGGGGCCCAAAAGAACTTGCTCATTATAGTCTAGTTTGATCACATGGGGTGCAATTATATTTTGTTCTGTGTCCTCTAACCACCTTAAAGTATTTTTTGTTATATTTACCAGCAATGCAAAATTAATAAAGTTCCATGATGAAATGAATGCATAACCCCCTTCCATGATTGGAACATGTTGAAATGTCCCACCCCCTCACTGCAAAAAAAACCCCCCAAAACAACTTAAAAAAACCCCTGCACATTGAAGAATTACAAGGACACTCGTGGTTTCTAAATAACTCATTCCATTGGGGTGGCCCTACCGTGTGGAACTCATCATGTAATAGAGTCCAGCTTCCTCATAAACAATGTATTTCAGATAATGTAAATGCCTTCCATTTTTTTTTGGTGTATGCAAGGTTATATCTTCTCTGTGCTGTTTTATCCAGCTCACTCTGCTAGCATCTGAAAACATTTTCCCAACTATGACCTCAACAGGTTTATATGATGACCATGCAAACCCTCCTATCATCATAGCACTGCATGAAGCAAAAATTTCTAGGTTCTGGTCATCGTAATCCTCAGACTCCTCTTCTTCATCACTACTGCTTATTGCTGATAATTTAGATAAAAGTGCACTGCTCCCATAGCATTTAGATATAATTTTGTTCACCCATTGAAACTGGAAGCCACATTCTGAATGGGTGGAATTACATACTCCTGTGTCCCACTGACAGGCTTCTACATGTGTTGAGGAGACCCATACTTCATTGTAATTCTGCTATACTTCTGTTCACTAATTCCTGTAACATTATTTCTTCCTCCCACCTGCAATGCACAAAAGTGCTTATCTGTTTTAGCCTGGTACCATACTTCTTTTAGTTTCACTGTCCATCTGGCTGTACACCCTTCACACAAGTTGATCTCCTACTTATTAGTACATGTATCCTTTGGATGATAAAATCTAGGAAAGAGAATCTGGACAGGATTAATTTTGAACAACGATTTAATGTCTGAGGCATTCTCAAGATCAGTGCAGCTAGCAAGAGACATTTCCCAAACACATCTTGAGATGTCAGCTTAATACACAGTCTTTACATAACAGCAATGTTTTTCCCACCAGAATAAAAAAATGCATTGAATTGGTGAAGGGCGCACACAATGCCATCCTGTAAATACCATGTTGCTAAACACATAGTATCTTTAGCCTGAAATTCCTGTATGGACTGCTTTCATTTATTCCATGGTCTGGAATATTCTTCTTATCCAAATGGGATGGAAGTATCAATGTCCTTATCTAGGATGCATGAAGAAGTTCTGTTTTGAGGAGGTGTACCGCTAACAACTTCAAGAACATTAATATTGCTATCTAAAGTCCAAACAGACAAACCAAGACAAACAATAAGAGAAAAGCAATGAAATAAACAAAATAATCATTGTAGGAGCTGAGCCATAGTTGAGATAGAGAATGTGCCTGTGACTCCAGCTTCAACACCTGGGTCTCTGGGTCCATCTATCATCATCACCACTGGATCAAATTTTCACAATATGCTCTCTCTAAAAGAAAACAAACAAACAAACTTGTCAAGGGAAATTCCTTGCAGTGGGATATTATTCATATTTACTGTGGTGACATACACAGTGGCAATATGCACAGCACCACAATTCTTGAGGTGTGTCTTTTATACATTTCAAATTATGAGGATCATATATAACCATCTCATCATTTCAAATAGCCCATTGCATCATTTTGGCAATTGGAGCTGGGACCCCCCCAACATTTTTTCAAGCATGAGATCATGGGATGCCAATACTTCATTTAAATTTCAGCCACATTGGAATTCTAATAATGATTGTTTTCCTGTAGAGGGGCAATTTCACCCTCAGGATTTCTCCTGTCTGTACCTCTTGCCCATCCCCAAATGATCCCATGAGCTAATTCCAATTCCATACTTAGAACACAGGCTGTCTTCCTGGAACACAGTTACCAAACTCCAACCAAGTAAATGGCCTTGGCTGTTTTTAGATTTTGGAGAAGAACTCCTGTCTCCAAAATATTCTCATGCTTCCTCAAAGATGACAATTTTGTGACAATGGTGAGTAGTATATAGGCCTACTACCCTTCAATGCAAATATGACAGGTGGGCGGGACCAGAAGTCCCGCCCCCTTGGCCCACCCCCTTCCCCCTTGTATGGTGCATGGCGTCACCAGCCTAGCCCCCTGACCCCGGTCATCTGGTGCATGACATCACCAGCCCTACCCCCCAACTCTAGTCACGTGGTGCATGAAATCAGCAACTCTGCCCCCACCCCCAGTCACGTGGTATGTGACATCAGCAACTCCACCCCCACCCCTCAGTCATGTGGTGTGTGACACATATACCACATGGTCCATGACATCAGAGGGACAGCCCATGCAGATCCCAAAGCCCAACCCCTCATACTGCAAGAACTACCCCAGATCACATGGTGTAATTATGGCCTATCAGGTCCAAGACCGCTCTAGCCTCTGCCAGAGCACAGGCAGGGTGGTGGTGTGACCCCTCTAACAACCTGCCCCACCACCCCCAACTAATCGGTGGGGGTTTCAGAGGCCTCAGACCTCCCAAGAATGATGCTGAACCAATTGGAATGAGTACAGGGGGTGGGATTTAGGCGGCAAACCCCATCAAGTCTATCTGCTTTCCCAAATGACCCCTCTCTTTATCTGAGACCATGTTAAGGCAAGCAAGGGTGAAAATGGATTCTTTCACAACACCTGTAGGCCCACTCACTATAACCCCAAGACGGCCTTATAGAAAGTGTTACTGTAGAAATAGTTTTGAGGAGGAGACCTGGCTCCTAGCTCAAAGACACTTTGAGATGCCTGACCCTGTTTGGGAAGACCCAATGAATAGGCAAATGGAGGAGGCCCAGGCCCTCGAAGCAGATGTTGAGAATTTGGAAGATGGTATCTTTGTGCCACAGCCTGCATGCAAAGTAGATGTTATCCCAGAGGAGAGACCGGTAAGAGACTTGGCACATAATTGTGTTGGCATTTGGGTTTTGAGGGTAGTGGTGTGGGTTCACTTCATGGCACGTGTGTGTTTGGAAGTAGCTAAGGACTGATTAAATAACAGCTAAATAACTTAGTCCTTTATTTGAATTCCTTTGCAGCTAGATGAAGCCTTTTTAATGACATCAGAAAACCTACTCAGCAGTACACAAAAAGGAAATGTATGCTTCTGCAGAGAACAAAGACTGGATGAGGTTGAAGAGTTCAGAAGACAGGTAGGCATTGAATCAACAGATCCGGTTACAAGTCATGAACATAAAGTTTTCATGAAGTCTCTTGTTTGTGTTTCCTTGTATGGCATAGTGAAATACTGCTTGAGGAAGAGACTTTTTGACCTACGCTGGGGCTGCACATTTGACCTTAGGGAGTCATGAAGCCCACAAATGTATTACTTGGTTAGATGAAGACATAAATCAAATAATTCAGGACCTTTGCCTGGAATTATGTCTTGATAGCATTTTCAAAGCTGTTATAGCCATTGGGTTTGCCAGGAACATTCTCAGAATTACTGAGAAACATCTAATTCAGGTTAGAGAGCTTCTAAACACTGTGTATTCTGCAAAAGATCCTAATGCTGTCCTTCATGATTTGATCACTGAGGAAGATAAAACACTCATACCCCATATCGAACACTTAATTGGTACTAAAGATTATAAAACCCTGCTTAAGAGAAGGGATTAGAAAAAAAAAACCCAACAGTTTAAAATGGGTTGGGCTTATATCTTTTGCTGATCTTGGTGGGAGACTGGGGAACGTGAGGCTGTAAAGCACATCAACAGTTTTCTACATCTAATGTAGATTAGCATTTGCTTTAGTGTCTTGGTTCTCTAATCACATACATATAGAGTTTTTTTGTAAAGATAAAACAATGAGGCTTAATGGTCACCAGAAATTATAAAAACCCTTCTTAGAAGAAGGGGTAACAAAATAAACTAGTAAAATATTGTAAAAGTTTTTAATGGAAATAAAAACTGAATTTAAAATATATATTCTCACAGTTTTTGTATGGTATGGGGCGTGGTGGTGGGGTGTATGTTATAAAGATAAACCAGACCACAAAAAAAAAAAAAAAAAAGGATGACCATTGTTTTCAGAGCTCTTTCTGTTTTAAGAGTAAAGGAGTTATCTTTTACCAAAAGGCCTGCTGTAAAGATAAGGCTAACAAGGCATAATGGTCACAGGAAATGATAAAAAAACACTTCTTAGAAGAAGGTTTAACAAAATAAATCAGTAAATATTATAACAGTTTTTGATGGAAATAAAAACTGAATTTAAAAATATATATTCTTACAGATTGTGTATGGTATAGGGGTGGTGGGCGTGTATCATAAAGATAACCAGATCAAAAAAAAATAAAAAAAAGCTGACTGGTATGTCCAGATCTCCACATGTTTTCAGACTAAAGGGGTGGAGTTGTCTTTTAGTGGTGACTATTATAATACAGTTATATTTTACTTTATACATACACTATTTCCCTGAATCTATTATTTAATTTTTAATACAGAGGACTTACTTATTGTATCATTTCATTTATATTACAGAGGGCTTATCAGGAGGGGAAGCCCCATGCAATTTTACCACAGCAAGGTAAAAATTATTTTAAAATGGTGGGTTATTTGTGGCTGTGTTACTATAATTGCACTAAGTTATAACAACTATTTGTAACTGTTTGTTTTCAAACAGAACCTCTTCTTCTAAAATAGAAAAGCAGAACAAGCACATACAGTCATGTTTTTATCCAGTAGTAAAAGGTAATTTTTTTTAAATCAGCTTCTGAAACTTTATGTGTTTCTTGTGGGAGGAGAAGCTGTGTATAGGGGTTAAGCAAATTTTGAATTTGTAGTGTGTGAGGAAAGTGAATTCTCAATGCTGAGATGTACATTTTATATTTCCTAAGTGATCACATGCACCACTCCTGAAGAAGAGCAGGGGCCTGGGCAGAGACCTCTAAAAGCACAAGCAAAAAACCCCAGAAATGCTTAGCCTGCAGATCATAACATCCAAGGATCAGAAGACCACCGGGACAGAACAGAAGGGTATGATTCCTCAGAGGAAAACAAGCCACATACCTCTGAGAAAACCATATATAAAAAGACAAGGATTCACACCCCCAAAATAGGTGATCTGGACCCCGTGAATAAGAAACCCAGGACTGATTGCTCACACAATTTATAAAAAGAGGAGAGTCTTTCTCCTTTTTTGAAAGATCGTGATTATTGTGAAAAAAGAGGGGGATTTGGAGTGGTACAGGCAGGCGTATACATCTCAGAAAGAGTGTGCAGAGCGCTTTGAAAGATCATGATTACTACCAGAGCAAAAGGGTAAATTTTACTCAGAGAGGAGGTAGTTTGTGTAATTTGGACAGCAGTCATGGCCTGTATCATAAGAGGGGGAGTCATGGTAAACATGGGGGTAAGAATGGGTTGCGAACCAGCAAGGGGCTCGTGGAGCAAAAAGTAAGGGCCTGGTTAAAGAAGAGCGTGGGGAAGGCTAAACACTGGTTGAGAAAAAAAAAAAAAAAAGAAAAAGAGATCCCTTAGGTATCCCTCAAACACTTCTCCTTCCAGTCCTGAACCTTCACCAGGACCCCTAGAGCCAGAGAGAGGGAGTGAAGAATATCATTTAGGAAGCCTCTTACAGGGTCCCTCAAATATACCCCAGACCTGACCTTTCACCAAGACCCACAGAGCCAGAGAGGGGAGATAGTGACCATGATTTAGGAAGCCCTTTAGAGGGCCCCTCAAATGTTCCCAGGCCTCCCCCACCACCAAGACATGATGGGTCAGAGGCTTGGGATAATGAATCTGGTGTAGAAGACAGTTTAGAGGACCCCTCAAACTCCCCCTGGTCTCCTGAGTCAGCAGAGAATGTTTTACTGGACGTACATATGGTGCGGGTGAGAAGGCAAGAGTGGTCTGTAGTCAGGTTTGGAGGCATGAGGTACACTGAGGAGATCTGTTTTGTGAATCTGGAGCATGTGCCATTACATGTGGCATACGAAGCCATAAGCCGAGGGGTGCAATAAATTGTAGCAGAGCTCCGCCAGAGATCCACAGGCATCGACAATGTCCAGTTACGTATTCAGGCAGGTAGCATGGCAAACTGTTTATACTCTCGAGCTATTAATTTAAACAAGATGAGCCCAGAGCTGTTTTTAGAGTGGTTCAGTCATCTGTTACAAAGCCAGAGAGAAATATTTCTTGATTAGACATTTTGGCTGGTTGTGGTCATTGTGAGAGGCTGGGGAGGTGGGAGCCATAGAGTTATAAGCTCTATCCCCTATTCCCAGATCATAACTAAAAAGAGGAAGTATTTAATCAACTTGAATACCTATGATACTAACCTGTGCTTTGCAGGCAGTCTATTGGCTGTTACAAAACGTAGAGGGGCCAGAGATGTCGAACTGCTAGATGGGCCAAAGAACTGCATAGGAAATTAGGCATGTCTATATATCAAAAGGTTATGCTCCATCAGGTACCTTTGTTTGAAGACCTTGAGCAGGTTAACATTCACATAGTGATGCATAAGGAAAAAAATGGGTGAAGTTCATTTAAAACACAGGAATCACCCAGATACCCTGACACTTGTTTTCTTCTGCTACATGGTGAGCATTATTATGGTATTTTGGATGTGAAAAAGGTGTTTGGCATGAGAAATTATTGCAATCTTTGTCAGACGTTGTATAGCTATAGCCACATGTGCAGGTTCCAATGTCGTCTTTGCCTGAGCCCAAACTGCTCTGAAAATGTGGGCAGGACACAGCAGTGCCTTAATTGTAAGCTGTTCTGTCATTCCAAAGAGTGCTTAGAAAGGCACGTGACCTTGGCCTCTGAAAATGGGATTGAATGTCTGACTAAAACTCTGTGCGATGAGTGTAAATCTTGCGTGGACAAAAAGCACGAGTGCAAAGGGCAGCAGTGCAAACACTGTTATGGGAAAATCACAAATGTAAACAAGCACTGGTGCTTTATGTGTCAGATTAAAGAGCCTGAAGAAGGTGAGGGGTACATTTTTTATGATTTTGAATGTGTGCAGGAGACGGGGATGCATGTGCCCAACTATATTTTTGCAATGGAGCTAAAGACAGGGGAAAAAAAAAAAAAAAAACCTCAGAAAGCCACAGGCAAAAACCCCCAAAAGGCTTGTAAAGCTAAGCCCAAAAAGCCAGAAAGCACTTGGGAGTTTAAGGGCATACAGTGTCTGTCTGATTTTGTTAAGGACTTTATGGATAAAAAGTTCCAGGACTGCACCTTCTAGCTCACAACACCAAAGGCTACAATGGTTACTTAGTTGTCAGCCAGTTATTGAAGGAAAAAATGGGCGTGAAACTAATCTCTCAGGGTGGTAAACTCATGTGCTTTGAAGTGACCAGGGTAGGCATCCGTTTCATAGATTCTTCAAACTTTTTGTCAATGAATCTTAGCAGGCTTCCACAGGCGATGGGGTTTGAAGGATGCAAAGGTTATTTCCTACATTTTTTTCACACAGCAGAAAACCAAAATTATGTGGGGCCTCTCCCAAAGATAGAGTACTATGGTGTTGAAAATATGTCCGGTGAGAAAGGACAGTTTTTAGAATGGTATCAGAATAACCACGATAAGACCTTTGACATGCAGAAGGAGCTGGCCTATTATTGCCAGCAAGACATAAACATTTTGAAAGAGGCCTGCTGCCTCTACAGGGATGAGATTATGAAAATGACACGGTGGGTAGACCGAGTGAAAGTAGATGGTGAACTCCAAAACGTAGTACACTGCATAGATCCTTTTCAATACATTATGCTGGCTTCCGTCTGCATGGTCATGTACAGGTTTATGTTTTTGGAACCACAGACCATAGTGCTTCTCCCCCCGGACAACTATCACAGACAGAAAAAGAGGTTTTCAACCCCATCTATTCAGTGGCTAATGTACACTTCAGAGAAAGAAAATATTCAAATTCGACATGCCTTACAGGGTGGGGAATTTCAGGTAGGCCCCTATTTTTTAGACGGCTACGCCAACATTGATGGGGAACCTACGGCATTTGAATTTAACAGATGCTTTTTCCACAGTTATGTCACTTGTTACAATGAGAAAGACCAGAACCCATTGAAGGGGACCACCTTTGGGTTTCTGAATTATCAGGCATTGCACAAAACTGATTATCTCAAGAGAGAGGGGTTCACCATTAGGACCATTTGGGAGCACAAGTGAAGGGCTCTGTTAGAAACAGATGGGGAGCTGGCAGATTTTTTAAGCAGAACCCTGCTGCCTTCTCCACTGGTGCCTAGAGATGCTCTTTTTGGGGGGAGAACTAATGCCATCTGTCTATATTACCAAACTAAACCCAGAGAACAAATACACTATTATGATTTTACCAGTCTTTACACCTTTATAAACAAAATGAAGGACTACTGAACAGGACACCCTGAAATAATTCATGACAATTTCCAACCCCTGTCAAGCTATTTTGGAATAACCAAGATGAAACTGTACCCACCGTGAAGCCTTTTTTTTCCCGTGCTACCCACTAGGGTGAATGGGAAACTTATGTTCACGCTGTGCCACCTCTGTGCAGAAATAAGACAGCAAAAGTGAGGCCACACAGTTGAAGAGAGGGCCCTCCTGGACACGTGGTGCACACCAGAATTGAATAAAGCCAAGGGGTACAGAGTAGCTCAAATCTATGAAGTTTGGCATTTTGCTGAGAAGTCTAGCAGCCTTTTTTCATGGTACATAAAAATACACCTCCGACAGAAGCAGGAAGCCTTGGGCTACCCCGCTTGGTGTACTGACCAAGAAAAACAAGAGAGATACGTGGCCAATTTCTTGCAAAAAGAAGGCGTGACCTTACACCCAGAGCATATCAAACCCAACCCTGCAAAGCGCCAAATAGCAAAATTGTTTCTAAATTCTTTGTGGGGTAAATTCAGTCAGAGAATCAACTTGCCAAACACCAGCATTGTTAGAGACCCCGAAGAACTCTTTGGCTAGCTCTTTTCTCCTGCCTATGAAATTTCAGCTTGTGATTTTATTGATGATGAGGCAGCCTGCGTGCCTTGGAAACATGTGAAAGAGCGTTACGCGGTCTCTGGTAACACAAACCTCTTTATAGCCTGTTTCACTACCGCTTATGCCCGCTTAGAGTTGTACGAGCTGTTGGACAGCTTGCAAGAATGGTGTCTGTACCACAATACAGATTCGGTGATATTTGTGAGCCACGAGGGAGATTGGAACCCCCTGCTAGGTGATTATTTAGGTGCGCTCACCAGCCAAATCCTACCAGATGAACACATCAGTTTGTGTCGGCAGGTCCGAAAACCTACAGGTAGAAGTTGTCCGGGGGAAAGGTTTGCTTGAAGGTGAAAGGGATTACCCTGAATGTGGCCAACAGTGAAAAAGTCAACTTTGAAACTTTGAGAGATCTTGTTCTAGATTATGGGGCAAACCTTGCTGGGGCTACCCCTAAGACAATTGTGATACAACAGTGGTCTATCTATCATCAGGAACAAAAGCAAGTGGATGATAGAAACCAAAACCTTGAGAAAAATGCAGAAAGTTGTTTATGTCAAAAGGGTCCTCACAGAAAACTTTAACAGCCTCCCCTATGGTTTTTAAAGATGTATATGCAATGGAAACACCCCTTTTCTGTGATTTTGGCAGGCCCTAGGAACTGTGGTAAAAGTTACTTTATAAAAAACCTTTTGGATCACGCTGATAAAATGTTGTCTGTTGTGCCTGAGAATATTGTGCTGTGCTATAGCTGTTGGCAGCCTTTGTATAAAGAACTGCTTTGTAAACATCCTTTTATCAAGTTTGTGGAGGGTTTACCGGACAGTCTCACCGCCTACTGTTTGTTTCCTCCTAATATAAATATGGTTGTGGTAGATGATTTCATGGACTCTACCTGTGACAGCGGCAAAATTGAGAAAGCCTTTACCAAGTATGTGCAGCATGGGAATCTTAGCATTATGTTTTCTGTCAAGGGAAAAGGAGCCGCACCGTTGCCCTTAACACAAAATACATGGTTTTGTTTAAAAACCCCAGGGATAAGCTACAGATAGTATCCCTGGCGCGACAGATGTACCCGGGTCAGGCCCAGTTCTTTCTAGAAGCTTTTGAGGATGCCACTAAAACACCTTATGGGTATCTGGTGGTTGATTTAAATGCTTCTACCCCAGATGTTTTAGATTAAGAACCGGGCTTTTTCCTCCTGACCAACTGCCTGCTTACACTTTAAAAAAAAACAGCAGGTGGGAATAAAAAGAGATGATGTAGTGGCAGCCTCTTCTTAACTCTTGAGACTGTGGAAGGGGAACATGTCTAACCGCGTAAAAAAGAAATTTGGCTTTCTTAAAACTGCTTCTTCAATCCTCCCCACAGCAGAGAAAAGCTATACTCTGCTCGGCCTCTCATGATTTAGTAGCGACCATTTCAGAAATTGCTCTGAACACCTTAAAAGGAAACATCCATTTGACACCACATCAAATTTGTATGCTGAAAAAGAGACATGGGATCATAAAACGCCTAAGTAACAAAAGATTGCCTCTTAAAAAAAGAAACAGCTGGTGAAACGGTCTGGGGGATTATTAGACCTCTCTTAAATTTCGCTCTTCTTCTGGTTAGGGGGCTTTTGGCTAGCCGGTGATGGAGCACACAGAAAAAATGTACCTGGTGCCCAAACATGAACTGGAACAATTAAGAGCTCCCCCACCACCTCAGGAAAATATCAGAACTGAGGCAACCCACTTACTGGATGCTGAAATGAGGGATATTCTCCGAAGACTGGGGTTAGCAAAATATGATCAGGCTAAACTGTATGCCGCCATGCTTCAGAAATATCTGACCTACATAAAGCAGGGTGATCTGGACAGAAGGAAATTAACCTGGTTTCTACCGGAACAGACCCCCCTAGAAGCCGGATACCCCCTAGAAACCCCCACAAACCATGACACAGTTGTTCAGAAAGTATTGGATAACGTGCATGCCCAATGCAGGAAAAATGCAAAAGTACTGCTCACTAAGCTGAGCCACCACAAGGATGTTTCTTCTTGGGATGATCAAAACTGGGGTTTGTGTACAAAGAGATGCTCATCAAGGGTTCTCACATGATCGACTTGGTCCGGAGAAACTTTCAGACTCGTGCCAGGACTACTAAACGTCCGCCTGAAGGCTGGGACATCTTTATGAAAGCCATGGCCAAGCTGAATGTACCATCTTCTGTTATGGGCAACATCATGAATTGTGATCATCTGGAACGCCTGAAAGTATCTGTCTCAGACCAAGAGACACCAACAACACCGCCTAAGAAGTGAAAAACTGTCTCTAAAAGCCATTGGCTCTCCATGTAAAGTTTTACACTTTGAAATAAAGGATTCTATACTGCTAAAAACTTTTTGTCTACAGAGGATTTTTTGAATGAAAACACACACACATACATTTAAACAACAACCACTTTATTTACACAATATCAGCTGAGTGTTTTATTTAGACAAAGCATTTGTGAAAGTCATAGCAAGAAATACATGTAAGAGCATGTTGAAACATGTTTTGAGCAGGTCTGGCCACATGGAAATTTTTATATTTACTTTTTACAAAATTCATCACCACCCTATCATTTTGTGCTAAATCATCAGAATAATACAATTTTAAAATCTGTTCAAACGATAACCCCTTGCTACGGTGGTGTAGGAAAAACACACAATGGTATCCGCAGGTGACAGACTGGGGGTCTTGTAACTGTTTTTTTTCTGAAAAACAGTGTCGGTGGTGTTCTTGTTTAAAAACAATATAATGCTTTGAGGAAAGAGAGCGCTGTTTGGGGGGTGACCATATGAGTCAAAAAATTCTCCGCGGTTCTGGTCCTCCAGATAAACAGCCAACCAGTGATCTCCGGGTTGATTATGCGGGTGCGGGTTGACCACCAAGCTCAGGCACCTTTTGGACAGTCGAGTCTTAGGAAGCCAGTTGCAGGGGAAAACGTCTAAAACTTTCTTTGGCATAAGGGTCTGAGGATAAAACCCTGATGATCTGTTTGGTGTCCATCTTCACATGTGGTCAAACAGGACGTTTCTTCTCTGATTTATTTTTATGACATTGTCAAAGACCCCATACACGATCATGTTAACTGTGGTGGGCAAAGTCACAGCAAAGCGTCTTTCTGCTCTCAGGTTCCCAGTTTTAATCAGCGAATAATGATCAGCACACTCCTGATCAGGAGACAGGTCAAAGGCAAATAAGGTGTATCCCAGAGCAAACTCCTCACGGTTGATTATCAGGGCCCGGTCTTTCGTATGTTTACCAGCTGTCTGTACCCACTGCATGTATTCTCTCACGCAGTTACCGTTCTCAAAATCTGGTTGTAGGGGCTTTGTCGGGGTTTGTTCTCCATCGATGTAGAGGGCCACCAAATTAATATTGTAATGTTTAAAGTTAAAGGGGTTCTTAGCATAATTCCCGCTAAAGGCACCATTATCCACGAACCTGATGACGATGAGTTTGGGCAACTGCCCCAGAAACAGATTCTTCTGGTTGCTGACTTGGCTGCCGAAAGGAATGCTAAACACTTTCGTACCCACGCGGTCTACGGGGTATTTAGTGCTGGCCGTAAGCAAGGCTTCCCCATGACCCAGTTGGATGCCCGGGGCTACCTTCACTTTTTTCACAAAGTGAGGCAGATGTGATTTTTAGTTTACATGGGTGAGTGGCTGCGGTGCTCATCAAGCAGAAGGCATCTTTGCTGCATGTCAGCTTAATTTTCACATCCACACCATTCAGCAACAGTTTTTCTTGAAAAAACAAATTGCTATGGAGATGACCAAGCAGCTACATCTTTTTGCTCCAGTCTGTCAGGTTTGCCCGTCTCCAAAACCCCTGATTATCACCATCCCGTGTGACCGTTTCATGATTCCCAGGGGCATCTTTGTAAAACAGGCCAGCAGAAAATTGGGTGGCGAGGGTGTCGTCGCTGTAGTTGAGAACCGATTTGATGAAAGCTAGGTAAGGGTAACAGTTGTGGCTTTGGCTGATGAGATGGTCTCCCAGAGTGACATTCACCAGACTGAAGACAGAGACTAGTGGGTAATTCACCAGACCCATCGCTGCCCCGGCATCAAGATCAGTTCCATTGCCTTTTACAATCTTGCAGCAAAGGGACAGCAGTGTGTTGTTCAAATCCATGTAATCTTCGCCATTCCCAGCTATGAAAAAGTCAAGAGGGCTGGACTCGGTAATAGCTGAGAGTGAAGGAGCTTCAAGAAACTGCCCTTGTGTTGGACTTCTCATTCTCCAATGTTTGGGCCCCCTTGACAATTATAGAACAGCTCCAGCATGATCCACATGAGGGTCCAGCCCACCCACACTTGTCACTAGGGGTGTCTGAGTCTGGTAGTCACGCTGGGTCAGAGATTTGAACACAAAGCTCACTAAGGTTCCTGGTGGTATTATGACATCAGAGCGCCTTGTAGCCAATCCACTGGCTCTCTCTTCAAGGCATTTTCATTCTGCTACCTCAGCACAGGTCTCACAAAAGGGAAGGAGAGAAGGAGTCTGAAAGGGAACAGGAGGAAGAGAAGAAGATAAAGGGAGCAACAGGGAGTAAAGTGAGAAGAACAAAATCTGGACTGGAAGGATGGATAGGCCAGTGTCGGGAGTAGAAACGAAGGCAGATGAATGTGGCAGATAGAGACAAAGGGCATTTGTACACATGCTTGTACTTTTGACGCTGCGGTGCAAGCATTTGTATAAAAAGTGATGTGCACATCAGCACTGAGAAAATGGTGGCAGTGTGCTTTTGAATTAAAACACATCAAAGGTGTTTCAGTTCAAAAGGGCACCACCGCTGTTTTCTGTTTGATGACATGCATTTCACCACTTAGAGAGGAAGCCGTAACTGGAGAAGTCGCCCCATACGGGGACGTGCACAGAGAGAAGGTGTGTGTGGGCTGTCACAGCTGCACACTGCACATGCTGAGAGTAGCCAGCCTGAGTTGAATATCATGAAATGTATAATTACCAAAAGGGTAGGTCTGATATTCCTTGTATTTTGGTGCCTTCAGGGTTAAGATATCAACCTCATGTGTACGCCTCCCAGTGTCAAGATTCATGTTGGTCCAAGGGACGACCGATCCTCTTACCCACTCCAACAGCTCCAGGAGCTGGGGCTCGAAGGGAAAATCCAGTATGGCTGGACTCTTCAGGTGCCTTCAGAAGTGAGAAATACAGACCCTGAAAAGGGTGTATTGGAAACCCGGTCACTTGGCAGAGAAAACACACAGGTTGCCTACCCTTTCTCACTTCTAAGCTCCTCCTGAAAGGACATCTGTGGAGACCTGCTCCGTGTGAAGTAAGGAGGAGTTGTTTGCTTTCCCAAGAGATGTGAAGAGCACTGTGCCTTTCAGAGGGCCTGGGAAGATTTGGTTGGGACAGTGGTTGCTCTGTGCAGAGGCTTAGTGTCTCAGCATCCCTATGGAAGCTTTGCAGTGAGCCCTTCTATCCAAAAATGTTTTGATACTGCAAAGATAAAAGCCCCGCTCTGTAACACTGTTAGGGAAGGGAGCATTTCAGATGAGGAGAGACAGTGTTTCCTGTGGCATCACAGAGGGATTCCCATCCAGCCAATTATCGCTGTGCTCTTTCCTCTCACGGGGACTCGTGAACAGGAGCAGGGCAGATGCCCCTTCTCGTGTTCCAGCTCAGAGATCACCATCCACCGCTCCTGAACTGTGCAGAAAAAGCAAAGGTATGGGGCCTGGATTCTTTGAATGGGAGGACTAGGAGGGGCTGTGAGGTGCTGTTCGTCTCCCCCAGAAGGTGACTGATCCTATTTCACCTCCTGGTTTAGACTGTGCTGCCCAAGGAGGATAACAGATGGATCTGGAAAAACACAAGGTGGGGGAAGGATGGGGGGCAGTTCTGGGAGCCAAGGGAAACTGCTTGTCAAGGTGTTTGCAGTGAATATATGGATAGGAATGCCGTGGGGTGTGGAAATGGTTGTCAGACACAGGGAGGAGGAAGCATTGAGCTGGACTGAGTTGGAAGCAGTTGTCACCAGGTAGAAGTTAATGGTCATCTCCTTGTGAGGAGGAGACATCACAGACCACAGTATAGACTTAACCCAGAGTGCGGTGTGGTGTCTTCTCAAAAACACAAGACACAACATGGGAGATGGGTGAAGCTTCTGATCTGAAAGGCATTCATGTCCCCAAGGCGAGTAACAAGACTCACATTTTTTCAACCTCCTTATAGCACAATGGGCCAGACCTCGTGCTGGTGTCAGAGCTCCTTGGGCTCCAGTGGAAGGCTGCTGATTGGCACCAGCAGAGGATCTGGCCTGGTTTTATGAATAAGCCTTGGCCCCGACCAGCCAGAGCAACCGTGGGCAAATGCGTTCTCTCTGTATGCTGCCCCAGTAACTCTGCTCCCTCTAACACTGGTACAAGCCAAGCAGAGCTCTAGTACAGGTAGGTGAATAGTAATATATAGTCTCTATAGTCTTCTATAGTCTCTCTGGTATTATTCCTGTAGGAAAAGGAGCCATATTTGGCTCTAACCACAAGTGATAACTTCAACCTTGAAGGCCAATCCAGAACAGCCTTGCAGCTCATTGATCATTTCAATGGTCCATATATGTTGGATCCAGCCAGTAGCACTGGGTGCATTTACACATGCACTTTACTGCAGTTAACTCCTTAGCTCCATAATAAAGAGTCACAGTCTACATGTGTGCTGCTATTAGGGCACAGTAAATTAATTAACTCTGCTGAACCACAATTGTAGATGGTGACAAGGACTGGCTGGGGCATGAGGTGTTAAAGTGCCGGACCTGTCTGCTGCCTAGCCCCACAATGAAGCACCCTCGTGCCCCAGGCAGTCCCTCCACTGCCCAACACTGCCACCCGGAGCCTAGTGATGACCTCCCACATGTCCTTTGCCAGCCCGGAGATGATCCATCCTAGCTCAAAGTGCTGTGGTCCTGAGCACACAAGTAAATGCTGTGTCTGGGAGCAGTTTTCTCTGGCACAAACTGTATTGGAATTTATCACATCGCATTAATTGCACGTGGAGATGCACCTAGTACGTTGCAATGTTTCTTGAAGACAACAAGTAGGCTGTTATAAAAGGAATGAGTTGAACTTTAGAAGAGATAATTTTGCTTTTAAAACAACATTTCAACATGAGGAATGTGCTTTTGGTTCTAAAAATTTATTGGAAATGAGATATGTCCTCTCCATATGCTCCCCTCCCCACTGCCCCTTACCACAAACAGTGCAGTGCCATTTTGTCAAAATTGAGACTAGACAGTCATATTTTCTCACAGAATCTCCTTTTTTGGTGGGAAAATTGTTAAACAATTGTCACTAATATAGGTAGAGCAGGTGACATCCCTATTGCAAAATAGGACTGACTGTTCCCATGATAAGACCCAGTTTTCACTTGTTTGCAGCTCTGCTAATGCTTGAGGCAGGGGTTTCCAGTACAATAAGGACACTGGTGTTTGAGGCAGCTAGGTGCTGCCATGGAGAACTGGATTCTGTTCCTTCCTTCACCACAGAGCTCCTGGGTGATGCTGGGCATGTCACAAACTGGACCTTTCTTACTCACTGCCACTCCCCGTGTGTTCCTTCTTGTTGGAGCACCTGATGTGAGAGCCTGTGGTCTGACCTGTAGAGGTACTGAGCACTTAGGACTGCCATTGAGGGTAATGGGAGCAAGCCTTTGAACTGACCAAGTATTATAAAGAGGGAAGTGCTCTGAAAAGGTAAACACCAGTCACTTTGGATTGCCCACCTAGGATTACGTCACCATTTTCCTGATTTAGCTTTTATCTCTGTATCACGGTCCCCTATGTAGCAAATGTATGAAATATGCTGAGGGTTGTGAAGATAAATTCACTAATGTCTGTAAGCGGAAGGGGACAGATCCAGAAAGGGATCTTGGGTGCCTCACGCTGTAATATCCCAAATAGCTCTTTGGACCTGGCTTAGGACACTGCAATCAGAACAGCACAGAACAGCCCATGAGCAAATAATGAATTCTATACTCAGGACAGGATTTGAGAAGAATGCAGCAGTTAGGAAATGGGGCTGCGTGTGAAATTATGACAATAATGTGTCATACTGACTCTTTCATGTATTCTGTGTACTCTCTGAATACATGGCTGTTTCTTGAACAACATCCAAGCTGTGCACTGAATGATGCCAGAGCCTGAGCTTTGTAGGAATAAAGTGAGTGATACTATAATGACTGTATTAGGGTGCGTTTGTACAGGTGAGCTGTATTAAACTTGTGTAGGCCACAGTAAGTCTGGGGTCACATAACTACTTGGTGGTTTTGCAACCTTAATATACTTTGAATGTGGAGTTTTCCTCCCATGTGATTACAGAATGCAACATGCTCAGCCACTCCTAGGGCTAGGTCAGGGCATCAGGCTGTTTCAGAAACCTATCAGTTCCTCAGTGAGTGCCACCCAGCTGACCAGCTTTCTCCAACTCAGGCTATCATTTCTCTCTCCCTAGCACCACTAAGCATGAGCAATTACATGGTAACATATCCAGATCTGAAACTTGATCCATCTAAGAGGCAGAAACATGAAGGCAAAGGTATGGATAGAATCAAATATAAATTCAAAATTATTTGGTAAGCATTGACCATCATGAAATAAACCCTGCTTACAAAAAGGGAGAAGCCAGATGAGACATTTTGCCAAGGTTGACTGCAAGTTGCTTATGATGTTCTGAATATTTAGCTGTTCAACCTTGGAAGCCCGTACCACCCACCTCTGCATTCTTATTGTCACTTGCTTTCATACCCAGAAAGTCCTTCTCTCATGCGACCCAGCATCCATGTCCTTATAATATGCAAACTTACTCATGTTTTTCTCCTTTAAATACGACACCTGCTACTACTGTCTCATAATGGTGAATTGGGAATGATGGTTTCTTTGGCCTCCAGTCATCATTCAAAATTCATATTTCTGAGGATTTTAGCTTTGTATCTTTTCTGTGTTTCTTCTATAGACATCTGTGTTTTCCTCTTCAGTAAGTAGCAGGTTTTCACAGTAAAGAAGGGCTTCTAGAGCTTACTGCTGTCTGCTTCTGATCAAGTGCTGTGCAGGAATCTAGCCCACCAGTGACCCTGATAGCTCTGTGTGCTTAATGACATCCCCTGCACTTTGGGGGTGTTCTCTTCAAAGGCTTTGCAGCAGCTGTTTCTAAGGGTTTCCAGTTGGCATCTACCTTAGATTGTCTGAAGCTGGTCTAAAACCATCATAGAGTCGTTGGATGGGAAGGAAACACAAGGGATACCTCACCCAACCACCTCCTGTTAATGCACCTGGCATCCTGACAAGCACAGGTGCAGTTATACTCTTGCTGGGCACCATGCAGTATCTAAGGTGCTGTGTAGCTCATGGTGCCCTCCTCCTCCCTTCAGTCCTGCTCTCACTCATGGGTGACTGAGAATCTAGGCCTTCATCCTTTTCTTTTTCCCTGGGCATGTCTACACATGCACTAACTCCATCCCAGATTTATTCTGGTGCAGACTAATCTACAGAAAGAGTTTTTTGGCAGGCATCTACACATCCAGGGATTAGGGAGAAGATTAGCACCCAGTTCCTTGCAGCCCTGTAGAAGGTCCCTGCCACCACCAGAGGGATCTCCAGGTTCCCCCGGGTGCTATCCCAGGGGCTGGCAGGGATTACTGGGTCAGAAGGCAGTTGTGTCCTGGTCCTAGAGGGCTGCCTGCTATTAGGGCAGGGACAATGTCTCCCTGCCCTGGCAGGAAGTAGATCTGAGCCCTGTCTCCTGAAACAGGGGCACAGGCCTTGGAAAGAGCTGCAAGGGAGGAGTAGGTCCCATCCCTCTGCCCTGATCCACCAGTGAGGCCGCTGGCACCTAGCAGCTAACTCACTGCCTGCTGCCCCACCAGGGAAATGAGACAGGAGGCTGGGACCCTGGCATTCAGTTAAATGCCAAAACACACTTCAATTTGAAACAAATTCAAGTACTTTTTTACTCACTTTCTCCCAATATCCAGGCACAGCAGCAAAAGCCCTTATGAAAAGCAAACTTGGCGCTAATACATGTATTGGAAAGCTGGTTGTAGATGATGTATTTGACTGTAAAATCCAGCTGACATTATGTTTGTATTTGCATGTCACCTGATTCAGGAGCAGGAGCAAGAGCTAAATGGAGCATACTTAGAGTATTTGCAGCAGTCTCACTGCCATGCACAGAAAGAGGTATTCATTCAGAAAGCTGCAGATGATACGAATAGTGATGACTCCCCAGCCCTGTGCATAGTGCTCAAACACAGTGTGGACACCTCAGCATGTACAGAGCTCCTGCGCATTTCTCCCTATACGTTGTTTTCCCCTTAGCATTTCCCTGAGACCCTGTGCCAGTTGTTAGTTCACCTTCTGTTGCTTTTGCATCCTTCATTTCTGTGACTGCACATATGACTTTTGACACATTTCTTTGGAAAAGAGCTGTTCCTTTCCCAGTTTCCTAGGAACAGGACCTTGAGTCAATGACCATCTCCTTCACTTATTGCTCTTGTCTCCTGTCCTCCTCATTTACTGCTTTCTCTTCTCCAGCCACCCCAGTCACTGTTATTCAGCAAGCACAACTGTTTCTAGGAAATATTTTTAAAGATGCATCTACAGGCCTTTTTCCACTTTCCCTTAACAAGTTGTCTTAGATGTGACATGATGCTTTCTGCATTTGTCTCAGGTCAATATTTACAATGCATTATTCCTATTTCTTTAGCAGAACCATCCGCTCCATCTCTTCAATACTAGCTTGCTACACTTGTTCCTGGGATTCTCTGCAGCCTTTATACACCTGCTGTTCCAAAAGGGCCGCCCTTAGCAGGCAACTGGTAGCTGCCTGCCTCTGCCCTTAAAGTGGCAGGCACCCAAAGGTGCACTGCCACACATATACTTTTCTATACTTCCATTTTAAATGAACACTCAGCCCCATATGATTAAATTAATATTTCAGTATAAATGATACAACTTTATACTCTATCAATTCATAGCTAGATAACAATAAACATAAAATATAAGGTGCCTTCTCAGAGAATATAAGACACAGCAACCCTTGAACCCAAGTTAACTTTACAGGGACAGCAAGGTCCCGGCTGCTCTGGAGCCTTGGCTGCGTTTCTGTGGCTGCGTGGGGGAGGGGAGACACTTCCCCAGTGCCCTCTAGGCTTTCCACCCAGCCCAGACAAAATATTTCTTAGTAACCTAACACTCCGGACTTGGGGAGCGCTGTCCCTCTAGGTTTCCCCTGCAAGCGTCAGACTTACTAACCCAGGTGCATTCCCCCTTCCCTGTGGGACTCCTTTTCCCTGATAACTCATGACTCTGGGGTTGTGCTGGAGGGTCCTCCTCTCTTTCTCAGCGAGTTGCTGCCTTTCTTGCTATGGCTCCAGCTGTCTCTGGCTTCCTCTGTGCCCACTGGCTACTGGTAGCTCATGCGGCTCCCAGGGTCTCTCCCATGCGCCGCCCATGCACTGCTGAGCTGTAGACCCGAGCCACCTCATACAGCTCCCAGGGTCCCACCCCATGCACTAAGCTGTGCACCGCTCCTTGCTTCTCAGCGGTGGGACTGGGAGGTGGTCACTCACTGCTCCTCATCCAGTGACAAAAAGGGGTCTTCAGGCTTTTTTGGGGCCACTGCATTTGCCCCACTGGCCAGCTCTCCCCAGCTCTTATTTAACCCATCTTCCCTCTCCCTCACAGTTGTGTGTCTGTGTGCCAGTCACACTGTTCTTTTATAGCCTCTGGAGGCTCCACCCCAAGATTGCAAAAAGGGAGAGGGGCTGTAGGGTCCTCACCCAGGTCCAGGCTACTCGCCTCACCCCAGGCAGGGGCAGGGCAGCCTCTCTTTCATTGCCTCCTGATTGGTGGGAAAGTCCCATCAATGGGTCAAAGCCCTTTCAAGATATCAAGCAGGTCTGCTACCCGCATGCTCACCACATGTGGTAACACTGGGCTTTATTCTGGGTATGAAGATATTCAGGACACACCATCCCCTTACCCTTCACAGGTTCTGAACTTCAGATTGCTCCTGGATCCTGCCCATTTTTTCCTGTTCAGCCGCTGGGGTGGGTTTTCAAAGGGGCCAAGGGAATCTGACTTGCCAGAGCGACTGATTCCTGTGGAAATGAGTTTTCACTGTGTGCTAAAGTCTATTAGGCACCACTGGGGGGCTGAAACCTCAGCTCTTTTTTTTTTTTTTCATAGAAAAGCTGTGTTCAGAGTTTAACAGCCATGTGACACACACATTAGTTTAGCAACATCACCATTTCTCATTATACCCCCCACCCAGACTGTGCAGCATTCCCCACCCCACCGCTCAGCTGTCACCCACCCAGTGCAGGTCCCAGCCCTGTGCTCTTTGTGCAGGAGCAGCACATCTAAGAGCAGCAGCAAGGGCTTCCTGTGTGGTTTGTGCTGGGACAGGGGAGAGGCCATCAATTTTACTGTCCTGGGAGGGCTGGGCCCCTTCAAGCAGCTTGGGGTGACTGTAACCCCACCCTCAGTCACATACACCCCTGAGCTTCTGCCTCTGTTCACACCTGCACTCACGCAGTGCACCAGCCACAGGGATTCACCACTCTGCGCTCTGCTCCTGAACACCGGCCGCTGCTTACCGCCCTGGGGACACAGGTATGGCTTCCGCAGGGCCCCAGGGCTGTTACAGCTACGTCAGGACATACCAGTAGGCAAGATTCAGCTGTCCTGTGTTGGGAGGAGGAAGGTTTTGTCCTGGGTTTGGGGTTAGTTCTGGGACCAGTTATAGGTGATGGGAACCATGTTCAGCCAGAGGGGAGGCTGCCTGGGGTGTGCATGGAAAAATACAGGATCTTTGCTGCGGGATGGCTGGAGGCAGCACTGCTACATGACAGCGACACCTCCTGCCACTCACTGAGGGGGTCACAGTATCAGCAGGCAAACAGTGACCACAGACCATACACAGACACATGTCTCAGTTAATGTGTGCATCTACTGGGAGTGGGGAATTGAGGAGGGAATGAGACTGCTGCTGAAAGCCGATTGTACAGATCTCCATCTGTGTCCCCTTCTGGCTCCTCACCTCCCAGATCTTTGCACCAGCTACAGCAGGTCAGTGCATCCCTCCTCCAAGCACTGAATGACCAGGTGCGGCTGCTTCCAGATGGGCATGTTCTGCCAGAGCTTGTGGCTTCTTGAAGACAAAAAAAAGTGCTTTACTGGAAGAAGCAGCATATCACCTCAACCCAGCTCTGTGAAAGAATGGTCTTTGTGTATTTATAATGTCCTCAAGCAGTCTGAGTCCCCTGTGTCCCTTTGGAGTACCTAGGCTGTGGCCACCTCAGGGAGGAGTTTCTCTCTCTTTCTCTTCCCCTGTTATGAGCGTCCACTCCCTTTTGCCTGGGCAGAATGGGGCCATGGTTTGGAAAGATGACCAGTCTCTCAGGACAGATGACTGCTTCTCTCGCACTCATGGGTCTGTGCTGCTCCTCTGCGGGGTCTGAGCTGCTCAGTCACCAGTTCCTCCTCACGTCCCACCTGTGGCGGGCCAGTAGGGGGTGCTCCTGCGTTGAGCCGCCCACCTCCCTGCACCCAACCACCGTCCAGGCTCCGAGTGCCTCCCTTAGGGTGCCTCCCGTCCGGCCACGCTCCCCTTCCATGGAGCACACCCGCTAGCCTGGGGTTCCCGCTGCCACCATCCAAGGCTCTGGACCCACTTCTGGCTCTGCGCGCCTTGGAGAACACAGGCCTGATCATCCAATAGGTACTAGACCCAATATAAGCACTTGGGGCACTTCCCCAAGTCAGGGGCTATTTAGGAAAGTCTCCCTTAGTCCACAGACCTAAGGGGCCTCCTCGGCATAATTTAGACCCACCCCTCAATAAGTCTCCCACACCGGTCACAAAGGAGAACTTTATTGATTACAGGGGATAGGGCGGAAACAGGGTAAAAGGTAGAGCAGTATCATAGAAATATCAGAGGAATATCAAAGAAATCCCATAGAGCAAACTTGAGTGGCTGTGGTAGCCATTTAAACACACATCTGAGTTACTGATGCTAAATATCTAATCGGATCTCCAGTAGCTTACTCACACACATCATCCAGAGGTGGTTGGAGTTCCCTCTGGAGCTAGGTTGCTCTTGGAGCATGCGGTGATGAGGAGAGAGCCAGGTTCAGATTCACCTGGATGACCGCATGGCTAATGGCTGCCTTCTTCCTGGACCGGGCCCTTAAATAACTTCTCTGACCTCAGCAGCCTGGTCCAATCGAAGCTGCCAATACTGGCCACAAGCCGACCAATCTACCAAGCATCCCTGGCTACCTGGGCCCGCGCAGGGCCGGGCCTTTCCCCCCTGCCCAGGTGACCAGAGCATTTCCTCCCAGGCACCAGGCTTTTGTCATGCAGACAAGGTGGGAGATCCCCGCCTGGAGGGATTCAACACCAGCCTCTCAGGCTGGTGGAGACAGGTCTCTGCAGAGTGGCACCGAGTGTGGCATTTCTGCCACACCACCCTTGAATCTATTCCAGTAAGTCTTATCCATCTGTAGTGTCCCAGGGCTGGGACTGCTGTAGGAGAAAGCAGGGTGGACTAACTAAATAAGAAAGATATAGATAGCAGGGCTGTGAGGAGGGTTTAGCTGGTTTAATTTTCGGGGTTGGCAGCCGAGAGATTTGTCACCCAGCTGGGGTCAGTTGTGGGACCTGTTGTAGCTGAAGGCAGTTTTGTTCCTCCGGAGAGAAGTCGTCCTGGGGACCACATGGAGAAGCTGGATTCTTGCCTGGGCGGGCAGGGTGGAGCAGTGCTGTGACAGTCTCTGCCGCTGGCTGAGGGAGCGTCCACAAGGGGAAATGTGGAGAAAAGAGCAGACAGCAGCCAGATTCTTGGGATATAATGATGTGTAATGGGCCTGGAGAGCATCAGGGAGAAATGTTGGGGAAGTGCTAAAAGTGACACTAAGGAGCCCTGTCCTCATTCATGGCACCGGCCATGGCAGATCACTGCCTCGTTCTTGAAATCGCCAGACGACCGGGTGCTGCGTGCAGAGATGGGAATAGTCTGAGAGATCCTTGGTCTCTCCTGTCCCAGGGGAAGGCCCAGGTCCCTGCAAATTCAGGGGGAATTTTTCTGTCTGTCTGTCTCTCAGTCTCACTTCTGTCTATTTTATGAGATATTTTGAAAATCATCCTGTCTTGCCCAGATGCAGACTAGAAGCATGTTTGAAACCATAATGTTCTTTCTCATGATGGGTAAAATTTTCCATCCCAACCATAAGTCTGAGCTGTTACATTTCAGCTTGAAAGTTGCTGAAAGTCTAGTAAGTCCTCCTCACGTCCCACTCCTGAATGCATTTCAGTTGAGTCTTACCCATCTCTGCTAGACCCCACTGGGAACGCGGGGACAGGAGGACCTCTCATCACACCTCCGGTTGGGAACTTCTCCAAAGATGCAGAGACAGCCTCATCTGCCTGTTGGGCACAGAGGTACCATGTCGGTAAAGGGATCTGTGGGGCAAAAACATGAGCTCAGCTTGAATTAGAGCCCAGCTTTCCCAGTTCCCCTCTCTCACATCACAGCACGATAGAAACAAAACAGACTTGCTCCCTCCCTCAGTGCTGGTCACTCGCTCCCTTGTTTTAAGTGTATGTTCCCGAAAGTGATGGACAGGGCTGCAGTAGCTCAGCTCCTCCTCACAGTGCAGCCCTGGGGCCTGGAGAGAGCCCTCCTCTGTCACCCATTACAGGCTCCTGAATCCACTGAACCCATTATTGTTCTTCCCATAAGTGATGCCTTGGTTCTTTCCCCCTAGTGCAGTTTACACTCATGGGAGATGTATCTGGGGCTTCCCCCTGCAATTTGTTTCCTAAGAGTTTCCATTGGCAGGTGCAGGACCCAGCCCTGCCCATGGGCTGCCAGGAGCAGGATGTGCTTGTCTTCCAGTTCTAGTACCTCCCACACACACATCTGTCCAGATGTTCTCTGGGCTTCCTGGCTTCCTCGGTCTCCATTCCCAGTAGCATAACTTAGATTGGGTGCATGAGGCACCAGCCCTGGGTGCTGACTTAGAGAGGGGACCAGGATGACCCCTCCCTACAGGAGTCCTGGTCAACAGGGGCAGCCCTGCAGCACCCACCTGGAGGAGCTGGGCAGGCAGAGCCCCATGCCAAGCAGTGTGTCTCAGTGGAGGGGGAGGGAGGATACCCTCTGCCCCACCCCAGAGGCTCTGCCATGGGAGGCACAGCCCCACACCTGGGGGATGAGGGAGCACACCAGGGGCATTCCCTGGCAAGCCTATACCTCTGCCAGGCCCCTGGGGAAGCAGCCCCAGGCCATTGTTGCTGCAGCAGCAGGCACAGAGGTAGCAGCTGCAGGGAGGGGAACCGGGAGGTGAGACACCGTCCCCCTCCCCTCCCCGCTGGGCAGCAGAATTGCCCCCTGACCTGCACCTCTGCCCTGGGTGCTGGGAGAGCCCTTCCCCTCTGTTCTCTCCCTGCACCTGTCTGCTCCGCGGTTTGCTCCTGGGCTGGGGGGGGTCCTTCTCTGAGGCTGGAAATGTTCCCGTGAGCTCCAGACTGACCTGAATTCTTGGGTAAGAAGTGGTTTGTTTTCTTCACCTTCCTGTTCATTTCTCTCCCTTTCTGGGTCAGTGTCTCCCAGGGCATCGTCTTCTTGGCTGCCTCTTGCACTGGCACTGGGGGCCCAGATGCTGTGCTTGCTTTTGATGATAGGACTCAGAATCTACGATGGCCAGGGTAAGTGTGAGGAAACACTGCCCTCTGAGCAGGCCTGGCAGCCCTTCCTCATGTGTGAGCTTCCAGGGCCCAGAGCAGGGCCCCTCATTGTCTGTCATGCTGGGCTTTTCTTTTCCTAAGAGGCCACCTGCTTGTAAACTAGTACTGAAAGGGCAGGACAGTAAAATTGTTCTGATGTGACCCCTGGTGCATTTTACTAGTTATAGCATAATAAGCCATTGTGTGGTAAATCATGCCCCTGTTACTTATTTAGCCATCTTAATCTAAGAAACACAATAAAACCAGGAACATTTTTAGTGACTAATGCCGTGTATGTGGAAAAGCACCCACAGGGACTAGCTTGAGTGGTCATCAGGACCAGTAAAAAGAAGAGAGTGTCCTTAACACTTCTAGAACAAAATATTTAGAAGGGATGAGGTAGATTATAATGATCCAGGAAGTCAAGTGCCTAATTAGGCAAGGCTGCCTAATTAGAAATTCTGTTGCCACTGCCAGGAAGTTGGTTTTAAATGTTGGGTGGCGCACAGTTCAAAGGGAAGTGTAAGTGTATGAGTGCACCCCTCTAGATCTGCTCCTGTAGCTCACAGACTACCTCTTCCAGCCTCAGTTGAGGCACAGTCCTCAATTTATCACTCTCTTGGTAACAGAGCAGGGCCCCCATTGCTGGTTGCCCGTGTTGCACTACATCTCCAGTGATGCAACTAAAGTCATTTGACTTCCATGATGTACCAAGTATGTCAGTCAGAGGGCTGAGAGCAGTGTATGGAGAAAGATGTGGGGTGATCTGCATGTACTTGGCTGAAGGGAAGGAGGGATGGCCCGTACGTAGCTCAACATCAGCTGCCCTGGGTCCTTGTGGCACCCTCTAAATATGCAGCTTAAGGCCAAACTATTTGGACATAAAATTGCAGGGAAGCATGTGGCAAGGTGGGCTAGCAGGAGACCAGGCAGGTTTCCATTGCTGTCCTGCCACAGTTCCAGCACATATGATCTCAAAATGGAAGTGCTCTGCAGAAGGGCTTACAATTGAGAAATTGCCATTATTTCCCCCAGTGGAAAAACATGCTGTATCAGAAAAAAAAAAAAAAATTCTTCAAGTAGTAATTGTTGGTTGTATTAGTACAATCAGGTCCTTTGTGTCACTGCAATCAGAGAATGTCAGATCTGGGAAACTCTGTTGAAACAATGTTGTGGTGTTCTGAAATTTCAGTCAGTGAGCTGGGCCGAGAGCTGGGCCGAGAGAAGGGAAAGAACACCCAGCTGTTGACATCCTGCCAAGGCCAGAAGCCAGGCTTTTCAGGAACGGAACCCAGAGGAACAGCCCCGTGATACAGGTAAATGATGAAATAGCAGGAGATGTATGCAGTCAGGTAAGCTCCAGACTTATTTGGGAGTCCGTCCTTTTACTGTGGAGTTTTGCCTTCCTTATGTAAACTTTTGACCTTGAAAAAGGGAGAATTAGGGTGGGGAGGGACCTCCTTCGGTCATGTAGTCTAACCTCCCTGTCGGAGATAGCATCATCCCCTGTCCAAACCATCGTAAACAAATCCCTTGTCTAACCTCTTAGCAAACTATGCAGTCAACCCTGACACAAGCACTAGGTTTAACACCCTAACCTTGCACAGGTAAAGCAGAGGGCCACAGAAGCCAATGTTCTGTTCCTCTAAAGTTGTTTATTCATGCTGAAGAGATCCCCAGCAAGACGGTTATGGCCCCTGCTACAGAGGAAAGCAAACCATCCCCTGACCAGTCCATAAACATCTTCCTTCCTGATCCCAGATATGGTGATCAATCTGACCTTGAGATGAGGGGAAAGACCCTCCAACCAGCAACATCCAGCTTTAAGTCCCAGGAGAACCACTGGCACATTGCAGTCCAAATCCTCAGCCTTGATTCCAGCCAGCAGCTAATGTCTCTGAGGAAGGCATCCCTCCCAGCACCATATGGCAACCAGCAAAGCCCACAAGCATGGGGAATAAGCATACTAGAACCTAGGTCTAGCTATGCCTCTATCATACCCTACCAGTGGCTGTCCAAGTTCTTAAATAACTCCAGTGACTGAGTCCATGACCTCCTTTGGCAGTATATTCCACTGTCTCACTATTGTAAATGAAGAAGTTTTTTCCTTATATCCAATCTAAACCTATTCTTCTGCAACTTCAAGCTGTTGCTTCACATCCTCCTCCTCTATGCAGCAAGACAGACAAATTGTTTTCCCACTTTGAGGCAGCCTTTCAGGTATCTGAAGACTGCTAACATGTCCCCTCTTAAATGCCTTTTCTGCAAACTGAGCATGTCTAGCTCCCTTGGCCTCTCCTTGTATGACTTGTTTTCCAACCCCTTCATCATCTTTGTTGCCTGTCTCCAGAACCCTCTAACTTTTCCACATCCTTCTTAAAATGTGCAGCCCAAATCTGCACACAATACCCTAACCAGTGGCCTAACCAGTGCCCAGTCAAGACACTATCACTTCTCATGTCTTGCACCCAATGCTTCTTTTGATGCATCTGTAAACTGCATTTGCCATTTGTGGAGCTGCACCACACTGCAGACTCATGCTGAGTGTGTGATCTACCTAGACTTCCAGAGCCGTCACCCACTTTATATTTAGATTTTTCATTTGTCCTCCCAAGATATAGCACCTTGCACTTCTCAGCACTGAACATCATCCATTTAGCTTCAGCCCAGCTTTCCAATCTTTTGAGACTGAATATTTTGCATTCATGTCTCCTGTCCTTCAGCATGTTCACAATCTCACAGAGATGTTTCACTGAGGTCCCACTTGTAGGGAGGAGTAAGTAATGTGGAGCCCTCACTGTCCTGCATCCCGCCTTACTCACCCCACTTTTCTGTTGTCCTCAGCTTGAGAGAATCCAAAGATTCGTCTGGGGATGGATTTCCTCCCACCTAGCCTGAGCTGTGGCCCTAGCCCTGGCCCTGAAGATGGCAATGCATTCAACAGGAGATGGTGGGGCTTCCCTAGAGTTTCTGGCCACACACTTTCTCCTCTGGAAATGCAGATCCACTGCAACTCAACAAAGTGTTTCTGTGTAAGGGATACCGAATTGTGGCTGCAAACTTCTCACATTCAAAGAAATGTTGGAAAAAATGTTGCAACCTTGTTCAAAAGAAAGGTTTTGATATTACATAAAAATAAAAATAAATAAATAAATAAAAACAAGATTTGTCTTTCAGGGTATAAAGTGTCATTTGAATTAAGGAGGATTAGGAAAAAAGAATGTTAAAACAGGTAAATATTCAAACAGAAAACTTCAAAATGTGGGAACCTTTGAATGACCCAAACACAGAATGAAGTGGGGTTCTGGGATGAAAATGCCCAGGATTTGGCCTTTATCCAGCTGGAGGACAGGAAAATTGTTTGGCCTCTCACAATCCTTTGAGGAAGCAAAAACCACTTCCCAAACCCCAGCAGTCATTACTGTCCTGATCTCACTTTGAGGCTGGATCCTGTCAGGCAGGGCCTCGTATTCCTGGGTCTTGCCCACATCTCGGTACTGGGGACAAGACGTCGGCTCCTTTCCCCAGATAGAAGGTAAAGGAACAAGCCAGGCATGACATCCCTCTGGTCCTGACAGCAATGTCTCCAGCACTGGAGAGACGGGGGATGGGGACAACTGATCTGTGGTGTGTGTTTGTTCCAGGGGAGAAGTGTCCAGCACGGTGGATTTCCCATGAGGACAGGTCCTATCTCTTTTCTCCTGAAAAAGGAACTTGGGAACAGTGTAAAACTTCCTGCATTTCTCAAACTGCCTTCCTGCTCATCACTGAGAATAAAGAAGAGTTGGTGAGTGCATGCTCCTTGCAATACTATATCAGTATAAAACATCTAGGTGAATGGATCCAGAGAAGCCAGGTCCAAGGGCTGGGCTTTCTCTGGCATGATTTCAACTGGGGATTTCCAATGGAGGTTTCTGAGGGCTGGTGGGTCTATAAAGTGTAATACACAATGGAAGGCTCCCCAGTCATAAGAGAAAATTTGGCTGACTGTAGATAGCCATTCCCCACAGTACAGGGTAAGAAAGGAAGACCATGGCACTGTCAGCATCCACACTAGCCTGGGAGCTGAGCAGGGATCTGTATCTATGCTGTCTGCCTCTAATGTTCCGGGTGGGGCAGGACCCACCATCTGTCTTGCACTGTGTGTAGGGTGCTTAACCCCAAAATACCCCCAGTGTGGGTCACGGCCAAACTATCACAATGACCCCAACACTCTGCACCCTTAGCCAGATTTTTAAAATGCCTTTGGACTCTGAAAACAATTAGGTCTTTCTGAAAAGAGGTTCTGTAATGATGGGTCCCCACATACAGCATGATTGCGATACCTTCAACAGACATACAATTTGCTGCTATTTCTTTAGACCATCTGGCCATGTCCACATGAACAGGGGACATTTGTGCTGCTAAAAATGTTTGCCGCTACTTTGTGCTGCAGTGCACACCCCTCCTTGTGACCTTTGCAGTGGGACACATTGTCCTGCTACTCCATGTGCTGCAGTGGGGGCTGGCTGGGGCACAGGAGCTAGCCAGCAGGCAGCCCCCATGCTGAGGCACCCTGTGCCCCAGCCAGTCAGGGAGCAGCATAGAGAGATGGGAGAGAAGGCAGCCCATGACAGCCTCTTCCCCAATCTCCATGCCCAACAGGGCCACTGTGCTGGGGCATCCTGTGCCCGAGTCAGCCATGGCCCAGCTGGCTGGGTTGCACTCTGACTCAAAACAGGGGATCCACAGGCCTCAGTGGCCTCATGCTGAGGCATGCAGATTCAGGGGAGCAGCTAACTTTGGGCTGCCTGCTATCCATCTCAAGGCACATTGCACTTCAGCCAGCCAGGGAGTAGCTGTCTGGGTGCAGGCTGCCTCAAGGGGAAAACTGTGGCCTAAGGAAGACATCCAAGGCTGAAGTGTAGGCTGCAAAGAATGGGTCCCAGGGCTGTTCTTATTGGGAATTCTGGGAGAATGCCTTTATTTGGGCTCCTATCATCACCCTGAACTCTCTTCACACATGTTAATGGAGCTTTCCTGGCAACCAAAAGGTCTGGACTGCAATGCTGAATATATCAGCCCAAAAGGACTTGGTTTTTGAAGGTAGTGGGTAGGTGAGCAAGCAGGCTGTAGCCCTAGAAGTGAGAACCCAACATTACCTAGAGTGGTGATCTCTGCCCTGAGGCCTCCCAGGGTACTGTATATGGGGAACTGCCAGGATGCTGCTAGTGATCTCCGGGGGTTTCCAGTCAACTACAGTTGAAATAATTCACCTTCTCTCCCCTTTAGGATTTAATAAAAGAAGAATTATATGAATATCATGAAAAGCATGGAAGTCTTTCCCGGTACTACCCATTCTGGACTGGATTGTCATATGATCCTGAATCCAGGAAGTGGGTCTGGGCAGACAGCACACATCTCTCCTCTGGCCTGTAAGTCCATGTCACTAGGATGTCCTCACATCTGCACCGATGTCCATCACTCGCACCAGTATGTCATTTGCCAGGGAACTGGAGCTTCAGATTGCACCAGACAAACGGGGTCTTGAATTTGCAAGAGACTTTTCTGGCAATAGACTCCACCCCCCCAATGCAGGTCCCAAACTCCTGTTTTCCAGTGTTCGTACAGAGCTGTGTGATGATTATATCTAATTCTTTACATGTGTGAGGGGCCTTTCATTCTGACCGATCACAAGCTGACCTACAGTTTGTGATCCCAAAAGAAACTGGTGCGGGATACTGGGAAATGTGAGTGTGTAACAGCAGAGGTTAGGAACAGAGCCATGACACCTCCTCACTTTGCTAACATCACTTGTCTCTCACTAAAAATGTCTGTCCTAAGGTCCATAATCACTTAACAAAGGACAGCCACTTGGGATTTTGCGGGGTTCACAGCATTTGTTCATTATCAGGTGACATGGGATGGTGGGAAAGGTGAGGTGGTTTACTGAAGAGCCCCTTGGTACATGAATGTATACTGTGGATGCTGTCTTTACTCAGGTGATCTGTGGATTACATATAAGAGTATGGAGGTTTGTCTCTCACCATGGGAATGCAGACGCCTCTGGGAGCTACATTCAGCTATAGGAGGCAGGCGATGAAAAAAGTGCAACATGTTTCATTCCAGGAACAATTTCTGGAATGGGGACGATTTAGTGAGGAAGGTGGCAGATGGCCCGGATGTGATTTTTAGGACATCCTGTCTTGTCCAGTGTGCTATGAGCATGCAGGGATCCTGTCCTGGGAAAGTCTGGTCTCACCGAACCACTTATAGCCTTGAGCGGAAAAGCATCCCTGATCTTCCTTCTGTTAGGTCATTGTTCAACATCGCCCACTGCCCATGGAACTAGGACAGAGAGTCCCCACTCATGTGTCTTGGCATGGTGAGCTCAGGGGGACAGGCATGAACCATGAACTTTGGACTTCTGTTCCAGGTTTGATGTTGAAGACCTCAGTCATCAGAATGATCAAGACAGAATTTGTGTCTATATCCAAGGTGGGACAGTTATACCTGAAGGCTGTGAAGAAACTCACTTCTGCATTTGTGAGAAGAGAAATGAACAGTAGAGACACATTAATGACAAAAACTGGGAATTCAGCCTGGATCAGAGTGGGATGTGACATAGACATAGATAACGTCATTTCTTTCTGCCCACTCTGGACTTTGATGTATGTGCCTGTTTCCTGGATCTTTCTCCCCAGCAACAAAGCTGCCTGTTCTGTAGCCAACAGATATGGACAAGGCCCTGCTGCTTACGTCCCCAGATCTCATTTTCTTGGTCCTGTATTTTGAGCATCTGTTGGCAGCCACTTGGGAAAAGAGGAAGTTCCAAGAGGTAATGGCGTGAATGGCCATAGGATCATCACGGGGCCCTGGAAATGAGAGATGGAAAAATGCCTGCCATCCTGCAGTGCTTGCCCCTGCCCAAGCACAGATGCCGCCTACTCTTTGCAAAGCAGAATCTGGTCTTTCCCAACTGACAGAGCCCCAGGGATGGGGTTTCCTTCATTCCCTTGGGGAGACTCCATGTCCTCTATATGTTACAGGAATTTTCTCTTGCTTCTGAAATAAACCATTGCCCATTACCCTTGTGTGTCTCTGTATGAATAACAGGGGCAGAGAGGTCAGCTTTCTGGTAGGTCAAGCAGAGAGCAAGGTCAGGAGGCCACCTAGGTCATATATCCAAGGAGTCCATGAGTCAGTAGCAGTACAAGCCAAGGGTGCAACAGTGTAGGTACAAGGTTGAGTCTTGTTGACTAGACACACACCCTTGCAGGTGAAGAATTTGTGTGGGAAAGAATAGAGGGTCAGGCGCCTTAGCTGACTACTCTTGTGGCAGGGAGTGGGTGTGTTCTCAGGCCCAGGTAGAAGATGCTGACCACCTGTGTTTGTTCTTGTCCTCTGGTGGGGAGGTGGCAAATGGGTTTGAGCCACTGCACTGATTAGGCCAGAGGCCCTGGTGCAAGGCCACAGTCTGAAGTTACTGTTCCCCCTCTCCACATGCTGCTTCAAGAGCTCCTCTCAGAGTGTGCTGACCTAGGGTCTATCATTGGTCCTTATGGAATTTATGTACTAAATTGGGATTGTGGATTTTTTTTTTTACGGGTCCCATGTGTGTTCCTCATGTCCATACCCTACCTAGTTTACTAAGTATTGTAATTCCCCTCGTCTACATCTTGAGCTAAGGATCTTCTTGAGCTAACATTCTTCCTGCTTATGCACCATTATGGGTGGTGGAGTTTGGGATGAGTGAGGGAGTGCGTTTTCTGTGTAGAGCTTCAACAGGGACATGTGAAAGATCAGGTAGATTTTCAGTGTTATGAGGAGCTGTGATTCAGATGATTGGCATCATCTTGGTTGTTGACAGGGTCTCTTGTTAAGCCAGGGTCTCTGTCCTCTTCCTAATGTTGAAAGTGGTTTTGGCTCTGTCTTCTGGGTGCACCTTCAGTTGCCAGTACCCACTGGCTAGATCAAGAGTGGACAACTGTTGGGCTTTGGCCAAGACATCCAGTGTGTCATCAATATGAGGTAAGGGATAGAAGCCCTTCATGGTGATATTATTCAGTTGTAACCCAGAAAGACCCTCAAATCTCCCCACTTCTGCATTAACACCACAGGAGCAGCCCATGCGCTGACTGAGGACCTGATGATACCTCTCTCTTATCTCCTGCAGCTGCTGGTCAAACTCCCACTGGAAATGAATGAATATACTTCTAGGCCCCTGATTGACAGGTTTTGATCTGTTACAGTCAATCTGGTGCTTTTTCAGGCCTGTACAACCTAAAATGTGTACAGTGTAGATCCCAGGCTGAGTATTAGGGGTGAGAAAAATGTCACCTGATGTTTCATTTCAAAGTGTTTTGATGCATTTTGAGTTCAAAACAGTGAAATGGAAATTAAATGAAAGGCTTTGAAACAGCTTCAAAACAAAACAAAGGAACTCAAAATGTTTTGAGTTTCAAAGCCAGGCTTACTGGATTTAGTGCTGGTCTCAGCTGGCAGCACCCACCTCCTTTCATCCGGCAGGCAGATCGGGGGGCTCGCCCGCACTCCTGAGGGTCTGCGGGGCCTGTCCCGGAGTCCTACCACGGGTGAAGCTCCCTGATTTGCCTGCCAGATGACAGGAGGCAGGTGCTGCCACCTGGGGCCAGCAGCAGCACCCATCTCCCCAGAGGTGGGTGCGGTCTGTGCCCAGCACCATTCTGTCATCTAGCAGGCAGGCCGGGGGCCTGCACCCCCAGGAGGAGTCTGGCACAGACCCCACAGCCCGCCTGGGGGTACAGTGACCCCAGATCTGCCTGCTTGCCACATTTTATGATTCCCCATGTAGCCCAGGTAACTTGGGTATATACTCCCCTTCTCCAGTTGAAGGGGATTATTAGCTGGCAGGTGTGCTGTGGGGGAACTGCAGACCCCTCAGTTTCCCTCCGTCCCTATAGAACCAGGCCAGGACAGTCAGGGGACTTAACTATATACACATTTATTTACATTAGCTTATCACAAGGAAAATAAAAATGGATATAAACGTATGTACAATATATATAGATATTTATAAGATATCCAAACAAATAACAGAAACAATACCTTCTGGGTAAATGCCAGAAAACCTTATACCAGTGCTCCAGATACAGGTAAGTCTGACCTGAAACAGATAAACCCCAAAATAAGCATAGATAGCTAACAGATAAACTATAGCTAAGTATGGGTGAACAGTAAATAAGCCACAAGTAAATACAAATAAACAACAGGTGAAATAATAGCAACAGGGTTCCCAGCCGAGCCCTTGGACTCTACTCATCTACTAATTTACAAACATGAGAGTTCACAAAATATAAGGCAGGACATCACCCCAAAGATACACTTAATCCCAGGGGAAACCCCAATGTCCTTGGGCTTTTCCCTAGCCGTACAAGGAAGCTGGTAACTTTAGGGTGGCCCTCCCAGTGGGACCTCCACTTTCAGGAGCCCTTAACTAACCAGAGGGACCCCCCCTCCCCTGTGGGAATCCTCTTTTCCCTGCAACTCATGGCTTGAAGGGTGGCCCTCATCCTCTGTGCCAAGCTGCACCTGCAGTGGGCTTTAGAGGGGTCTCTGTCCCCTGGAACAGGGCCCCACTATGCAGGGCTTCAGGGGCCTCTGTCTCGGTCCTGTCTGCTGGCTCAGTGGCCTGAGCACTGTCTGTCTCCCTGGACTGAACCTTTTGCTATGGGTCAGAGGCCTGGGCCACCTTATGCAGCACCAGGCTCGGTCTGCTCCCAGACCCTCTATGCATGCCTCCTGCACCGAGCTCCCAGCCTCGTTCTGGGGGTTGGGGACCTGAGCCGCCCAAGTGCTCCAAAGGTCCTACTCCGTGCACTGCCTTTGCACCATGTCTCTGGCCACACACCAGAGGTTGCAGATCCGAGCCAACTCACGCCGCTCCCAGGGTCTGGATGCCATGCACTGTGCTACACACCAAAAGCCTAGTTTCTGGAGCGGTCCACTGTTACCTGCTGATGGAAGTCTTCAGGAGAACTTCTGGGCTGTTGCTTCACCCTCCTGAGCAGCTCTCCTCAGCTCTTCTAAGCCACACTCTTCTCTCTCGCAGCTGTGCTCCCCTCATGCTGGGCACGCAGCTCCTTTTATATGCTTCAGAGCTCTGCCCCTGAAGTCTTCCAGACCTGAGTGTTGCGGTCTTCAATCAGGTCCGGGGGGGGGGGGGGCGGAAGTCCTCTCCCCCTCCCCTCAAGAAAGGGGCATGGCTTGATTCCTCTTGCTGCCTCCTGATTGGTGGATGGACTTCACCAATCAAAACAGTAAGATTTTAAACCTGGGACTCAACCCAAGCTCCAAAAGGCAAGCCTGCTACACCCATTATAACCTATGAACAAAATGGCAAAACAGCATCAAAACAGCAAAACGGTTTCGATGAAACGAAACAGAACAGTGCTTTTGAAACCAAATGAAACTCAAAATGAAACACTGTTTCACTGAAACATTGAAACAGAAGTTGAAGCAAAATGATGCTGTTTCACACAGCCCTACTGAGTATGTCTATATACTCCAGTAGGACTTCCAGGACTGCCCTCACTTGCTCAGGTCCTGGGCCATGGTGACTCAACTTGAACTCACATTCTCAATTTCCTGGAACCCAGAGGAGGTCCACACCCAATCTTTCAAGATGATAGTTCTTTTCTGTGCTCAGTGCCCTTATAACAACTGACCCTCTTGACCCATGGTTAGCCTGCAGGATAGTGAGCCCAGTCTCAGGCATCCCAATTGTGATGCCTTGATATGTGACCTGAGGTTCCTTCTGTCCATGTGCTGGCAACATGCACTGGGATTTCACAGCTGTGACTCTTATCAATGGCAGTTCCAGCTAGGAATCCTCATCCCTCCTTGAGCTTAGGTTCAAAAAGGCCCTCCTCTTCTTCACAATACCATCTCTTCAGTTTGGCAATGATCATCATCTCAGTTCAAATAGACATGGTGATATTATTTTCTATTATCACTTCACATATGCCCTCCTGTCCATTTGTAGTAAACAGGGGGAAATACCTCCAAAGAAAGGAGTAGGAACAGTCTGCAAAGTTCATAGCCATCTGGAATTTCTTTAAGCAGTTGGTGCTTAATGAGGCATCTTTATTTGTGTCCTTTCCTATCAGGAATGTACATGACAGCTGTGAGCCTTGGAAATGGACAGCCATACTCCACTCTCCTAGAATTGGGAATGCTTCCCCATGGCTGTTTTGAGTATTGGTCCACAGAGTTGAAGTCTCCTTTTTGTCTCTGCTGTAGTTTGCTCTCATATCCAGTTACATACAAGGGATCCCTGGGCACTGGAATCTGAGGAATTGGCAAGAAACCTCTCCTAGTTTCCCTTCTAGGTAGTATACCAACCCTGCAGCACCAACAATGGTTTGTGTCATTGGCCAGCTATCATGTTCTCTGTTGCATATTAGAGAAAAATTGATCACCATCACTCTGCTGGTGCTCTCAAAATGGTGGAAAGAACGTATTTCTATTCCATCTCATCTTATTCTGGTCCAGGATGTTATAACTACAGAGTCATTTCAAGATTGGAAGCAGTGCAATCTAGGAGTGTGTGAAGTTTTGGTCACTGATTAGATTTGGAGAAGATTCAGTTCAATTTGGAGACTGAATCACTGAATCTGAATTAAATCAGGGGAAACAAAATAACATCTGAATTGATTTGGAGCCTCTGAAACAATTCAGAAAAGATTAAGAGATTTGGAAGGCAGTCTTTCAGGGGAACAGAAACTAAGAATAGAGAGGGGTGAGAGGGGGAAAAGACTGACATCTCTAGCTGGACAGTGACTGTGACCTTTCCCTGAGTCCCCTTCCAGAGTGCTCTGGGTGGGGGGGGGACCTAGAAAAATCATATAACCCTTTGTCTGCATCCTTTCTGTACCTTTTGGGATCTGTTTCTGCCTGAGCAACAGTGCTTGAATGGTACTGGACAACCTTGGCTCCCTTCCTAGTCAGTCTCCTGGTCGGTTCTGTTCTTGGAAAGGATTGGATACAGCTTACTAACTAGAATCTCTCTACTTATCCCTATCCAATCCATTTATTTCAACTTATTCTTCCCCCAGAAACTTCTTATTTGTTCTTGGTTCCCCCCCCCCCCACATTTTTAAAATTGAAAGCTGTGTTTTCCCTGGCAGTGTGATCCATCACTGTGCAGGAAAGCACATACATTACACACACACACACTCATTCACCAAGAAGAAGAAGAGATATTATGTAGCTACACACAGATACAGAATAAACACAATACAGAAGAAGTCAGACACACATACATCATAGAAGAAGAGATATTAAACACAACACAGAAGAAGGGAAGAAAAGAAGATGAAGATATATTACAGCTGCTCATACACAAAGACTTATTTTTCAACACAGGAAAGATGAATATGAAGCGTGCTGGAAAGGCAGGTGCGAGGTCTTCTGGCAGGGGAGGGAGAGGGTTTAGAGGGGGTAGTGGGAGAGCTAGAACTGAAAGTTCCCCCTTGCCCCAAACATAAATGCATACTCTTTCCTGATAGCTATGAGACTTCTGCTGCCAGTGGGAGCAAGGAGGTGGGAGCAGTACCTGTCCCTGCACCTGCACCACCTCACCTAATAACAGAAATAGCCACCAGCAGCAGAATGACAGTCTCCTCCACCCCAATTTCATCTCCCAGCATGACCCTCCCAGTGCCAGAGTCCGACCTGGATGTGGAACCAGGGGACCTAAGCACCTTAGCTAAAGAAATTCTAGTGACCAAGAGGAGATCTGAGTTTGTGATCCACACCCATCAAAGTTCCCCTAGGGCCAGGTCTCCTTCTGAGGAAGACACCTCAGAGGAGGTTGTGGGAACAGGTGGTTCAGCTTCCCCTCTTGTTGTCTCTGCCTGCTGAGGTTGTGTATAAGGCAGGATACCCACCCTCAACCCAGAAGTGGTAGGGGGTGGGGGTAGTGTAGCGTGGGATCATTTTGAGGTGGCAGATGATTCCAAGTATGCTATCTTCCAGCAGTGCTGAAGGCACATCAGCCAGGCCAACAAGGTGAAACACTTCACCACCACAGGGATGCTGCAGCATCTCAGGAGGCAGCATCCTTTTGCCCTTCTTCCTCCTCAGCCTGGCACCACTGGGAGCATACCCAAAGGGAAGTCCTCCTCTCTTTCCAAAGCTCTCATCCCCCTGAAGCAGAGGCAGGCAACCCTGGAGTGGTGGGGGGAAGGCGGAGACATAGTGTGAACGTGTTCTGAACGCAAGCGAGGCGAGAGTGTTGGGGACATGCTTGCTTTGGATGGCCAGCCCTTCTCCTTAGTTGAGTGGGCAGGGTTCAAGCAGCTCATGGCACTCATGGCCCTATCATACCACGTGCCCAAAATCACCACCTTTAGCAGGACAGTGGGGCCCTCCCTGTATGAGGCATGGAGGGATTACTTGAGGGAGGAGCTGCAGAAGGTGGGGCACAGGTAGCTTTGCACTTCAGTTCGGACATCTGGAGCAGCCAGGTTGGAGATCATGCCTACCTCTCCCTCACAAGGCACTGGTGTCATCAGTCAGAGCGTTGGTGGTCTCTCCTTCAAGCAGAGGTGGTGGATGAGTCCCACATGGCAAGGGAGATCATGGTGGCCATGAACTGCATGGTGTGGGAGTGGCTCATTGGGCAGGGTGAACTCAACCGCAGGTTCATGGTCACCAAAGGTGGGGGCAATATGGTCAAGGTGGTCCATGATGCCAACTTTTTTTGCATCTGCTGCGTGGCACACAAGCTGTAGCTCATAGTCAGGGATGCCTTGGATGGTGACAGGGCTGTCGATGAAGGTGACATCACTATCACCCAGCTGATTTCAAAATGCAGGAAGGTGGTGGGCTACTTCCACCGCAGCATCAAGGGGGTAAAGATTCTGTGGGAGAAGCAGGCAGAGCTGAGTATCCCGCAGCAGAAAATGATGCAGGATGTGGAGACTCACTGGAACTCCACATACCTGAAGCTTAAAAGACTGGTGGAGCAACAGAAGGCCATCCATGAGATGTCCTTGCTTGGGGAGATTGGGATCAGCTGCCCTTTAACTAAGCCAAGTGGGATACCATCTCCCAGATCGTGGTAGTCCTCAAGCTGTTCCTTGAGGCCACTGAGATGCTGAGCACTGGCAATGCCCTTCTTAGCTAGGTGACCCCTATAGTGAAGGGACTTGGAGAAGTTCCAGGGGATCAATGTTTCTGGATGGGGCAAGCCACTGTCACCAGATATGCAGGCACTGGTGGGGCAGCTGAAGGAGGGCATCAGGAAATGGCTGGATTCATTGTGGTCTAGTACAGTGCACATGCTGGCAGGCATGTGTGTTTTGAGGGTGAAGGGGAGTATGTGCACTGACAGCACTAATAGCCTCAATCACTGGATGGAGGTGCTGGGCAGAGGCAAGGGGATGTGGAAGAGGGGGAGCCACTTTCCCATGCCAGCACTCCCAGCACCAGCACCAGCCAGTCTCCTCTGCACCAGCAACTGCCAATGTATGCCAAGAGCATGGCTTCAATGCTGGGGTCTAGACTCACCCAGCCACTGGGTGGAGCCGCTGGACTGCAACCCCTTGGCTTATTGGACAACCCACAGCCAGATGTAGCAGAACCTGGCCACAGTTGCCCGGGGACACCTGTCCTTTCCACCGACTAGCGCTCTTAGTGAGAGGGTGTTCAGCAATGCTGGGGATGTTGTGACACCCCACCACACTTCACTGGATCCTGGTTTGGTGGAGCAGCTGGTGTTCTTCATGGTGAACCTCCTGCTACTGGGGTTCCCCAAGCTCCACCTGCAGATGGAGTGAGTGGCACCCTCCTCACTCTGTCCACACCTATTTCTGTTTTTTTTTTTTTTTTAAACCAGTTAATACCCCATTCTCTGAGCTGGAGGTGGCACTCACTGCATCACCAGCCAGCAGGGGAAGAACATGTCCCTGCTGAGCTCCCATGTCAGGATGAACTTGGATGTATGGGCTAGGATTACGGAGAAGAAGGAGGCCCCAGGTCCTGGGCATGACCACTAAAACTTCACTCCACCTGGTCAGGAGGCCTGCTGGGACCGCTGATGGTGTAGCAGCCCCAGGAAATGCCAGGACTGAGGATCCCCCTTGTGAAAATCAGGAAGGAGGTGCCATAACCTCTAGCTACCACACGCACGTACACAATCATGGCTCGGAAAAGCCTAGACCCATCACATCTTTGACAGGGCTTAGGCTTGCTGGTTGCAGTGGAGTTGTGGGGCTCCAGGTGAACTCAGCTTAGCTGCCTGGGATGCCAGTTTTCAGGTTGAAACCCCTTTCTCAGCCTGAGGAAACACCTGCAAATGAGCCTATGAACTACACTTTCAAAACATTTTAACTGCCCACATTTCATTTTGAGGCTGTTTCGAAGCCTTTCGTTTCATTTCAAGTTCACTGTTTTGAGCTCAAAATTAGTTGAAACAGCATCATAACAAAACAGCTGGCAAAATTTCTCAAAGCCCTAGTGGCTGCCAGTGACAGGGCAGTGTCAGGTCTGAAGGACAATAGATCCATGAGAAAAATCCACAAAACTGTGTTGCCATTTATAGGGAGAACAGGGAAGACATAAACTATATGGCAGGGAATACAGCAACCTAAGTACATAGTCACAAAAAAAACAAACAAACCTGAATTATTTCTGCCTCTACTATTTCATGCATGTGCCTATTAAGAGAAGTGTCTCCCCTGCCTACAGCTCAGCTGCATCTTCTGCTCCCAGCAGTAATGGGGTTCTCTAACCTCATTGCACCCCCAGATGTCCTTTTCTTGGACTTATAATAGGTTTTGATTCTATTTTGAAAATGATATGGACCAACATTCACTACCCTATGCTCCTTATCCATGTGGGCATGAATGACACGGCTTGGAGCAATTGTGGAAACTACAGGGCTCTTAGAGCAGGGCTTTAGAGTTTGGGGGCTAGGTTGGTCTTTTCCTCACTCCTCCTGGTTGTGGGTCATGGGATGAGGAGGGAGAGTTGTGTTGAGGTAGTCAACCAAAGACTGTGGTGCTGGTGTCATTGGGAAGGCTTCGGCTTCCATGATCGCAGTCCACTCTTTGATGAGAGAGGCAGTGATCTGCTGGGGAGAGACAGCCTTCACTTCACTCCACTGGGGAGGAGGCTCTTCTCAGCCAGACTGGCTGACCTGCTGAACCAGGCTTTAAACTAAGTCCATTGGGGGTTGTGGGGATTATCACCACACAAAGTCCACTACTCAACCTTTGTAAATCCAGCAGGTTAAGGCACTTTAGGGAACCCACCCCTACCCTAGCCCTGGAACCACGTGCAGGGAAGGCAGGGGCCCCCAGTGGGACTCTTACCTGACTGTACACCAATGCCAGGAGATTGGGGAATAAACAGCAGAAACTGGTCCTCCTGCTAAACAAGAATGACTATGATCTCATAGAGATAACAGAGACCTGGTGGGACTCCACCTATGACTGGGCCACAGGTATAGATGGGTATAGCTTGTACAGGTGAGATTGTATAGATAAAAGGGGTGGGGGTGTAGCTCCCTACGTTAAGGACAGGTACACTCTGCAAATTGACATTGGCACCCAGGAAGGATGACTGGAGTCTCTCTGGGATAAAACATGTGGGGAACCTAGCACAAGGGACATCATGGTAGGAGTCTACTACAGACCTCTTAGACCAGGAATTCACCAGGGAACCGGCTGAGGCTGCATGCTCTCGGTGCATGGTTGTTGTGGCAGAAATGCCACTGTTTGTGTCCCTCTCCAGAAATCTGTCTCTGCCAGCGTGAGAGGCTGGTGTTGAATTCCTCAGGGAGGAGGATCTTCCTCCTGCCTACATGACAAAAGCCTGGTGCCTCGGATGTGGATTCTCTGGTCACCTAGGGCAGGGGGAGGGAAAAGCCCCGCTCAATGGCCCAGGTAGCCAGTGATGCTTTTTAAATTGGTTGGCTAGTGACCAGCACTGGCAGCTTTGATTGGACTGGGCTGCTGAGGTCAGAAAGGTTATTTAAAGGCCCGGTCCAGGAAGAAGGCAGCCATTAGCCCTGAGGTCATCCAGGTGAATCTGAAACTGGGAGAGGAGCTTCACCATCTGAAACAGGCTCTCTCCTCATAACCACTTGCTCAAAGAGTGACCTGCCTCCAGAGGAAAACTCCAACCACCTCTGGATTATGCGTGTAAGTAAGCTACTCAAGATTTGACTGGATATTTAGCTTACAGTAACTCAGATGCGTGATCAAAAGGCTACCTCAGCCATACTGGTTTGCTCTATGGGATTCGTCTGATATTCCTCTGATATTTGTATGATACTACTCTACCTTTTACCCTGTTTTCACCCTACCCCCTGTAATCAATAAAGTTCTCCTTGTGACCGGTGTGGGAGACATATTGAGGGGTGGGTCTAAATTATGCCAAGGAGGCCCCGTAGGTCTGTGGACTAAGGTAGACTTTCCTATTAAGCCCCTGACTTGGGGAAGTGTCCCAAGTGCCCGTATTGGGTCTAGTACCAAGTGGATGATTAGGCCTGTGTTTTCCAAGGTGCGCTGAGCCAGAATTGAGTCCAGAGCCTTGGATGTGGCAGTGGGAACCCCAGGCTAGCAGGTGTGCTCCAGGGAAGGGGTCAGCCGGATGTGAGGCACCCCAGGGAGGCACTTGGAGCCTGGAAGGTGGTCGGGCGCAGTGAGATGGGAGACTTTAACTACCCGGAAATCTTATGGGATTAGCACTTGGCCAAATCCGATTGGTTGCAAAGCTTCCTCAAGTGCGTGGTTGAGCTCTACCTGACTCAAGAAGTCTATGGGCAAACAAGAGGTAAAGCATTGCTGGACCTGGTACTGGCCAAAGGGGATGACCTATTCAGTGACCTAGGACTCAATGGAAATCTGGGTGATAGTGACCAGGAGCTGATCACCTTTACTATCCATCGCACAGCGTGCAAGTCAGTCAGCAATACAGGAGTCCTTGACTTCAGGAAAGCTGACTTTGACAAGCTCAGGTGGCTCATTGTCAAGGCCCCTAAGAGACCATGACTCAACAGGAAGAGGAGTGCAAGAGGAGTGGTTGGTTCTCAAGGGAGCAATCCTGAGGGATGGCCAGCTTATCTCGCAGGAAGGGTAGCAAAAGGTCACAGCAACCCCCTTGGCTCAGCAAAGAACTTGAGGAGCTCCTATGCCTCAAAAGAGAGACTTGTAAAGGATGGAAGGATGGAATTACCACCAAGGAGGAGTACTTAGCACTGGTCTGTACCAGCAGGGAGCAGATCAGGAAAGCCAAGGCTGCAACTGAGCTCCATCTGGCTTCATATACCAAGGATAACAAAAAGTAATTTTTCAGATATTTAGGGAGTTGGGGGGCGGGGGAGAGAAGCAAGGGTAACATTGGACCCCTGCTGAACCAAACGGGACAGCTGATAACCAACACCCAGAAAAAGGCCAATCTGCTTAATGGGTACTTTGCATCGGTCTTTCATCAGTCCAATGGGACCGCCCTGCCTAGGAAGACATGTGTCTGCCAGGGTAAGGGCATATTTATACACAGCATCGTGTTGATCTAGTAAAGGATCACCTTGAGAGGCTGGACACCTTCAAGTCAGCTGATCCTGACAGATTACACACTAAATTATTCAAGGAGCTGGCAGGTGTAGTCCAAACATTGGCAAAAATATTCAAAAACGCATGGGGCTCAGGTGAATTACCTGAAGACTGGAAGAAGGCCAATGTGGTACCCATTTTCAAGAAAGGGCGGAAAGTAGATCCCGGGAATTACAGGCCAATCAGCTTGACCTCAATCCTCGGTAAGATTCTGAAGAAAATTATCAAGGAGACCCTTCTGGATAATCTGGCTGGGGGCAACATCCTGAGGAATAGTCAGCACGGGCTTGTCATGGGTAGGTCTTACCTGACCAATCTCATCTCCTTCTATGACCAGGTGACTTATCACCTGGAAAAGGGAAAAGAGATTGATGTCATATATCTGGACTTTAAAAAAGGCTTTGATCTGGTGTACCATGACCTCCTCATGGAAAAATTGCTCAGCTGTGGCCTTGGCTACACCATAGTCCGATGGCTGGGAAATTGGCTCCGAGATTGGACCCAGAAAGTAGTGGTCAGTGGTAGCAAATCGTTATGGTGCTCTGTGACCTTTGGTGTCCCCCAAGGCTCTGTCCTTGGACTGGTTCTTTTTAACATCTTTATTAACAATGTGGACATTGGTGTCAGAAGTGCACTGGCTAAGTTCATCAATGACACTAAACTTTGGGGCATAGCATCTGTCTCGGCTGGGCTGAACCGACTCGAGGTGATTCAGAATTTACCCGTTCGTCAGGGCGGACTGGTGAATAGAGAGGCTGACAAGCTTAATGGTTGCAAAAAACTTTACTTATGTCGCGGGTGGCTGTGACGGAAACAGTTCGGTCGTCTGGACAACAATGTGAGTTGCTCCAGCTGGCGAGGCCAATGCCAGTAAACTCGTCCGTAATTCAAGCCGGCGGGAAAAGGGTACGTCTGGCACTGCGTTCGGCGACGGGAAGAAGGATCGATAGGTGATCAGTCTATCGATCAGCTAGCCGCAAGTCGGATCTCTAAGAGGCACTCTGCAACTTGCTCAAAGTTCTTCGACTTGGGCGGAAGTCACGCTAGTTTTTAAACGGCCAGCAAGCCAATTACCGGCCGCCATGTATGAATAATTTAGCACTAGCCAATTGCGGGGCACGAATTTACATCCGAATGGCGGGAACTCTTTGCACCGTGCACCTCCATGCTGCAAAGAGAAAATGCATCCTGCAAAAGCAGCTGCAAAAGTGGCGGGAACACTCTCCTGCACGTGGGTTCTTCATGCAGAAAAACCCTCACTGTGCAAGAGGCTCTCGTGTGTCAAGAAAATTCCATAGTGCCGAGGCACCAAACTCACTGGGTTATGACAGCATCCACACCTGAGGACAGGCTAATGATCCAGTCTGACTTGGATAAACTTAGTAAGTGGGCAGATAGAAACCTGATGATGTTCAATAACAATAAATGTAAGGTACTCCACCTCAGGGAAAAAACAAAACAAAACTGCAGCATACTTTTAGGCTCTTCAGTGCTATGCTTGCTACTGCCACTGCTGAAAGAGACTTGGGGGTCATGATGGCCCACAAGTTGAACATGAGCCACCAATGTGATGTCACAGCTGGTAAAGCAAACAAAACTCGCTTGCATCCATAGATGCTTCTCAGGTAAATCTCAGGTTGCCATCCTCCCACTGTACTCCATTTTGGTGAGACTGCATCTGGAATACTGCATCCAAATCTGGGCTCCACAATTCAAGAAGGATGTTGAGAAGCTTGAGACAGTCCAGAGGAGATCCATGTGCATGATCAGAGGGCAAGAGAATAGGCCTTATGAAGAGAGGCTGATAGCCACGGGACTCTTCAGCATGGAAAAGCGCAGGCTCAGGGGGCACCTGGTGACTGCTAATAAGTACGTAAGGTGTGTACGTAAGGACCTAGGAGAAAGTCTGTTCACCAGAGTGCCCCAAGGACAAACAAGGACCAGTGGTCATAAACTCCTCCAAGACTACTTTAGGCTGGACATAAGAAAAAATTTCTTTACTGTCCAAGCCCCCAAGACCTGGAACAGACTCCCTCCAGAAGTGGTGCAGGCACCTACTGTGGCCTCCTGGGGTGCTGGGAGCATCCTGGGCTCCAGCAACTACCTAGAGCCAGGGCTGGCTGTGGTGTGCTGAGTAAAATGCCCTCACGTGCCATGCTCATCATGTGTGCCGGGCGTTGCCAACCTCATCCACTAGGGAAAGGCCTAGGTAGGAAGACAAGATCCATGGGACATTCCCTGCTCAGTGCTTGTGAAGGGCTGTGGTGATGGGGGAGTCTGAATAACTGTTTGGGGACTGAACTGTAGACACTCATGTTTAAGCCATTTGGCCCCAGATTTTGATTCAATGATCACAGGGAATCTCCTTCAGTTCAGTGCTGCTGTGCGGGGATGGCTGTACAGACTAGGAGGAGCAGTAAGAAATAGAGAAGTGGCTGCACATGAGCATGAGAGATATGGGTGCTCCCCTGTGAACATGGCTTTTCTATGAAAGAATATAGCCCATATTCCAGATGCCTTTACACAGGATGTTAAGCAAAGCCCAACAAGCTTTACACTCACAGCTCATTACCTCCCGACATGACGGGTCACCAGTAGAACACGTGTCATTACAACATTTGTCACCCATCAACAGAACACAACTTCTGGGCGACAGTTGTCCGTAGCCAGGGGAATGGTCTGTGAGATGAGACAACAAAAAGAAAAGACCAAGCTCAATGATTTTACCCCTGACATTCCCCACTCTCATAATAAACAAATACAAGCAGTCACATGCCTGTGTCTGCCCTGTGCCCTGTGATATGCCTTGTGAGGCTGCAGCTCCCTCAGCAAGTGCAGCAAATTCTGCTCTCAGGTAGCGGTGCGTCCTCCTGCTGCCCCAGCACAAAAATTCAGTCTTCCCAGAGTGTGAGAAACAGGTGCTCAGTGGTGAACTCTGCTTTTCTGTAAAAAACACAGCACTATAAACCTGGCCCCTTGGACAGGATTCTCAATAGAGTCCAATTGACTTCCCAGTGTCCATCAGTTTTCACAGGAATAGGTGGATTTTGGGAGAGTATTTGTCTTGGGGCCTCTGAGAACCCAGGCCTTGAAACACTAGGAAAAGGCATGGGTAGGAAAACAGGATCCATGGGACATTCCCTGCTTGGTGCCAGTGAAGGGCTGTTTTGATGGAGGGGTCTGAATATGTGTTTGGGGGCTGAACTGTAAACACTCAGGTTTGAGCCTTTTGGCCCAAACATGTACAAAGACTGCTACATCCCTGGTGCTGCTGCTACTGGCGAATAGATTCCTTAGGTAACTGAGCTGGCAGGTCTGACATAGCTCTCTGCCTGACCCTCTGGATCCTCCACTTGGTTCTCCAAACAGATCTCCTGGTTTCTGACTTCCCAGCTTCCCTGAAGTGATCTCGAGACCCAACCACTCACAGCCTGGTATGACACTGGACCTAGCAGAGTTACCAAGGGGTGTGCCCCTGTTTCTGACCTTTTCACCCCATTACTCATACAGAGACACAGGGATCATGGACAATGGTTTATTTCAGAAGCAAAGGACAAATCCCATAATATATAGAGGACATGACATCTCCATAGGTGAATGTAGGAAACCCCAGGCATGGGGCTTTGGTAGTCGGGCAATTTCAGGCTCTGCGCTGCAGAGAGCAGGGGGCATCTGTGCCTGGGGAGGGGCAGTCACTGCAGGATGCAGGCATTTTCTCTCTCGTTTTCAGACGTCTGCAATGTCCCTATGGCCATACACACCCTTGCCTCCTGGGTTTTCCTCTTTACCCAAATGGTTGCCAATGGATACTCCAAATACAAAATGAAGAAAGTGAGATCTGGGGGTTTAAGCAGAAAGGCCCCATGTCTGTTGGCTCCAGCACATGCAGCTGTGTTGCTTGGGAACCGATTCAGGAAATAGGCACACATAAGACATTCCCAAGGAGGCAGAAATAAATAATGTTGGCCTGTGCCTATGTGGCATCCCACCCTACCCTGAGCTAGCAGCCCCACTGCCTCATGATGCGGTTTAGGGTTTTCTCGTTCTCCCTGAAGATCACAGCAGAGGATTCCAGGTTCTTGGATGAAGGGCACAATTCCACACCACCTCACTCCTCTCCCTGCTGCAGTTACGGCTTTGATTAGTCCCCTGTGAGCAACACAGCTGGTGGGGTTTTCCTGTTAACGTGTCCCTACCGGTTCCTTCCTTCTTTTCTCACAAATGCAGAAGAGAGTTTCTCTGCAGATTCCTCCAGCCTTAGCTCTCCCACCGTGGATATAGGCACAAACTCTGTCCTGATCATTCTGATGACTGAGGTCTTGGAGATCAAACCTGGAATGCAAGTCCAGTGTTTACAGTTCATCTCCACCTCCCTGAACTCACCACACCAAGACACAGGGCTGGGGGGCTCTGGGAGCTGGTTGTACCTACAGTGGGCTATGCTGACCAATGACCTAACAGAAGGAGGATCAGGGATGGTTTGTCGTTCAAGGCTAGGAGTGGTTGTGTGAGACTAGACAATCTAAGCACAGGATCCCTTCATGCACATGACACATCATACAAGACAGGGTGTACTAAAAATCACGTTCTGACCATCTCCACCCCTTCCTCACCTAATCATCTTCCTTGCCAGAAATTGCTCCTGGAATGAAACATGGTACGTGCTCTAATTTGTGTGCCTCCTATAGCTGACAGTTTTTCTCTTGAGGGATCTCCATTCCCATGATGAGAGAGAGAAAATTCTCCATACTTCCATATGCAGCCACAGATCACCTGAGTGCACACAGCATCCATCATATAAACTCAAGTATCAAGTGGCTCTTCAGTATACCACCTCCCCTTTCCCAACAACTCATGCTCCCTTGTAATGAACAGATGCTGTGAACCCTTGAGTAGCCCAACTGGCTGCCCTTTCCAAAGTGATGATGGACCTTAGAATAGACATTTGTTATGGAGAGAGAAGTAAGCAAAGTGAGGAGGTGTCATGGCCCTGTTCCTCCCCTTTGCTGTTGCACTCACAGACTTCCCCAGGCCCCCCGCACCAGTTTCTCTTGGACTTTCAAATTGTAGGTCTGCTTGTGGTGGGTGAGGGTGAAAGGCCCTTTACACATGTTAAGAGTTAGATCTGATCAGACCACAGCTCTGGAGGAGCATTGGGAAACAGGAGTTTATGAAAGGGTGTGGTTGTTTGGGACCTGCAGTAGCACGTGAGTCTATTGCCAGGTGAGTCTCTAGCAAAGTTCAAGGCCTCATTTCTCTGGTGCAGTCTTTAGCCATCAGCTCCATGGTGAATTGCATAGTGGTGTGAATGATGCACGTTAGTGCAGATGTGAGGGCATCCTAGTGACATAGACTTACAGGCCAGAGGAGAGATCTAAGTCAACTGCCCAAACCCACTTCCTGGATCCAGGATCATACGACAGCCCAATCCTGAATGTGTAATACTCGGAAACACCATCAACATCTTCAAAATAGTGAAATGATTCTTTTTTTATGAAATCCTAAAATACAGAGAAAATTAATTCCTTCATCTGTTGGAGAGTGAGAATGCCAGAAGAGCGCTAGCTGGGTCCTGGAAGTTCCCCACACACACCAGTCCTGCAGGCCTTGGTGCAGAGCTCACCCTGATATGTAATGTTGGTCTGTCACTTCCAGGGTTACAGTCTGCTTGTTCACCTACAGTTTACTTCCCAAAACCAAGTGAATTTGGCCTGCTATATTAAATGTTGCAGCCCGGACCTTTTGTTTGCCAGGACAGTTCCATTAGCATCTGTGAAGATATTTAAGGGTGATGGCAGGAGCTGGGTTAAATATATTCTCCCAAAATTCCCAATGGGAACAGTCCAGGGTCCAGTCTTTGTTTTGCCAGACGTTACACTGCAGCCCTGAATATCTTCCTTAAACTACAATTTTCCCCTTGAGTAGTGGGTTCAGCTACCAGCCAAATCAACCCCCTTCACACCTTTTCACGTGGAAGATGGGCCAACTGAGGCGATGGAGCACACTAGAGAGCCAGGCCATGGGGCTTTGGATATTTTCTGCTCACTGACTATCTAAAGGAAAAAACACAAATTTTGTCTGTGAAAGGAATTGCAATCATGCTCTACATGGGAACCCATCAGTGCAGAACCTTTTTTTTTTCAGAAGACCCAACATTTTTTTCAGTCTAAAGTCACTTAAAAAATCAGGCTGAGGGTGCAGACTGTTGGAATGCTTGTGCTATTTTGGCCCTCACCCTCACTGGGGGATGTTCAGGGTTGAGCAAACCTACTCACAGTACAAGACAGATATGTGCGTGCCGGTGTGGCGGGCCAGTAGGGGGCGCTCCTGCGTTGAGCCGCCCACCTCCCTGCGCCCGACCACCTTCCAGGCTCCGAGTGCCTACCTTAGGGTGCCTCCCGTCCGGCCGACCCCTTCCCTGGAGCACACCCGCTAGCCTGGGGTCCCGCTGCCACCATCCAAGGCTCTGGACTCACTTCTGGCTCTGCGCACCTTGGAGAACGCAGGCCTGATCGTCCAATGGGTACTAGATCCAATACAAGCACTTGGGGCACTTCCCCAAGTCAGGGGCTTATTAGGAAAGTCTCCCTTAGTCCACAGACCTAAGGGGCCTCCTTGGCATAATTTAGACCCACCCCTAAATAAGTCTCCCACACCGGTCACAAAGGAGAACTTTATTGATTACAGGGGGTAGGGTGAAAACAGGGTAAAAGGTAGAGCAGTATCATAGAAATCTTACAGGAATATCAAAGGAATCCCATTGAGCAAACCAGGGTGGCTGAGGTAGCCGTTTAAACGCATCTGAGTTACTGAAACTAAATATCTAATCGGATCTTTAGTAGCTTACTCACTCTCATCGTCCAGAGGTAGTTGTTGTATCCTCTGGAGGCAGTGCACTCTTGGAGCATGCGGTGATGAGGAGAGAGCCAGGCTCAGATTCACCTGGATGACCGCATGGCTAATGGCTGACTCCCTTCTTCTTGGACCGAGCCCTTAAATCACCTCTCTGACCTCAGCAGCCCGGTCCAATCGAAGCTGCCAATACTGGCCACAAGCCGACCAATCTCCCCAGCATCCCTGGCTACCTGGGCCCGCGCAGGGCCGGGCCTTTCCCCCTGCCCAGGTGACTAGAGCATCTGCCTCCCAGGCGCCAGGCTTTTGTCATGTAGACCAGGTGGGAGATCCCCACCCTGAGGAATGAAACACCAGCCTCCCAGGCTGGCTGAGACAGGTCTCTGGAGAGGGGCACCGACGGTGGCATTTCTGCCACAGCCGGGTCTGACCCCGGGTCGCTTTCGTCTCTCTGCATGCGGGCTGTGGCCAGCAGCCCGGGCAGACCGGATCAGAGAGGGACGTTGCAGAGCTAGAATTAGGCACAGACACGTAACGGTTGATTTTAAGATTATTTTACTTACACCGAGATGGTTGTGGTGTAGGCTGAGAACTTGCTTGAGTTGCGGTTACAACAAAAAACACGAACACACGTGGAGGTTGCAAGGCTCCACGCAGACAGAACACGAACAATCACGTGGAGGTTGCTAGGCTCCACGCAGACAAACTCCGGATGTCCAGGACAAGCGCGCATTAAACTCGTTGTTATGTCTTATAGTAGGCTCCTTTCGAAGACGGGAAGAGGTGGGCGGTGGATCAGGCTGCCAAACCCCTCTGAGCGACACACAGGGTTTCTATTACCCTACCGCGCACACCCAGAGTCCCCACGAGATGGATGCGGAGTCCTCTTCAGCTTGGGCAGAAACTGCTCAAGCCTCTTATACGGCTAGCAGGCCAATCGCTTGTCGCCACGTGTGAATAATTTAGCACTAGCCAATTGCGGGGCACGAATTTGCATACGATGAGCGGGAAACCTTTGCACCGTGCATTTCTGTGTTGCAAAGGAAATGCACCCTGCAAAGATCGCTGCAAAGTGGCGGAAACACTTCCCTGCACGCGGGTTCTCTGCGCAGCAGAACTCCTCCGTGCAACGAAGCTGTATACCCACGGGGATAATTCTTAGTGCCGAAGCACACACAAAAAAAATCAGACCTCTGGGTCATGACAAGATAGGGGGCTCTGCCCAGTCCTTCCTGAAACACAAGGCATGGCTGCTGATCCCCACTGTGCTCCCAGGCTAGCGCGCTCAGCTGATAGTGCCATGGTTTACTCTTCTTATCCTGTAGTGTGGTGAATGGCTATCTACATTCCCCTAATTCCTATCCCAAGACTGGGGAGCCCTCCAGTCTATATTGCATTTACCAACCCACCAGCCCTCAGTAACCTCCTCTTAGAAATCCTCAGTTGAGACCATGCCAGAGAAAGCCCAGACCCTGGACCTGGCTCCTCTGGGTCCATTCAGCTAGACATTTTGCACTGATATAGTATTACAGGAAACATTCACTCACCAGCTCTTCTCCACCCTCAGTGGTGAGCAGCTGGGCAGATTGTGAAATGAAGGAGGAATGACACTGTTCCCAAGTTCCTTTTTCAGGAGAAAAGAGATAGGAACTGTCCTTGTGGACAACCCACTGTACTGGACACTTCTGTCCTGGAACAAACACACACTGAGAATCAGCTTCCTTCATCCCTCATCACTCCTGTCCTGGAGACAGAAGGATTTCATGCCCACCTTGTTCTTTCACCTTCTATCTGGGGACAGAAGCTAGGATCTTGTTCCCAGTACTGAGAGGTGGGCAAGAGACAGGAACAGCAGGAGCAGACTGACAGGAGCCAGCCTCAAAATCAGCTCAAGAAAGTAATGGCTGGTGTGAAGTGCGAAAGTGGTTTTTGATCCCCTGAAAGTTTGTTAGTGTTTAAACAATTTTTCAATCCTGAGTCTCTATAATGGCAAAATCCTCGGCATTTTAATCAACTCAGAACCTCAATTTATTCTGTGTTTGGGTCGCTCAAAGATTTCCACATTTTGAAAGCATTCTGTTTCAATTTTTCCCTGTTTTAACTTTCTTTTTCCAAGTCCTGCTTAATTTGAGATGTAATGTTACACACCAAAAGGCCAAATCACCCCCCAGCCCTTTCTTTTTTTTTTTGGTAATATCTAAACCTTTCATTTGAACATGGTTGCAACATTTTTTTTCCACATTTCTTTGAATGTTAGAAAGGTGTGCACATAATTCTGCCCTTTTCACACAGAAGCACTTGTGGCCAAAATCTGTCTATGGAACAGTCTATGGAAGTCCCACCCTCTCCTACTGAATGCATTGCCATCTTCTGGGCCAGGGCTGGGCCCAGGTGGGAATAAATCCATCCTCAGATGATGGTCTGGACTCTCCCAAGTGGTACTAAGGGGAATCTGTGCATAGCCTGGACCCACCCTGCTCCTCCTGCAGACTCGCCTGTTCACACTAAATAGCTGCAGCAGCACCAGCACCAGCAGGGCAGATGTGTGCTTGGTGCAGAGGGGAAAGTGGCGCTTTCCCCTGGCTGCTGCCCAGCACTTCCTGCAGCAGCAGCCGGGAGCTGGTGCACTGGGGCTGCGCAATGTTGGTGGTGGTGGGGATATGTTGCAGGGTGCATGGGCTCCAGGCTGCTGCGGGGTCGGGGCAGGTGCTGACCGGCTCAGGGGGGCGTGTGCGGGCGGTTCCCATGCATACCCCACCATACCCACAAACCCTTCCCTGCAAACCTCACAACCACATCCTCCCCCCCACACAATCACAAACTCAACAAACACCACCCACCCACACCCCTTCTCACACGTATCTCCCCACACACACATCTGCGTTCCTCTTGGAGCCCCACTCATTTCTATCTGCACACACCCCACCCCACTCGTGCACTCACTTCCCTATGCAAACCCCGCCCCACACACACACCCAGCCACCTTTCCCCTCCATACCCCAGAAACCCCATTACCCACCCATGCACACACCCACACATCCCCCAAACACCTCCCCACAACACCCGTACCCACCCACATCCACACATACCCCTCCACCCCCTCCCCGCAATATACAAGAGTAAGACTTGATTTTGAGCTATTATGCCATCACCTCTATATACACAATGCAAACACACACAAATCAGGACAATAATAACTTTGTAAAATAAAATTAAAATATATTATTGTGGATGTTTTATTTCTAGTATATAATTTGTTGTTTTTTGTCCAGTTCCAAGATGGCAAACCCACTTCTAAAAAGGAGTACTTCTGGGGCAAGCAGAGGGACTTTGGGTGGAAAAGGTCAGGGGTTAAGAGGCGGAACTTCCATCCCAAGATGGTGACCAGGGGTGGCACTACTGTTATGGCTCTTGACAGCTCTCCAAACTCATGAAGAGGTCCTCCAGCCAAAATAATTGCTCGTCCCTGCTCTAGAGTATATCTCTCTGAGATTGTGAACATGCTGGATGACAGGAGATGCAAATGAAAAGGATTCAATTTCAACAGATTAGAAAGCTGGGCTGAAGCTAAAAGATGAGGTTCAAAGATGACAAATGCAAGCTGCTACACTTTGGGAGGAATGATCAAAAACACAAATATAAAATGGGTAACACCTGGGGAGATGGCAGCGCTATGGAGAAGTATCTGGGAGTCTTGGTAGATCACAGCCTCAGTATGAGTCTGCAGTGTAATGCAGCTTCACAAAAGGCAAATGTGGTTTTGGGAAGCATCTCTAGAAGTGTTAGGTGCGAGACATGGGAAGTGATAGTGCCTTTACTTGTCACTGGTTTGGCCTCATGTAGGGTACTGTATGCAGTTTTGAGCTCCGCGCTTTAAAAAAAGATGCGGAGAAGTTAAAGAAGTTCCAGAGCCCAGGGACAAAGTTGATAAAGAGGATGGAAAGCAAGTCATATGTGGAGAGGCTAAACTAGCTAGGCATGTTAAGCTTGCAGAAAAGGCATTTAAGAGGGCACATGACAGCAGTCTTCAAATACCTGAAAGGCTGTCATAAAGAAGAGGGAAAACACCTTTTCTCTCTCACTGCAAAAAGTAGGATCAGACCAATGGCTTGAAGTTGCAGCACAGTAGTTTTAGAATGGATATAATTCTTACCTGAGCATATACCTCCTGCTCTCTCATCATTTACCTGTATTATGAGGCTGTTCCTCTGGAGTTCCTGGAAGGCATGGCATCTGGCTTGGGCAGGACATTGCCAGCTGGCTGAAGTTTCCTGACGGTTGGCTGATCTCAGTGACTAAAATTTCAGAACACCACACCAGTGTTACAGCAGAGTTTCACAGGTCTGGCATTCTCTGATGGTGGTGACACCAAAGACCTGATTGTACTAATACAATCTACTGTTGCTACTTGCATAAGTTTTCGTATAGATCATTTTTCCACTGGGGTAAATAATGGTGATTTCTCAAAGCCCTGCCCCTGTGCCTCTCTGCAGAGCACTTCCATTTTAACTTCACATGTGTTGGAAGATGACAATGGAAACGTGCTGGTCTCCTGCTAGCTCACTTTTCCACAGGTCTTCCTGGCCCTTCATATAAAGGTCTAAGGAGCCCAGACACTCTGGTTCCATTGGGTCAGAGGTGTAATGTGTCCCAGGCTTTCCAATGGCTTTTGATGTGGGGAGCCATTGATCTAAGACTCCTCTAGCTTCCAAGATGTAATTAACAACAACAACAACAACAACAAAACAAAACAAAACTGCTGAGGAATTTACTTTCTGTAGAACTGTCCAGCTCTGGGCTTCAGCTCCTTATTTGAAATAAAACTACTATATATTTTTTTGCAGATGGGAAAGTCAGTCCATGTCCAACAGGAAACCAAAAATGCCAGGCATTCAGGAGATAGCACATATTGCACAAAGTTTCTTCTAAAAGGGTAGAAGCAGCTGGAGCTGAGCATTCAAAAACATCACAGCAGTGAGTTCAAAGCATTCAGGTCATAATGTCACTATTCCTGCCTAGGGTGACCTAGGGCAGGCTGCAATAGTGATGCGGCTTGTCCCCAGCTAGTGCAATTGTAAGAGTGACGATCAGACCCAGCTGAGAATTTATACAGGAATTATTTCAAATGGTGAATGCACTTGTTGCAAAACTAGCACTTCTGTATGAACATTCAAGCTTCTAGTTTTTTGAATCAGGAAAATTGCATCATTTTGACTTGTTGAACCAAAGTGAAATATTTTCTGTCCTGTTAGTTTGGCCTTATGTTGCATCTATGTGTGGTGCCACAAGGATTTGGGACAGTTGATGCTGAGCTACCTACTGGCCACCCCTCCACACCTTCAGCCAGATACACACAGCTCACCCAATATCTATCTTCATGTACTGCTCTCAACCCTCTGACTGAGATGCTTGGTACAGCATGGAGGTCAAATGACAGTAGGTGCACCCTTGGAGATATAGTGCAACCTGGGCAACCAGCAATAGGGACATCAGGTGGTAAAGGGTGTCGTGCCCTGTTACTGAGAGAGGGAGAGAGGGAGGGCTGTGCCTCAGTTGAGACTGGAAGAGGCAGGCTGTGGGCTACAGGAAAAAAATCTGGAGGGCTGCACTCCTGCACTTGCACCTCCCTTGATCCCTTCTGTTTAAAACCAACAGCCTGGCAGTGGCAGCAGTATCTAGTCTGGCAGTGCTCAGGGAGTCACTTGACTTCATGGCTTATTATAATCTACCTGGTCCCTTCTAAACTCTTTGTTCCACAGATATTAACAGCCGACCCTCCCTTCTTTATAATGGTTCTCATGTGCCACAATCATTCTGGTCTTCGTTCTACAATTCTGCTGTCTGTTAACTGCTCCTCCGAATAAAGCTCCTATTTCATAGCTCTTCAGATTGTTATTAACTCACTCCAGTTAAGTTACGTGTGTTTTTCCTTCAACCTTAAACTGAATAATACATCCCTATGCTCCTAGCATATTAGCTCAGCTTCTATTTTATTCAGAAAAATAAATGCTGTTTTACATGTGATGACGATGCACCTCCCCATCTGCACACCCGTTTTCAAAATTCCAGATCCCCACGTTTGGCTCTACAAGCCCTGCACCAGAGGCAGAGAGGGGCAGTCTGAGCTGTGCAGAGCTGTAATCAGGAGCTCATGGCTGGCAGGAAAGAGAAGCCGTTCAGGGAACTGGAGATGACTCTGGCTGTACTAACTGGAGGAGCTCCCAGTGCTGCGTGGAGAAGCAATATGGGAACCTGAAGGAACTGTGAGTAGGCCCAGGAGGACCCCAGCTAGAAGAAGCCAGAGGAATGAGGCAGAAGTCTGGGGAGAGCTCAGAGGAAGGCCCCCAGCTGCACATGATTGTATTTGGGTTTTGTTCTGTCACTGCTCTGTGTCCCATGCAAGGCATGTGAGTGACTGCTCAGGAAGGAAATAAACCCCCCACAGAGGGGCTTAGATTATTTCTGAAATAGCATGCTGCCAGAAACCCCACAAACAGTGACCAGGCAGTAAGAGCCTGAGCGATGGTAAAGGGTAGGGCACCCAGGATCATCATTCTGGTTCCCTGGAGGCAAGCATAAACAAGTCATCTAGGGTTTGCCAAACTCTGTATGTTGAAAACAATAGTACATGCACACAAAGATATATCCTGATTCTTAAACCTAGGGTGACCATATATTCAGGTTTAGCTGGGATAAACCTGGATTTCAGAGGTTTGTCCCAGCTGGCTTTGGTGAATTATAATGGGCATCTCGGAAACATATGGGTGCGAGGAGCCATCTGGCCTGGAGTTGGGGTGGTGCAGAACACCCTCCCAGCACACTTCCCCATCCCTGCCGACTTGTGAGAGTATGGTGGGAAAGGGAAGGATTTCCGGGATGAGGTCCTTAATTTCTGGATTTCCATATGGTCAGCCTACCTAAAACTCTAGCTTTGGTTAGTGGTTCTCCACTATCCAATTAGTCCCCCTTTTTTTGGAAATATGGACACTGGTCAATATGCTCCACATGAGCCCTCCCCAAATGCTGAATGGAGGCAATGAATCACTTCCTGGGACTTGCATGTGACAGTCCTCCTCCCAGGCCCACAGTCCACTCCCAAGTTTTTTTCTTCAGTACAAATGACAAAGAGTGTCTCCATATGGCATGAAAAACACCTCATGAAAAATAGAGATAAGTATCCATTTAGGAGGCGATGGAGAAGCCTCTCCTGCACTAGACAACTGCACTTCACACAATTTGCAGAAGTTCACATACATAGATTAAAGCAGTGAGACAGCCGGTAGGATGTAATATTAAATGACTTCCATGCTGCATGAAAAAGTCATTTGACAAAAAACAGCCCTATTCCTGAAAAGCGATGAAAATAATGAGATGCTAAATCCATGACAAACAATTCAGCTAGGTTCTGTCAAACTCTATATTGAAAGCAACTAGTACACACACACACACACGCACACAAACACACAGATATAGACATGTGAGTGACATATGCAAAATGCATGTACACGTTTGTTTGTATGTGCACGTGTACATGGACAAAAACAGACACACGTGCACATGTAAAAGGGTCATGCCATTCTTGAACTGAGAAATTACAAGATTTAAAGGACAGCATTCTGAAACTGTCTAGCATGTTATATTTAGTAATTTAAACCCCTAAACCCTTGAAAGCAGAACAACCCATTTATATTTGTGAAACAGAGGTTTTTCATAACTAAAATTAAACCTCTGAGGATGGAATGGGTCTAACACCTTTAATCTCTCTCTTGTTTTAATATGCTGCATGCAAAGCAGTAAAGTAAAATAACCAAAATGGTGGCTATGCCCGCATTAACTCTCAACAGTTTCCCACAACGCAGAAACTACAAGCATTGAGAAAGTCTCAGCTGAGTATTTCTGGAGGCATTTTCTGGCACTTTCTCTGATATAGTAGTTAGTGCACTGGAAGCATAATAGGGACAATGAGGGGCCCTTTTCTGGGCCCTGGAAGCTCACACATGAGGAAGGGCTGCCAGGCCTATTCAGAGGGCAGTAGTCGCTCACACTTACTCATGGCATCGTAGACTCTGAGTCCTATCATCAAAAGCAGGCACAGCACCTGGGATCCCAGTGCCAGTGCAAGGGGCAGCCAGGAGGAAGATGCCCTGGGAGAGACTGACCCAGAAAGGCAGAGAAATTAACAGGAAGGTGATGAAAACAAACCACTTCTCACCCAAAAATTCAGGTCAGCCTGGAGCTCACGTGAACATTTCCAGCCTTAGAGTGGGACCCCACACAGCCCAGGAGCAAACCGCTGAGCTGACAGGTGCAGGGAGAGGACAGAGGGGAAGGGCTCTGCCAGCACCCAGGGCAGAGGTGCAGGTCAGGGGGCAATACTGCTGCCCAGTGGGGAGGGGAGGGGGACGGCGTCTCACCTGCCAGCTCCCCTCCCTGCAGCTGCTACTGCTGCGCCTGCTGCTGCAGCAACAATGGCCTGTGGCTGCTGCCCCGGGGGCCTGGTACAGGTATAGGCTCGCCAGGGAATGCCCCTGGTGTGCTCCCTCATCCCCCAGGTGTGGGGCTGTGCCTCCCATGGCAAAGCCTCTGCGATGGGGCAGAGGGGTCCTTCCTCCCTCTCCACTGAGACACACTGCTTGGCATGGGGCTCTGCCTGCCCAGCTCCTCCAGGTGGGTGCTGTAGGGCTGCCCCTGTTGACCAGGACTCCTGTAGGAGGGGTCATCCTGGTCCCCTCTCTAAGTCAGCACCCAGGGCTGGTGCCTCATGCACCCACCCCAAGTTACTCTGTTGGGAATGGAGACCAAGGAAGCCAGGAAGCCGGGAGAACGTCTGGGCAGATGTGTGCGCGGGAGGTGTTAGAGCTGGAAGACAAGCACATCCTGCTCCTGGCAGCCCATGGGCAGGGCTGGGTCCTGCACCTCGCAATGGAAACTCTTAGGAAACAAATTGCAGGGGGAAGCCCCAGATACATCTCCCATGAGTGTACATGGCACTAGCGGGAAAGAACCAAGGCATCCTTTATGGAAGGACAAAAATGGGTTCAGTGAATTCAGGAGCCTGGAATGGGTGACAGAGGAGGGCTCCGTCCAGGACCCAGGGCTGCACTGTGAGGAGGAGCTGAGCTACTGCAGCCCTGTCCATCTCTTTCAGGAACATACACTAGGAACAAGGGAGCGAGTGACCAGCACTGAGGGAGGGCGCGACAGTGTCTTGTTTGTACCGTGCTGTGACATGGCAGAGGGGAATCAAGAAGGATGAGCTCTAATCCCAGCTGAGCTCACATTACTGCCCCACAGACCCCTTTACCCACATGGTACCTCTGTGCCCAGGAGGCAGATGAGTCTGTCTCTGCATCTTTGGAGAAGTTCCCAACCGGAGGTGTGATGAGAGGTCCTCCTGTCCCTGCGCTCCCAGTGGGGTCTAGCAGAGATGGGTAAGACTCGGCTGAAATACGTTCAGAAGTGGGACATGAGGAGGAATTGGTTGATCTTTGAGTGACTTTCATACTGAAATGTAGCAGCTCAGACTTACAGTTCAGAAGGAAAATTTTACCCATCATGAGAAAAAACATGATGGTTTCAAACATGCTTCTAGTCTGCATCTAGGCAAGACAGGATGATCTTTCAAAATATCTCATAATATAGACAGAAGTGAGACTGAGAGACAGACAGACAGAGAAATTCCCCCTGAAGTCGCAGAGACCTGGGCCTTCCCCTGGGACAGGAGTGACCGAAGATCCCTCAGAGTATTCCCACCTCTGCACGCAGCACTTGGTCATCTGGCGATTTCAAGAGCGAGGCAGTGATCTGCCATGGCCGGTTCCATGAATACGGACGGGGCTCCTTAATGTCACTTTTAGCACTTCCCCAACATTTCTCCCTGATGCTCTCCAGGCCCATTACACATCACTATATAACGAGAAGCTGGCTGCCGTCTGCTCTTTTCTCCACATTTCCCCTTGTGGACGCTCCCTCAGCGAGCAGCAGAGACTGTCACAGCACTGCTCCACCCTGCCCGCCCAGGCAAGAATCCAGCTTCTCCATGTGCTCCAGAGGAACAAAACTGCCTTCAGCTACTACAGGTCCCACAACTGACCCCAGCTTCTGTGACAAATCTCTCTGCTGCCCCTACCCAAAAAATAGACCAGCTAAATCCTCCTCACAGCCCATTCTCTATGTGTATCTTATTTACTTAGTCTACCCTGCCTTCTCCTACAGCAGTCACAGCCCTGGGACACTGCAGACGGGTAAGACTTGGCTGGAAGAGATTCAAGGGTGGGACGTGAGGAGGACCTGGCGACTGAACAACTCAGACCCCGGAGAGGAGCAGCGCAGACCCGTGAGTGCGAGGGAAGTGGTCATCTGTCCTGAGAGACTGGTCATCTTTCCAAACCATGGCCCCATTCTGCCCAGGTGAAAGGGAGTGGACTCTCATAACAGGGGAAGAGACAGAGAGAGAAACTCCTCCCTGAGGTGGCCACAGCCTAGGTACTCCCAAGGGACATAGAGGACTCAGACTGCTTGTGGACGTTTAAAAAAACCCAAAGACTGAGCTTTTACTTTAAACGCAGGGCAGCCCTGTACTGGGTCCAGTGCCTGCCCAGAAGAGGAATCACATTAGTTGGACCCAGCTCGCCCAACATTTGTATAGATCTGGTGCTTTAGTGGGGTTTTGTTGAAGCTTTTATCTAATAAGTGATTAAATTTGCTTTAGATAAAAGCACCAAAAAGGCCCGTTTAAGCATCCAATCTATAAAGACACTGCAGAGCCAGGTTGGGGTAACATGCTTCTTCTTCCAGTAAAGCACATGTTTTTCGTCTCCAGGCATCCTCAAGCAACCGCCACACCTGGTCGTTCAGTGCTCGGAGGAGGGCTGCACTGACTTGCTGTAGCCTGTGTGAAGATCTGGGCGGTGATCAGCCAGCAGAGGACACAGACAGAGCTCTGTACAATCAGCTTTCAGCAGCGCTCTCATTCCCCACTCAATTCCCCACTCCCAATAAAAGCACAAATTAACTGAGACGTGCCTGTGTGTGGCCTGTGCCCGCTATGTTGCTCTGTAATGCTGTGGCTCCCTCAGTGACTGGCAGGGTATGTTGCTGTCACGTAGCAATGCTGCCTCCAGCCATCCCATAACAAAAATCCTGCCTTTTTCCATGCTCACCGCAGGCAGCCTTCCCCTCTGGCTGAATAAGGTTCCCTTCACTTCCCACTGGTCCCTAGAACTGACCTTAAACCCAGGACAAAACCTTCCTCATCCCAACACAGGACAGCTGAATCTTGCCTATCAGGATGTCCTAACAGCCCCGTGGCCCTGGGGAAGCCATACCTGTGTGTGTCCCACGGCAATGAGCAATGGCCGGTGTTTAGGAGCAGAGTGCAGAGCGGTGCATCCCTGTTGCTGGTGCACTGTGTGAGTGCAGGTGTGCACAGAGGCAGGAGCTCAGAGGCTGTGTATGACCGAGGGTGGGGTTACAGTTACCCCAACCTGCTCGAAGGGGCCACCCCCCCAGGACAGGAAGACTGATGGCCTGTCCCCTGTCCCAGAATAAACCGCACAGGAAGCCCTTGCTGCTGCTTTGAGATGTGCTGCTCCTGCACAAAGAGCACAGGGCTGGGACCTGCACTGGGGGGGTGACAACTGAGCGGTGGGGTGGGGGATGCTGCACAGTCTGGGTGGGGTGTGATGAGAAATGGTGATGTTGCTAAACTTGAGTGTGTGTCACATGACTGCTCAACTTTAAACACAGGTTTTCTATGAAAACACAGCTGAGGTTTCAATCCCTCACTGGTGCCTAATGAACTTTAGCACCCAGTGAAAACTGATTTCCACAGGAACCAGTCACTTTGGCGAGTCAGATTCCCTTGGCCCCTTTGAAAGCCCACCTCAGCAGCTGAGCAGGAAAAAATGGGCAGGATCTAGGAGCCATCAGCGGTTCAGGCCTTGTGAAGGGTGAGGGGATTGTGTGGCCTGAATATCTGGTTTGGGGGTGAAGCTATAATCACCCATATTGGAAACTGTTGACTCCAGGATTTGACTTGGTGCTCTCAGGGCTTCTCCTCCAGCTCCCAGCCCTGCTCTGATACTTGCTGGGATGGGAACAGGCTGGGGAAAGTTGTTCTCTCCATCCAGGATGAGAATATGTTATTCTCTTCCCTCCTCTCATTATTATGCCACTAAAGCAGCAGCAGTGTCACCACCAGCAGCACCAGTAGCATCCTGGGCACCAAGTCCTCACTTTGGGCACTGAAGGGACGGACAGTGTCTGATTGTGATCTAACTCCTCCCCAGCCTCATACTGGAGCTCTGAGCAATTATGTGCCTCTTTTACATGAAATGCAACTCTTCCTCCTCTCTTCCCCTGCCTGTTCTTTCTGAACAGTTTGTGCCCATCCACAGTCATGTGAGATATCCTACCAAGTTTCTGTTATTCCAATCACATCATAATTCTTGGACTATGTGAGGATTTCCAATTCCTCCTGCTTGTTTCCCAGGTTCCATGCATTCATGTACAGGCACCTGAGGTAACTAGTTGATTGCCCTGATTTTTCAGAAAGTATGAGAGAACCTCTGTTGTTGCCAACTCCTGCTTGTTCTTCCTCCAGATTTCCCACTTCCCCACTTACCTCAAGGCTTTGGCCTCCATCCCCTGGCAACCCTGGTTTAAAGCCCTCCTCACTAGGTTAGCAATCCTGTCTGCCAAGATGCTCTTTCCTCTCTTTGTCAGATAGATCCCATCACTTCCCAGCAATCCTTCTTCTTGGAACAACATCCCATTGTCAAAGAAGCCAAATCCCTGCTGGTGACATCATGAGATCCCTGAATCGCAGAGATGTTGTGATTCAGAAGCGTGAAATCATCTCTAGTGGCCTAACTCAAGACACTCAGAATTCAATTTTTGGGGCCTTTGTATACACCATATTTTTTGCTCTTGCCTGTGATTTAACTGAGTGACTGTTTGTACAAATGGGATTTCCAGATGCTTTAAAAGTATTTTTTGGTGCCTTAAAGTATAGCTCCTCTGACATAGTTTAGTTTGGCTCTCTGGGAATTAAAGGGACACATCCATGGATTCACTGCATGCAATCACAAAGTTATTCAAAGATGTGTAATGAGCTTCTTTGTCCACCAGATAGTGCTGTGACTTTCTTGTAGTTCAACCCTTCAAATTGCTTTCACTTTTGAATTGCTTCCCCCTTTTTTTTTCCCCTTGTACCACTTGCTGGCTCGATGCTGCCACAGCTTTGTGGACTGGGGTGAGGGGGCCCGGGTCCCAGGAGTCAATGCTGGACTGTCCCACTCTCCTACAGTGCTGGCTAGGGACCAGGGTTAATTCATTAGAAAACCAAGTGCATGCAAACACTGATGTGACGCTACAAAATAAACAAGTTTAAATTTTACAAAACTATTTCATTTCATGAGGATTAAACCCTGTGCTGTGTACACGAACCCCTTGTCTCTAAGCCTCTGGCATGCTGCTCTTAGTGCCTTTCCTCCATCTCAGGCCTGAGGTTTCACTGCTTGGGAGATGTTACTCTGCATCCTCATTCTTCTCTTCCACCTGCCCACCTCCTTTTTGCTGTTAATTCTGTTCTTGGCTCCAGACCAGCTGTATTAGGAGTGTCATCACTAGCAGTGTCATCACTAGCATCCTGACCACAGGGATATTGCTTTGTTGGTATCCAGGCAGTGCAGTGTCCAGCTGAGGAGGGGAGAAAGAGGATGGAGTTGTTGTCTTATATGAATCATACCTCTCCTTCTCACACTGACTGATACTCTTCTATGCAGATGTCACAAAGCTCAGCAATGATCCCTCTGGCTCACTGAGAAGCTTCATATCAAGGGTTGTTCCAAATGCTCATTACTCTGAGCATTCCACATTACTCTGGCTGATAAAGTTACAAACATTAAAGGCACAGGCTTCAGTTCTGCATCAGGTCAGCAGGAGAAGGATTACTGGTAAAAAGGCAGGATGGCTGCATGTGGATTTTGGGACAATTTGAGGAAGGTGTTTTCCCAAGGTTGAAATTTGGACAGGACACAAGGTTGAACACACCTAGGGCAGAATGTTATTTCCTTTTGTGTGCCTCAATGGCAGCTTTCTAGCCATGTGCCTGGGCATTTCTAGCACCTATGTCTGAACCGTGGATACATAAGCATGGTTGTGAAACAAGAGCCTGTGTGGTCATCAGTAGGCAGGGGTTTGGGAAATCTGTACACAAAAATGTGTGGATCTAACTAGAACATGGGGAATTTAAAAGGATCAATGAATCTCCCCCATCCTGAGTGTGCATTTCATAAAAATGCAATGAACATCACATATCATAATGTGGAGATCTACTTGTGATACATGGCTATGGTCATGCCGGTCACTCACTAAGGTGCTTCTTGCACAGCTGTAAGAAGTTACCACAGTCTCTGTATCTGGAGAATTTGGAACAGCCCTTGATATGCAGCTTCTCAGTCAGCTAGAGGAACCATTGGTGAGGTTTGTGAGGGCTGCACAGAGCAGAATCAGTCAGTATGAGGAGGAAGAGTTCAAGGAACATGGTTGTCATGGGTGACTTCAATTACCCTGACATCTGTTGGGAGGAGCACTTGGCCACATCTGACTGGTCACATAGATTTATGACCTGCATGGAAGAATTTTATTTAGTACAGGAATTAAACAGGCTGATCAGAGGGCAGGCTTTGCTGGATTTGGTTCTAGCCAAAGGGAACATTCTACTGGAAATCTGAGGATTGAGGGTATTGTGGGAGATAGTGATCATGAGATGATAGAATTCACTATCTGTCGTAGGGCAGGGAAGTCAGTCAGTAGGGCAAAGGTGCCTGACTTCATGAAGGATGACTTCAGTGAGCTTAGGAAAACAGTGGGAGAGGCCCTATGGGAAGAGGGACTGGAGGGGAAGGGAGTTCAGGAACAGTGGTCATTCCTCAAAGGAATGATCCTCACAGCACAGAAAAAAGTTCATTCTTGTATTCAGGAAAAGTGGTAAAGGGGCAGGGAAGTCCTTTTGGCTTACCAGAGGAATCAAGGAGTTCTTGAAAAAGAAAAATGAAGCTTACAGACAGTGAAAACAAGGGGTAGTCTCCAAGTGTGAACTCACAAGTATAGCATGTATTTGTAGGGAGAGGATAAGGGAGACAAAAACAGTGACCAAGATTAGGTTGGTGACTGAAATCAAGGACAATAAGAAGCCCTTCTTTAAGTATACAAATGCTGGTTGCCTCCCTGGTCGGATACTGGATGGATGCAGCGGGGTGGGGGAGAGGGGAAGAGGGGCATGATTGACAACCAACAGTAAGTATCAAACTAGTGAGGGAACACTTACAGCGGCTGTATGTCTTCAAGTTGGCAGGACCAGATGAACTACACCTGAGAGGGCTGCAGGAACTGGATGGAATCATTGCAGAATGAATGGCAAAGTTATCTGAAGACTTGCAGTGCTTGTGGGCTGTCATAGTCCACTGTCAGGTGGGTTGGGAACTGGCTAAGGGGTCAAACCCAGAGAGTATTACTGGATGGATGTGTATTATCTTGGCAGGAGGTGGCCAGTGGTGTCATTCAAGGTTCAGTTCCAGCATAAATGGGATGCTCGAAAGGATAGACTTGAAGTGTAATCTTTGTTTTTCCAGCCCAGGCAAAAAATTCATAGATTTCACAGACATTAGGGGCTGGAAGGGACCTCACAAGATCATCGAGTCCAGCCTCCCTGCCATAGGGCTCAACAGCGACATATATTTTCTAAGCCTTTGCAAGAAACACAACATCATTCCCCGAGGACTAAACATCTACAATCCCCTGACTGCTACACACAACTCCAAATATGCTTCACAGCTATGCAGAAGAACTTCAGAGAAAATTAGAAATCATCTACTTCACCTACTCTACTCCAAAAGAGACCAACTCAGGAATGAAATCACCATATACTACAACAACTTCATGAAATTGTCTTCAACTTCATGAAAGACAGAAATCCATGCATTTTCCCTGACAATATACAGTGGATACAAAGAGATTATGAAAAACTTTCTACAGCTTCATCCTACATAAAAAGAAGAAATGGAACAAATTACTCCAAGAACAAGCTCCCCAGCCACAAAACACCCATCAGAGGAACAACACCAACACCTTACAACATTCCAACCTCAGACTCGATGAAACAGAAAGCAGCAACCAAGCCACAAATATTATCAATCTCTCCACACACACGCTTACCAAAACTGAAAAATCTGTCCTTTCTAAAGGCCTAAATTTCTGTCCAGAAAAATACCCTAACAAAATACTTCAATGTGGAGAACTAGAAGAATTCTTCCAACGCCTGCGCCTCAAAGAATATTTCCACGACCAAACTGAACTCACTCCCAAGAACAACTCATCCTCTGACAACGTTCAGGAAAGGATCAATGCCAAAAAGCCCCAAAAAACCATCAGATTGGACACCTCGCAGTGGACAAAACCCTAACCACTACATTGACTGCTTCAGGGAAAGAATGAACAATGAAATAATCAGCAACACGCGCCACCACAACAACCTCTCTCTACCAGAGAAAAAGGCCATAGAATCTCTAAGGTCCAACCACCAAATAGTAATAAAACCAGCAGATAAAGGAGGAGCCATAGTCATCCTAAACCATGAGGATTACATAAAGGAAGCCAAGAGACAGCTCTCTGACACCACCTACTACAAAGAACTACAAGAAGATCCTACTTCACTTTTCACCAAAAAACTCAACAATACCATCAAATCATTCCCATCAAGACTACAAGAAAAACTACAGACCTTGATCCCCCTGCTACCTAACCCGGGGACTTTTTACATGCTCCCTAAAATCCACAAACAAGGGAACCCTGGCAGACCTATCACATCCAACCATGGGACCCTAACTGAGGAAATATCAGGTTTCATTGAATCCATCCTAAAACCGCTTGTCACCCACAGAGCAAGTTTTGTACAAGACACTACAGACTTTCTACGGAAACTTAAAAACATAGACCACCTTCCCAGCAACACACTCCTAGCCACCATAGACGTTACCAGCCTATATACCAAAATCCCACACCAGGATGGCATCCAAGCCTGCCTTACATATCTACAGGAACAAGATTACAACTCAGAATACAGACCCAAAGACATCACTGAGCTTATACACTTCATCCTCACACACAACAAATTCATTTTTAATAATCAACACTTCCTCCAGATGATGGGAATAGCTATGGGCACTAAAATGGCCCCACAGTATGCCAACCTTTTTATGAGCCACCTAGAAGAAGACTTCCTCAAGAACTGCACCAGCAAACCCTTGCTGTATTTAAGATACATAGATGACATCTTCATCATTTGGAGTGAGAACCTGCAATCTCTGATTGAGTTCCACCAGAAATTCAGTCACCATCCCTCCATCCGATTTTCTTTAGAATACTCCAGCACCAACATCTCCTTTTTAGACACAATGATCAGTATCCAGAAGGGTAAAATACAGACCACAGTATACAAGAAACCCACAGACCAACATACATATCTGCACAGAACCAGCAATCACCCTAAACATACCAAAAAAGCGGTGATATACAGCCAAGCCCTCAGATACCACCGCATCTGTACTGAAGAGAACACCTGGGATTGCCACCTCACCAATCTTAAAAAGGCTTTCACCCAGCAAGGACACTCCTCCAGAGAGGTAGATTGCACGTTTGAAAGAGCCACCTGGATACCACGTGAAGAACTGCTGCAGTACAGAAGGAAAACCCCCACAAATTGCACACCGCTGGTTATGATGTATCACCCCTCCCTTGAACCTGTACGGAAAATCCTCAAAAAATTGCAACCCATACTAGACAGAGACCCTATTCTTAAAAAGATCTTCCCAGAGCCACCCAGCCTAGCCTTCAAACAAGCACCGAACCTCGCCAACCTCATCACCAGAAGCAAACTTCCTCAAGTCCAGAACACACCAAAAGGATCCAGACCGTGCCAGGACAAGAAATGAAAAACCTGCCAGCACGTCTCCACCACCCCCACTATTACTACACCCCACAACCGAGCCATCAGCATCCCAGGATCTTACAGCTGCACCTCCAGAAATGTAATATACCTCATCCAATGCACCAAATGCCCTGATGGAAGATATGTAGGAGAAACCAGACAACAACTGCGCACCAGAATGAACACACACCGGAAATCCATCAAAGACAGAAACACCCAATTACCGGTGGGGGCACATTTCTCACAGGAGGGCCACTCTCTCCCCAATCTCTCAGTCCTGATCCTCAAGGGAAATTTATACAACACTTCCCAGAGACGAGCCTATGAGATCCATTTCATCAACCTCCTGGATACTAGAGATCAGGGACTAAACACAGACATTGGATTTTTGATACATTATAATCTGCCTGGCAACCGACTCCCCAGCCCAGCCCAGCCCCTGGCTTCTTTACTTTTCATTCCATCCAGGAAGAGCACGCAGCAACTGCTGCAGCTTCCTTAGCCTGACGAAGGGTTTTTGAACCCAAAAGCTTGCTTAATAAATACTCTTCAACTATTTGGGTTGGTTTAATAAAATATATCAAATTCACCCAAGGAACCTTGTCTGCCACTAGTACACACACACACACGCATGCGCACGTGCGCTCACACACACACACACACACACACCCATATATAGACATGTGAGTGACATATGCAAAATGCATGCACACATGTATGTTTGTATGTGCATGTGTATATGGACAAAAACAGACACACATGCACATATACAAGTGTCATAATGCCATTCTTGAACTGAGAAATTACAAGATTTAAAGGACAGCATTCTGAAATTGGCTTGCATGTTGTATTTAGTAATTTAAAACCCCTAAAACCTTGAAAGCAGAACAACCCATTTATATTTGTGAAACAGAGGTTTTTCATAACTAAAATTAAACCTCTGAGGATGGAATGGGTCTAACACCTTTAAATCTCTCTCTCTTTTTTAATATGCTGCATGCAAAGTAGTAAGGTAAAATAACCAAAATGGTGGCTATGCCCCCATTAACTCTGAACATTTCCCAGAATGCAGAAACTACAAGCATTGAGAAAGTATCAGCTGAATATTTCTGGAGGCATTTTCTGGCACTGCAGCTGCTACCAGTGTAAACTGGTAAACTATCAGCTCTCTGAAATAGTGGTTAGTGCACAGGGAGTGTGATAGGGTCAATGTGGGGCCCTGGAAGCTCACATATAAGGAAGGGCTGCCAGGCTTGCTCAGAGAGCAGTAGTCGATCACACTTACCCTGGGCATCGTAGACTCTATCATCAAAAACAGGGACAGGACCTGGGCGCCGAGTGCCAATGTCAGGGGCAGCCAGGACAAAGATGCCCTTGGAGACACTGACCCAGAATGGGAGAGAAATGAACAGGAAGGTAAAGAAAACAAATCGCTTCTCACCCAAGAATTCAAGTCAGTCTGGAGCTCACGGGAACATTTCCACCCTCAGAGCAAGACCCCATGCAGCCCAGGAGCAAATCGCTGAGCAGACAGGTGCAGGGAGAGGACAGAGGGGAAGGGCTCTGCCAGCACCCAGGGCAGAGGTGCAGATCAGGGGGCAATACTGCTGCCCAGTGGGGAGGGGAGGGGGAGGGCGTCTCACCTCCCGGCTCTCCTTCCTGCAGCTGCTACCGCTACGCCTGCTGCTGCAGCAACAATGGCCTGTGGCTGCTGCCCTGTTGGCCTGGCAGTGGTATAGGCTTGCCAGGGGATGCCCCTGGTGTGCTCCTTCCTCCCCCAGGTGTGGGGCTGTGCCTCCCATGGCAAAGCCTCTGGGATGGGGCAGAGGGGTCCTTCCTGCCCCTCCACTGAGACACACTGCTTGGCATGGTCCCCACTCTAAGTCAGCACCCAGGGCTGGTGCCCCCTGTGCCCATACCAAGTTACGCTGCTGTGAATGGAGACTGAGGAAGCCAGGAAGCCCGGAAAATGTCTGGGCAGATGTGTGCGCGGGAGGTGATAGAGCTGGAAGACAAGCACATCCTGGTCCTGGCAGCCCATGGGCAGGGCTGGGTCCTGCACCTGGGAATGGAAACTCTTAGGAAACAAATTGCAGGGGGAAGCCCCAGATACATCTCTCATGAGTGTACACTGCACTAGGTGGAAAGAACCAAGGTATCATTTATGGAAGGACAATAATGGGCCCAGTGGATTCAGGAGCCTGTAATGGGTGACAATGGAGGGCTCCCACCAGGCCACAGGGCTGCACTGTGAGGAAGAACTGAGCTACTGCAGCCGTGTCCATCAACTTTGTGAACATCCATTAGAAACAAGGGAGCGAGTGACCAGCACTGAGGGAGGCTGCAACGGTGTCTTGTTTCTATCATGCTGTGATGTGGCAGAGGGGAATCAGGAAGGATGAGCTCTAATCCCAGCTGAGCTCATGTTACTGGCACACAGACCCCTTTACCCACAACCTCTGTGCCCAGCAGGCAGATGAGTCTGTCTCTGCATCTTTGGAGAAGTTCCCAACCAGAGGTGTGATGAGAGGTCCTCCTGTCCCCACGTTCCCAGTGGGTTCTAGCAGAGACTGAAATGCATTCAGGATTGGGATGTGAGGAGGAGTTAGTAGATCTTTGAGCAACTTTCACACTGAAATGTAGCAGCTCAGACTTACTGTTGGGAGGGAAAATTTTACCCATCATGAGAAAAATCATTATTGTTTCAAATATGTTTCTAGTCTGCATCTGGGCAAGACAGGATGATCTTTCAAAATACCTCATAAAATACACGGAAGTGAGACTGAGAGACAGAGAGAAATTCCCCCTAAAATCGCAGCAACCTGGGGCTTCCCCTGGGACAGGAGAGACCAAGGATCTCTTAGACTGTTCCCATCTCTGCATGCAGCACCCGGTCCTCTGGCAATTTCAAAAGCGAGGCAGTGCCTTGCTACGGTGTGCAGAGGCAGGAGCTCAGAGGCTGTGTATGACCAAGGGCGGGGTTACAGTCACCCAAACCTGCTTGAATGGGCCCAGCCCTCCCAGGACACGGAAGATTATTAATGGCCTGTCCCCTGCCCAAGCAAAAACTGCACAGGAAGCCCTCACTGCTGCTTTGAGATGTGCTGCTCTTGCACAAAGAGCACAGGGCTGGGACCTGCACTGGGTGGGTGACAGCTGAGCGGTGGGGTGGGGGATGCTGCACAGTCTGGGCAGGGGGTGTGATGAGAACTGCTGATGTTGTGAAACTCATGTGTGTGTCACATGGCTGTTAAACTCTGAACACAGCTTTTCTATGAAAAAAAAAGAGCTGAGGTTTCAGCCCTTCAGTGGTGCCTAATGGTCTGTGGCACCCAGTGAAAACTGATTTCCACAAAAATCAGTCACTCTGGCAAGTCAGACTCCTTTGGCCCCTTTCAAAACCCACTGCAGCGACTGAGCCGGAAAAAATGGGCAGGATCTAGGAGTTATCAGAGTTTCAAAACCTGTGAAGGGTGAGGGGATGGTGTGGACTGAATATCTGGTTTGGGGATAGAGCTATAATCACCTATACTGGAAGCTGTTGACTCCAGCTCCCAGCCCTGCTGTGATGCTTGCTGGGATGGGAACAGGTTGGGGAAAGTTGGCCTCTCCACCTAGGATGACAATATTTTTATTCTCTTTCCTCCTCTCATTATTATGCCACCAAAGCAGCAGCAGTGTCACCAGCAGCAGCACCAGTAGCATCCTGGGCTCCAAGCCCTCGCTTTAGACGTTAAGGGGCGGGACAGTGTCTGATTGTGACCTAACTCCTCCCCATCCTCCCATGCAGACAGTGACTCTCCCTTCTGTACCGCACGTCCAGGCCTGAGCAGGATCTCTCTCTGCCTCACTCAGCTGCTGCACAGCACAAGAGACTGGACATGCCCCTACTCCAGGAGACCTGGTCACTGCTGTTTGCTCAGCAACACGTATCTTCCCAGTCCCTGATGGAGAGACCTAGATGACACAGGCCAGCGACCATTGTTCGCTTCTGCAGGAGGATACTGAAACTTAGACCCCAATCCTCTTTCTCTGACACTCCCAAGCTGGGGACACTCCAGGGATCCCTTCAGGGTATGGACCTCCCCATGGCCTGGTCACACCTGTCAGGACACACCTATGGTTCCCAACCCGCACACCCCCATTACTCATGTGGCTGGGTGATGCTCCACTGATGGGAGGTAGGTTATTTTCAGAGCCAAGGTGAGATTCCTGTAGCAACTGGAGGTCATGGAGTCTCCCCAGGAGAACAATGGAAAACCCAGACCTTTGGCTCCTGCCATTGTATGTGACAGTGTCACTTGTGCCTGGGCAGTCTCCAGGGATTGAGCATACTTCTTTTTCTCATATGCTGTGGGAGCCTCTGAGACTTCCTATGTCTGTACACACCATTAGGTATTGGGACTTCCTGTTGCCCTTTGTGATTGCTAAAATAGAATCAAAACCCATCACAGGTCCAAGAAAAGGATGTCTGGGGAAGCAACAAGGGCAGACAACTGCATTACTGCTGGCAGCAGGAGATGCAGCTGGACTGTGGAGAGGGAAGAGTGTGCTTTCAGTCTGAACCTTCATTAAGTCATAGGAGCAGAAAGAATACAGTTGTGTCAGTATCTATGTGGCTCCCCAGACTGACCCAGGGTGACAGCAACAAAATGTCCCATGCTCCATGATGTAGTTTAGGTCTTTCCTGTTCTCCCTTGGAAATGGCAACAAAATTCGCTCATTTTTTTCCTCATGGATCCATTATATTTCCCAAACCTTACAATGCCCTTGATCTCCTGGATCAGTCCCAACTGCATCATCTCCCTGGTGGCTTGATCCAGTTATTTTTTTTTTTTCCTTTTTGTTTCCATCTTCCTCTCACAAATGCAGAACTGAGTTATACACAAACACCACCATGATAATTGTGATGACTGAAACCCAGGCAGTTTGGGTCCAGCAGCAGCGAGAGAGACATGACAGAAGCCCGTCATGCCCCTGCAAGCCCAGGACCCCGCCCCCCAGTGACCTCCAGCATACGCAGCAGACCCCCACCTGGAGCCCCAGCACAGTAGGGAGGTAAGGGCTGGAAGGGACCTCAGGAGGTTATCTAGTCCAACCCCCTGCTGAAAGCAGGACCACCCCCAACTAGATCATCCCAGCCAAAGCTTTGTCTAGCCAGGTCTTAAAAACCTTCAAGGATGAAGATTCCACCACCTCTCTGGGTAACCTGTTCCAGTGCTTTACTACCATCTTAGTGAGTAAATTCTTCCTAATATCTAACTTAAACTTCCCTTGCTGCAACTTGAGACCATTGCTCCTTGTTCTGTCATCTGCCATGGCTGAGAACAGTTTACCTCCATCCTCTTTCAAACCCCGCTTCAGATAGTTGAAGGCTGCTATTAATTCTCCTCTCAGTCTCATCCTCTCTAGACCAAATAAACCCAGTTCCCTTAGTCATTCCTCATAATGTCATGTCCCCTAGCTCCCTTACCATTTTTGTTGTCCTCCACTGGACAATCTCCAATTTGTCCACATGCTTTCTACAGTGGGGAGCCCAAAACGGAACACAGTACTGTAGATGTGACCCAACCAGGGCTGAAGAGAAGGAAATAATTACTTCCCTTGACCTGCTGGCAACACTCCTACTATTGCAGCCCAGTAGCCTTCTTGGCAACAAGGGTACACTGTTGGCTCATATTCAGCTTACTGTCCACTGTAAAAGCCAGGTCCTTTTCTGCACAGCTGCTGCCCAGCCAGTCAGTCCCCAGCCTGTCCTAGTGCATGGAATGTTTCCGTCCTAAGTGCAGGATTTTGCACTTGTCCTTACTGAACTTCATGAGACTTCTTTTGACCCAATCTTCTAATTTTTCTAGGTTACTTTGAATCCTAGCCCTACCCTCCAGTGTATCTACTCCTCCAGCTTGCTGTCATCTGCAGACTTGTTGACAGTGCACTCTATGCCATCTTCCAGGTTGTTGATTAAGACATTGAACAGAAGTGGCCCTAGGACTGACCCCTGGGGTTTCCCACTTGATACTGGCTGCCAAATACACATCAAGCCATTGATTACTAACCTCTGAGTCCAATGTTCCAGAAATTTTTCTATCTACCTTATAGTCCATTAGTTCACCCCATACTTCCTTAGCTTTCCTGGGAGAATGTTGTGGGAGACTGTATCAAAACCCTTGCTAAAATCAAGGTATATCACACCTACTGGTCTTCTCGCATCCACGAAGCAAGTCATCTCATCATAGAAAGCAATCAAGTTGGTCAGGAATGACTTGCCTCTGGGAAATCTATCCTGTTTGTCCCTAATAAAACTTTTTTCCTCCAAGTACTTAGAAATGGATTCCTTGAGGATCTGCTCCATGATTTTTCCAAGGACTGAGGTGAGGCTGACCAGTCTGTAGTTCCATGGATCCTCCTTTTTCCCTTTCTTAAATATGGGCACTATGTTTACCCTTCTCCAAACACCCAGGACCTCTCCTGATCACCACGAGGTTTCAAAGATGATGGCCAATGGCTTTGCAATCACATCATCCAACTTCCTAAGCACCCTTGGGTACATCCTGTCCATCCCCATGGACTTGTATGTGTTCAACTTTTCTAAACAGTCCCTAACCTGTTCTTTTGCCACTGTTGGCTGCTCACCTCATTCCCAAACTGTGCTGCCAGGTGCTGTAGTCTGGGAACTGACCTTGCCTGGGAAGACTGAGGTGAAAAAGCCATTGAGCACTTCAGCCTTTTTTGCATCCTCTGTCACAAGGTTGGCTTCCCCATTCAGTAAGAGACCCACACTTTCCCTGATCCTGCTCTTGCTACTAACATGCTTGCAGGAACCCTTCTTGTTACTATACACATCCCTTGCTACCTGCAACTCCAATTGTGCTTTGACCTTCTTAATTTGATCCCTTCTTGATTTGATCCTGAATGCCTGAGCAACACTCTTATACTCCTCCCTATTTATTTGTCCAAGTTTCCACTTCTTATAAGCTTCCTTTTCATGACTTAGTTTACTGAAGAGCTCCTTGTTAAGCCAAGATGGTTTTCTGCCATGTTTGCTAGTCTTCCTGTGCATTGGGATGGTTTCTTCCTGCCCCCTCAGTAAGGCTTCTTCACAGTACAGCCAGCTCTCCTGGACTCCTCTCCCACTCAGTTTGGCTTCCCAAGGGATTCTGCACATAAGTTCTCTGAGAGAGTCAAAGTGTGCTTTTTTGAAATCCAGGGTCCTTACTCTGCTGCTGTCCATCCTTCCTTTCCTCAGGATCCTGAACTTAATGATCTCATGGTCACTGGTGCCCAAGTTGCCATCCAGTACTATATTTCCCACCAATTCGTCCCTGTTTGTCAGCAGCAGGTCAAGACAAGCATGGTCTCTAGTTGGCGTCTCCAACACTTGCACCAGGATGTTATCCCCAACACTCTCCAAAAACTTCCTGGATTGCCTGTGCACTGTATTACCCTCCCAGCAGATGTCAGGGTGATTGAAGTCCCCCATGAGAAACAGGGCCTGTGATCAGGAAACTGTCACTAGCTGTTTGAAGAAAGCCTCATCGACCTCATCCTCCTGGTCTGGTGGTCTATAGCAGACTCCCCTACCATGACATCATCTGTGTTGCTCTCCTCTCTAACCTTAACCCAGAGACTTTCAACAGGCCCATCTCCAGTTTCATACTGGAGCTCGGAGCAATTATATGCCTCTTTTACATGAATTGCAACTCTTCCTCTTCTTCTCCCCTGCCTGTCTTTCTGAACAGTTTGTACCCATCCACGACAGTGCTCCAGTCATGTAAGATATCCTACCAAGTTTCTGTTATTCCAATCACATCATAATTCTTGGACTATGTGAGCATTTCCAGTTCCTCCTGCTTGTTTCCGAGGTTCCGTGTATTCATGTACAGGCACCTGAGGTAACTAGTTGATTGCCCTGATTTCTCAGAAGTATAAGAGCACCTCCTATGTTGCCTGCTCCTGCTTGCTCTTCCTTCAGGTCTCCCACTTCCCCACTTACCTCAGGGCTTTGGCCTCCATCCCCTGGCAACCCTGGTTTAAAGCCCTCCTCATGAGGTTAGCAATCCTGTCTGCAAAGATGCTCTTCCCTCTCTTTGTCAGGGGGATCCCATCACTTCCCAGCAATCCTTCTTCTTGGAACAACATCCCATGGTCAAAGAAGCCAAATTCCTGCTGGTGACATCATGAGATCCCTGAATCACAGAGATGTTGTGATTCAGAAGCCAGAAATCATCTCCAGGGGCCTAGCATAAGACACTCAGACTTCAATTTCTTGGGCCTTTGTACACACCACATTTTTTGCTCTTGCCTGTGCTTTAACTGAGTCACTGTTTGCAAAAATGGGATTTCCAGATGCTTTAAAAGTATTTTTTGGTGCATTAAAGTAAAACTCCTCCAACAGTTTAGTTTGGCTTTCTGGGAATTAAAGTGTCACATCCATGGATTCATTGCATGCAATTACAGTCACTCAAAGGCATGTAATGAGCCACTTTGTCCACTAGATAGCACTGCAACCTTTTTGTAGTTCATCCTTTGAAATTGCTTCCACTTTTGAATTGTTTCCCCCCCCCCTTTTTTTTCCCTTGTGCCATTTGCTGGCTCCATGCTCCCACAGCTTTGTGGACTGGGGTGCAGGGGCCTGGGGCCCAGGGAACAAGCTGGACTGAATGCTCTTCTGTGGTGCCAGCTGGGGACCAGGCTTAGTTCATTAGAAAACCAAGTGCTTGCAAACACTGATGTGACGCTACAAAATAAACAAGTTTAAATTTTACAAAACTATTTAATTTCATGAGAATTAAACCTTGTGTTGTATACAGGAACCCCTTGCTACTAATCTCTGGCATGCTGCTCTTAGTGACTGTCCTCGATCTCAGGCCTGAGGTTTCACTGTTTGGGAGATGTTCCTCTGCATCCTTGCTTTTTCTCTTCCACCTGCCCACCTCCTTTTTGCTGTTAATTCTGTTCTTGGTTCCAGATCAGCTGTATTAGCAGTGTCATCACTAGCAGTGTCATCACTAGCATCCTGACCACAGGGATATTGCTCAGTTGGTATCCAGGCAGTGCAGTGTCAAGCTGAGGAGGGAAGACAGAGGATGGAGTTGATGTCTGATATGAATCATACGTCTCCTCCTGACACTGACTGATTCTCTTCTATGCAGATGTCACAAAGCTCAGCAATGATCCCTCTGGCTCACTGAGAAGCTTCATATCAAGGGTTCTTCAAATGCTCATTCCACATTACTTTGGCTGATAAAGTTACAGACATTAAAGGCACAGGCGTCACTTCTGCATCAGGTCAGTAGGAGAAGTATTCCTAGTAAAAAGGCAGGATGGCTGCATGTGGATTTTGGGACAATGTGAGGAAGGCAGTTTCCCAAGGTTGACATTTCGGCAGGATGCAAGGTTGAACACACCTGGGCCAGGATGTTATTTCCTTTTGTGTGCCTCAATGGCAGCTTTCTAGCCATGTGCCTGGGCATTTCTAACACCTATGTCTGCACTGTGGATACATAAGCATGCTTGTGAAACAAGAGTCTGGGCAGTTATTAGTAGGCAGGAGTTTTGGTAAACTGTATACAAAAATGTGTGGATCTAACTAGAACATGGGGAATTTAAAAGGATCAGTGAAGTTCCCCCATCCTGAGTGTGCATTACATAAACATTTCATGAACATCATTATCATAATGTGGAATTCTACTGATGACACATGGCTGTGATCATGCTGCTCACTCACTAGGGTGCTCCTTGCACAGATGTAAGAAGTTACCAAAATATCTGTATCTGGAGTATTTGGAACAGCTCTTGATATGCAGATTCTCAGTCAGCTCATGTGGGTGGGATCCTTTGGACTCTCTCAAGCTCATCCACATCCGTCCTGAAGCTGGGGTCCCAAAACTGGATGTAGTTTCATAGTAGCTAGGGTCAGGAGAGACCTGAACAGATCATCTGTAGTATTCCAGGTGTGGCCTTATTAGGGCTCAGTAAAGCTGGAGGATGACATCCCTGGATTTGCTTGAGATGCATCAGTGGCTGCAAACCAGAGTTTGGCTTGCTTTGCTGGCTATGGCATCAAATTTGTGGCTCATATTCATCTTGTGGTCAGTCAAGACCCCCGAGTCTCTTTTGGTCATGGTGCTGGTGAGCATAGCACTCTCAAGCCTATAAGTATGATGCTGGTTTTTCCTCCCAAGGGGGAACACCCTGCACTTCTCTATGTCAAATGCCATCAGGTTTTGGTTTGCGCACCTTGCGAGCCTGTCCAGGTTGGTCTGTATCCCCAGCCTGTCTTCATGTGACCGCCTTTCCCCATAGTTTAGTGTCATCCATGAATTTTCATAGATTCATAGAATCATAGATGCTAGGGTCAGAAGGGACCTCAATAGATCATTGAGTCCAACCCCCTGCATAGGCAGGAAAAAGTGCTGGGTTTAGATGACCCCAGCTAGATGCCTATCTAATCTCCTCTTGAAGACCCCCAGGGTACGCGAGAGCACCACCTCCCTTGGGAGCCCGTTCCAGACCTTGGCCACTCTAACTGTGAAAAAGTTCTTCCTAATGTCTAGTCTAAATTTGCTCTCTGCTAGCTTGTGGCCATTATTTCTTGTAACCCCCGGGGGTCCCTTGATGAATAAAACCTCACCAATTCCCTTCTGTGCCCCCGTGATGAACTTACAGGCAGCCACAAGGTCGCCTCTCAACCTTCTCTTGCGGAGGCTGAAGAGGTCCAGGTGCCCCAGTCTCTCCTCATAGGGCTTGGCCCGCAAGCCCTTAACCATACGAGTGGCCCTTCTCTGGACACTCTCCAGGTTATCCACATCCTTCTTGAAGTGTGGTGCCCAAAACTGCACGCAGTATTCCAACTGCAGTCTGACCAGCGCCTGATAGAGGGGAATTATCACCCCCTTGGTTCTGTTCGTCATGCATCTGCTGATGCACTATAAAGTGCCATTAGCTTTTCTGATGGCTTCGTCACACTGCTGACTCATGTTCATCTTGGAGTCCACTAGGACTCCAAGATCCCTTTCCACTTCTGTTCCACCAAGCAGGTCATTTCCTAGGCAGTAGGTATGCTGGACATTTTTCCTCCTTAGGTGCAGCACTTTGCATTTCTCCTTCTTGAACTGCATTCTGTTGTTTTCTGCCCATTTGTCCAACCTGTCCAGGTCTGCTTGTAGTTGTTCCCTGCCCTCTGGTGTGTCCACTTCTCCCCACAGTTTTGTGTCATCCACAAACTTGGACAGAGTACACTTCATTCCCTCGTCCAAGTCGCTGATGAAGACATAGAAGAGTATTGGTCCAAGGCCCGAGCCCTGTGGGACCCCACTGCCCACACCCTTCCAGTTCGATACCGACCCATCCACTACGATTCTCTGGGTGCAACTCTCTAGCCAATTCACCACCCACCCACTTGTGTAGTCATCCAAGTCACAGCCTCTTAACTTGTTCACCAGTATGGTGCAGAATACCATATCGAAGGCCTTTCTGAAGTCTAAGTATACAACATCAAACCCTACTCCTGCGTCCAGGCGTTTTGTAATTTGGTCATAAAAGGAGACTAGATTAGTCAGGCATGACCTACCTGCTATGAACCCGTGCTGGTTTCCCCTCAGCATAATTTTTCCTGACGGGCTCTCGCAAATGTGAGCCTTGATAATTTTTTCAAAGACTTTGCCAAGGATCAAGGTGAGACTGACTGGCCTATAGTTGCCCGGGTCCTCCTTCCTCCCCTTCTTGAAAATGGGCACCACATTGGCCCTTTTCCAGTCCTCCGGGACCTGGCCCGTGTGCCACGAGTGTTCAAATATTCCCACCAGTGGCTGTGCAATGACATCAGCCAGTGCCTTCAGTACCCTCGGATGGAGCTCATCCGGGCCTGCCGACTTAAACTCATCTAGTTCCTACAAGTGACTCTGCACCATCTCAGGGTCTATGCTTGGTAGTCTGGTGCCCTGCTGCTGCCTCTCTACAATCCCAGTGAGAGACTTGTCTTGTCCCTCACTTAGGAACACTGAGGCAAAGAACTCATTGAGGAGTTCAGCCTTGTCCCCCCTGTCCATCACCAATTTCTTCTGCCCATTTAGTAGGGGTCCTATTCCACCCTGGGCCTTCCTTTTACTCCCCATATATCTAAAAAACAATTTTTTTGTTATCCTTAATTTGAGATGCCATCCTCAGCTCCATGGTAGCTTTGGTCCGTCTAACTGCCTCCCTACAAGCGCGAGCAGAGGAGGTATACTCCTCTTTGGTAATCTCTCCCTGTTTCTTTGCCAGTCTGCATCTGATGCCTTAATCCATATCATTAATGAAGATGTTGAAGAGTACTGGTCCAAGTACTGAGCACTGAGAGACACCACCGGTTGCCTTGCACCATGTTGATTTGCTCACGTCAACTAATATGCTTTGGGTCCTACCCTGGAGCCAGTTTCCCAGCCATCAGACCATGAGATAGTCAAGGCTGCATTTCTCCAGCTTAAAAATTGAAGCATCATGGGAGACTGAATCAAAGGCTTCCCTGAAATCCAGATATATGACATCAACCTTGTCTCCCTTGTCCAGGCAATGAATCATGTCATTGTAGAAGGAAATGAGTTTGGTCAGGCAAGACCTTCCAACAACAAAGCCATGTTGGCCAGCACTCAGAAAGTTGCCTTCCTTTAGACTGTTGCTGATGGAACCCTAGATGATTTTCTCCAGGATTTTTCCAGGGTTGGAGGTCAGACTGATTGGCCTGCAATTCCATGGATCTTCCTTCCTTCCTTTCTTGAAGACTGGGACCACGTTGGCTCTTTTCCAGTGTTCTGGTACCTCTCCCAAGCACCATGAGTTTTCAAATATCTTCACCATAGGACATGCAATGATGTGCGCCAGCTCCTTCAGGATTCTCAGATGCATTCTGTCCGGGTCCACAGACTTATGGATGTTGAGCCTCTTGACGTGTTCCCTTGCCTTATCTAGATCAGTTATGGGCCCATCTCTGACCCCCTTGGGCAGGTGGAAGACTGATGCAAAGTAATCATTTAGGAGATTGGCCTTTTCCTGAGTGTCACATGTCAACTGTTCCATTTGATCTAGCAAGGGACTAATTTTGCCTTTTTTCTTTCTCTGACTTTCCACATATCTAAAGGACTTTTTGTTGTCCTTGATTCCTGTGGCTATACTGAGTTTGGGTTCTGCTTTGACTTTTCTGGTCCACTCTATACAGGTGTGGGCTTGTGCTGTGTAGTCCTCCTTGGTGATGATTCCCATTTTCTATCTGCTGTAGGCTCCTCCTCTTAGTTTCAGGAGGTCCAAACGTTCCCTATTGAGCCAAGGGGGTACCTCAACCTGCTGACTGCATTTCCTGTGGGGCAGAATGGACTTTCCTTGTGCTCCAAGGATAACATTCTTAAAGAACAACCATTCCTCATGGACTCCCCTTTCTAAGCAGCGATGGTCTCCTAGTGCCTGACTGACCAGTCTGCTGAGTTTGTAAAAGTTAGCTTTCCCAAAGATGAGTATTTTTGTTTTACTGAGAGATTTGCCCACCCTGCAATAAACAGAGAGTGTGATCAGCTCATATTCACTGTCACCAAGATTCCCCTTGATCCTCAGATCACTCATGTGGGAGATCAAAAATGAAAAATGCCTGCTCACATCGAAGATCTGCACCTCATCCCAGGCTGAGATCTGTAAATTTTTGAAGTAGCAACCCACAAAAAGGAATGTGAAGAACTCAGTTCTGCTTAGAAAGTCTATGTCAAAAAGTTCCACTTTTGATGCACAAAATAGTATCAATTGTAACATGTGTTATGCCCTTGCAGCTGCATTAAAATACTTTCTTGTTTCTAAACACAGCTGTCAGGGTTGCAGGCCAAACTCCCAACTAGTGTCAGTCAACCTAACTGTAATGAGTTAAATAGAGCTAGGCTTATTTCCACCATCCATGTGGCCCAGAATACCCATGTGTAACATTGCAGAAGCTCTCATAGCTGAAACAGAAATACACAGGTGAACAGCACACCACGCACATTGCACATCACCTGCTAAAGTGATTGAAGGAGCCAGGTTTGGAAACCACAATGCAGCTGTGACCTCCCTACTTTCAGATCACACTGCTACTGTCCAGAGGGAATCATAGCAGGCTGCAGTGGTAATAAAATTTGTTCTCTGCCTATGCATCTGCAACAAGTATCATCCACAGTCTTACTGGTTTGGGTGTCAGCAGGAAATGAGCAGCTGGGGCAGAGTACCCACCTAATTTGTGAGGTCATAACTCAGTGCTCAGTGAAGTGGATGGGGGAGGGCTGCTTGCTGACAGCAGTGAGGCAGACTGGAGGGGTAATCCCTCCACACACTTTTCACCTTGGGCCAAGAGATTGCAACTCACTTGCCAAATCATCTTGTACTGCAGGGATGGCCCACCTCTGGCACGTGAGCCACAAGTGGCCTGGAGAGGCACTGTGTCCAAAACTGGACCATGCTGCAGCTGCTCCTTGTTGGTTAAGAAGATGACATGATGCCAGCCCAAGGGGGGGTGCTGGAGGCACTTTATTTAAGGCCTGACCTTCTTTGGAAGAAAAAGGAAGAGGGAGCCTCAGAAGTGCCCTGAAATCAGAGAAAGAGATGAAGTCACTCTCCCCACAACGAGATTAGGATGGAGAATGACATGAGAGACCAGGCTGCATCATCCTCTGATATATCAGACATTCCCAGTCTGGTTTTGCATCTTTGGGTTTCAGTCACCAATCCAGCTAGTACTGGGCAGTGGGTATACTTTGCACAACTTCTATTGCATCCACCCACCCGGCCCAAACTAGAATCCACCTCTTTTCCACACTGACATTGCTTATTGCAATCTCAAAAACCTCTCCAAACCACTCCTTTAAACTATTTATCTACTGCCATATCCAGGCCCATCTGTAATGCCTTGGGCAGTACCTGGTCTCTAAAAAACCCTCCTGCCACTGCCACTGAATGGGAGATCCAACAATTCATCTCCTGTCTAACTCACCCTTCCCCTTCTCCAGCCTCCAAAGCCCTCATGGGTGTCCAGTGCCGATGCTCCAGTGAACAGAGGCTCCACTAATGCTGGCTTCTATCAGACGATGAGTGTTCAGCACCTCTGACCATTGAACCACATGTCTGCTTTTGCCCTTAGGGGGTGTTTCCCCACTGATGAACCTCAGGCAATGATGTATCAGAATGCAAATGACCGATAAGGGAGGTGGAGGCTTGGCCAGGGCATTTCTGACATCATAATGTGCAGCAATGACCTGGCACTGGGTAACCAGGGACAACTGATGCCCCCAACTGCCAGTCTGTCATCCTCCCACCCAAGACTGGTCCCATGAGAGCTGCTCTGGGAGCAACAGGGGCTGCAGAGTGGGAGACAATGAGATGTTTCATGGAGACGTGCAGGTGCTGGATCTCTCACTGGGGGACCTGCTGCAGAAGAGGTGGTGAATGCAAGGATGGGCTGGGGGAACCAAGGGAGGTCAGGAGTCAATCTCACCAGATGGAGAGAAGGGCAGCTGGAGGCAGGAGTGATTGGTGCTGTGTCTCATCTTCTCTAGGAAACATGCCTACACATCCTTCCCCTCTCCAGACTCTGCATGAAGGGGCCATGTCAGCCCTTCCAACTTTTAATGCAACCACCTATCTGTCCCTCCATTCCCTTTTCCAAATGCATTATTCTATATCCTTGGTCCTCATACACCACTTGTTTGGCCACTGTAAACCATTGTGCTCACCTGTCTTCTTCAGACATTCCCAGTCCCTCCTCTCATGTCTCTGCCTGTCCCTCATCTCCAGACTCACCTGCTCTGACATCCCAAACCCAGACTCTACACCTACTCCCTGATCTCTGCTGATGTCTTGGCAGGTGTTCATGACTGGAACGAGGTCCCTGATTGGATCTCCTCGCTGTCACTGGTTGGGGGCACTTGCTCACGGTGGGGGAACAGGGAGGCGGGAAATCAAAGCCAAGTTCCCTGGGGAATTATAAGGGGCAGAACCAGGTTGCTACAGCCAAACTGGCCACAGGAAGACTAGCCCCTCCCCTTGTAGTTTGGCAGGGATTGAAAAGCATGTGTCACCTTCACACTGATTGGAGCTCTCCCCGCTGTGTCTGCAGAGTGCTGAAAGATGATGTGGACATCTGTGTCATGGATTTGGAGTCCAGAGTCCTTGAACACCCATGGCTCTGTGATGGATCCTGCCTCTTCAGTCAGCAGGTCAGACTGGATGTGATCTAGAGCATCCTTGGTATGAATGGTCTGGTTCACAGAGGTAAGGAGGAAGGCAAGCTGCTCAGGGATGTGGCCCAGCTGAACCAAATGGTGGCCAACCCCAGAAAAGACTATGAGCTCCCTGAAGACCTTTTGATGCCTAAAGGCAACAGGAGCCAAGACCAGGGGGAAGCAGAGGATCCTGTACAGCAATCCCTTGTATGTGACAGCCAGAAGCAAAGATATTAATAAGCAATAGATATTTTTCTAAATCACAAATGTAACTTGTAATTGTTTGTGGAACTGATTAGGCCTCAAAGACAAAGCTATAGTTGTGAAATTAGCTGACCTAATAGTTCTTTCTTGCTCAGAATTTAGCCTTGATGATGATAAAAACTGGAATCAACTGCCTGGCCTACTCAGCACATTCCAGGAAAGGACATCTCAAAAAAGCATAGTCAGAGAGTTCTAAAGTGGTTGGATTTAGGTGGAGTAATGTTAATTTCAAACCTGAAGATGCTGTTTTGCAATTTGCTTATTAGATAAACCCAAGTTTGGGTAGTAACCTTTTATAATAATTTTAACACCTTTTAAACCCATAGGGAAATAGCTATAAAACAAGACTGTGAATGACCTGGAGGCCAGCAGGTTAGCATAAGACTAGGTATAAAAGGACTCTGGACTCCCGGTGTGAGTGAAGATTGGATCCTGATTAAGGGATTTTCCCCAGTAATCTTTCGGACAGCGTCGATCGGGGGCACCTGACTTCGCTAGAATCACCTGGCGCGCACCTGGCATTGAGGGACTATCGATAAGTTGCCAACCCATGTCTGTCTATCTGTTGTTTTAAACAGCCCAGGGGCTGATACCCTTGCAGTGCCTAGCTGGCCTGCGACAGATTGATCCATTTATCTGTTGTTATTATCTGTTATTGTTTACTATTAGCTCTTTAATACTGCATTATCAGCTTATTGCATTTATCTTTCTGTTAACTGTTGTGTGTGGGTAAGCTATAATAAATTTGCCATTGTTTTACTCCCAATTCTGTCTCCTCGATCCCGAACCAAACAGCTGAGTGGCTAAATTAGTATACTCACAGTGTCTAGCTGGCCTGTGACACTTGTACAGCAGGATGAGTTTGATAAGGACTTATTGCTCTACAATACGGATGGTCTGGTCACCACAGGGTGAAAACATCATCTATGAAGACTGGCCACCTGGGGTTTTCCTTTTCCCTGGTGACCCTGGGCCAGGACTTTGTGACTCAGAAGTCAAAGCCACCTACCAGCTGCATGATGACATTATGTTATTAAGTACCTTAGCGAAGACTCAGGACTGAAATGTCGCCAATAGTGCAGGGGCAGCTGGGAGGGGGCGTTCTTCTTTGGCCAGCACTTTGTGCTGTGGTGATGTGGTCTTCCTGCCCATTAGAAGGGAACTAGAAAAGGCTACTGCTGATCTCAGCCCCCAAACCCCAATATAAGTTGGGGATGGAAGTTGCAGCAGGTCTCTGGATCCCATATGCTCTACAGGTAAGCATGGGTGTAAACAGCAGAAGGTCCCTCAATGAATTACAATGACCTGAGCTGCTTCTTTCAGCTGTTGGCCTCTCTGAGATGACTTCCTGGGCTGTCTACATTGCTTTGGGGGAACCACAGTTGGAGAAGTGGAGGTAACTATAAGAGAGCTCCCTGAACAAGCACCTGAGGGGAGGGGAGCTCCAGAGCCTGGAGAGATGCCCAGAAGAGAAGAGACTGTCAAGGACTCACGATGAGGATTTGAGACGTTGCACTGACAAACACTGACCCATGAGAGACATCTACATAACCCGACTAGGGGAGGATCAGCCTGGGCATCTCCCCTCCTGCCAGTGTGTGACATACTCCAGATTGTGAATCCTAACATTATTTTGCATTACATACAACCCATAGAGGACCATGGGGAGGGGAGCTGTAGGGCCCGGAGACATCTGAGAGTAGCAAGGATTCAGGAGGGAAAGGAAAATATCCTGCAGTCCTTATGCCACTGGTGCCCGCTCTGTCAGGGGGAGAAGGGAGCACCCTGCTCTACAAACCTCACCCCTCAGCCCTAAGAACCTCTCACTCCCTTTCTTTATACCTAGTAGCTTAATATGCCTCCCAGGGTCTACAGGCAAGTTTTCCTGTGATTGGCTGTCGAGGGCTCTGATGTCACAGTGGCCTTTCACAGGTGTCAGTTGACCTGGGCTACTTAGTCACAAAGCTCCAGAACAGTTACCAGGGGACCCGGCCACCAAATACTACTGCTCTGCTTGGGACCTGATGACACGTGGCTCACCCTCTACCTGAGGCTGGTGTCAGGCAGGAGGATGCCAAAGGGCAGATGGAAGGGAGGGAGCTGGAGCTTCTCCAGGGGTGGCCTCACCTGCTGCTTTTTATGGACGAGGAGGTAAGGTCCGGGTTGGGCCTGGGCTGGAGGGGAGTGGAGGGACAGTAAGGAGAGGTGAGAAGCCTACCTCAATGGCTTGACAGCATATCAGAAGTGATTGGTGGGCAAGGCCAAGGCACAGATTTAAACTTAATTTCCATTGATCTTTCATAAATTAGAGGCAGGCACTTCTCAGGCACTGTGTGTCAGCCTATACCTGCCTATAAACTGATGAGATAGTCATGGTCCTGGAGGGGCGTTGCTCTGCTACACACCCCGTGGCAGGCTCTGCACAAGCCTCCAAAGCCCCGAGGCTGCACTAGGAGCAGTGAGTCCCAGGGCTTTCCTCAGCTTTTTTTTTTTTCTTAAAAGGTGGGGCAGCTGTAGGTGGCCCAAGGGAGGAGGTGCAGGGGGTTAAGGGGGCTCATGTAGAGCTCCCCATGCAGCGTGGGGCAGCTGGGGGCAGTGTGGATCGTCCCCCCACCCAGCAACACCCATTGAGCACTGGGGCTTATTTTTAAAGTACCGTGCTGGGGTGGGCGAGGGCAGCCATCGGGGACGGGGGGGGGGGGGGGGGGGGGGGTTGGGGGAGTGGGCGGGGCTCGGGGGGTCTGGTAGGGGTCCGCCTATGGTCCCCTCCACCCTCCCCCATCCCACCCTTCCCGCACCTACTACTTACCAGTTCGGAGTGGCTGCAGCTCTCTGCTGCAGCCACCAGGGACTATTTGAATCATCAAAGCTCTCTATATCTTTGCCGAAGATTCGGAGAGCTTTGAATCAATTTCAGCCTTTAAAGTGGTCCCCTGATTCGATTTGGATTCAGAGATTCAGCCACCGAATCGCTCTGAATCTCCTCTGAATCAAACCACCACCTGAAGCTTTGCACAGCCCTACTGCTGACTGCCCTAAATGCTGCCCTAAATTGTCCGCAAGCTCCCTGCATGGGGACAATTCCCCACCCAGCCTGGAGCTGGTTGTGACCTGCCCCTGACCAGGAAAGTTACCAGCCAGTCTGTTACATTTGCCCATCACTTTGAGGTGCACTCCTTTATTACAGGGAAATTTCTGGGGTCTCTGTAATTCTATCAATGTGCTGCTTGTGTTACTTGTATTTCTATATGGAGCTGTATCTCTCCCTTCTGCAAGTCCTCATCCACAATGAAGCTATCTTGCAGGACTCAGATTCAATGGGGCTGGGGTTTCTCCAACCATTGAATCAGTCAAACACATATATGAACATACACACAGATTAACAGGGCAAGCCTGAACTGGGATGGGTTATTTGGCTTTGACAGGCTGACACCCTCATGTGCCTTGATCTCAGTTCATCCCTTGTTTCAGCAGGACAATAATAAATGCAGCTAGACACACATACAGACATACAAACAGAGTACATCTGAGCAGGCTGGGTCCAATCAGCACTTTCAGCTGATACCCTCATGCGCCTCAAAACTCAGCACGTCCCAATTTCTTGTCACAATGTCCCTAGTAGTAACTTCCTTGATGAGCAGACCCCACCATAGTTTTGAGTATTACAGGGATCTTTAGATTAGGTAAGAAAAGTGTTGCTGCAGAACAAAGGGGGAGATCAACAGGAAGGAAGAATAAAAGAGGTTCAGAGAGATTATAGCAACCAGCTTGACCATAAAAGTTATTTACGGCCAGGTATATGAACTTATGACGATACCAGTAGAAACAGCCATACAAAAGAGACAAATAAAACAGTCACAGTATTACATCATTTCAATTAGGTATTTGGGAAAGTCTAGCTCAAGTTTGATCAGCAAAAGTCAGGTTTAGAAAGCTGTGCCTGGAGTAAAAAAGCAAAAGTCAGGTTCCTGGAGACACAGAGAGTGAAAGAGAGAGTTGGGTTCTCACCCTCAGCTGAGCTCACTGAGTGCAGACATTGGTTAATTAGCATTTGGGACAGAGATCCCCCATCATGCAGTGTTCCCCCTCTTTTCTGGTCCCGGAATTCAGTGCACTCCTTGCCGTGTAATCTCTGTTCTCCAATGCTAATGAATGCTAATGAAGGAGCTTTCCTGTCCCATCTCCAATGGAAATTAATTGACATCTGGTTCCATCTCTGATGTGAATGAGACCAGAGGAGTTGCTTCACTCCTATCACCCCTGTCTGGAGGGGTTTAGGTGTATCTCCCACTGCATCTTCATTGTCTGTCGTATATCCTTCCTCTAATCAGTTCTTGTTCAGGGTAGGGGGCGGGCAGTGGTGGGGTGGGGAGGGCTGAGCCCTTTGTGAGTCAGACAGGCTGTGTACTGTGCCAGGGTTCCCCAAGAACACAGAGCTGACAGGTAACAAGCCCCAGGTTCCTCAGGGAAGTATGTGCATCATGGAGGTGGCTGGGGACTGTTCTGTTTTGGGCAGTCCCCATCTAGCTCTGGGTTGTACATACAGACTTCCCCATGCAGTCCAGGGCTGGCCAGGAACTATCCCAGACAGGAATAGATCCCAGCCCCATGACCTAATCAGGTGATCAAGGCACAGGGTTTGCAAAGAGCTGCAGGGGTATGATAGGTCCCAGCCTCCTGTCTCATTCCCCTGGTGGGGCAGCAGGCAGTGAGCTAGATGCCAGCTGCCAGGTGCCCCACTGGTGGATCAGGGCAGGGGGATGGTACCTGCCCCTCCCCTACAGCTCTTTCCAAGGCTTGTGCCCCTGATTCAGGAGCCAGGGCTCAGAGCTCCCTGCTGCCAGGGCAGGAAGACATTTTCCCTACCCTAATAGCAGGCAGCCCCCCAGGACAAGGAGACAACTGCCTTCTGGCCCAGTGCTCCCTGCAGGCCCTTGGGCTAGCACCTGGGGGAGCCTGGAGCTCCCTCTGAGGGTGGCAGAGGCTGAATGCAGGGCTACAGGGAACTGGGTACAAATCTTATCCCTAATCCCTGCATGAGTAGATGCCTGCCAAAAAACCCTTACTGCAGATTAGCTTACACCAGAATACATTTGGGATGGAGTTAGTGCATGTGTAGACGCGCCCAGGGAAAAGAAAAGGATGAAGGCCTAGATTCTCAGTCACCCATGAGTGAGAGCAGGACTGAAGGGAGGAGGAGGGCACCATGAGCTACACAGCACCTTGGATCCTGCATGGTGCCCAGCAAGAGTACAACTGCACCTGTGCTTGTCAGGATGCCAGGTGCATTAAGAGCAGGCAGTTGGATGAGGTATCCCTTGCAGTTCCTTTCCACACAGTGACTGTATGATGGTCTTAGACTAGCTTCAGACAAACTAAGGTAGATGCCAGCTAGAAACCCTTAGAGACAGCTGCTCCAAATCCTTTGAAGAGAACAGCCCAAAAATACAGGGGATGTCATTAAGCGCACAAAGCTATCAGAACTAAAATTGTCAGAAATATGAATTCTGAATGATTGATGGAGGCCAAAGGAGCCATCATTCCCAATTTGTAATTGTAGGACTAATTTTCATGAGAGAGGAGTAGCTTGTGTAGTACTTAAAAGAGAAAAACATGAGCAAGTTTGGATATTATAAGGACATGAATGCTGGGTCGCTTGAGAGGACTTTCTTGGTATGAAAGCAAGTCACAAGAAGAATGCAGAGGTGGGTGGTACGGGCTTCCAAGGCTGAACAGCTAAACATTCAGAACATCATAAGCAACTTGCAGTCAGACCTTGGCAAAATGTCTTAGCTGGCTTCTCCCTTTTTGTGGGCAGGATTTATTTCATGATGGTCAATGCTTACGAAATTGATTTTGAATTTATATTTGATTCTATCCATACCTTTGCCTTCATGTTTCTGCCTCTTAGATGGATCCAGTTTCATATCTGTATATGTTACCATGTGATTGCTCATGCCTGTTGGTGCTAGGGAGAGAGATATGATAGCCTGGGTTGGAGAAAGCTGAGTCAACTGGGTGGCACTCACTGAGGAACTGATAGGTTTCTGAAACAGCCTGATGCCCTGACCTAGCCCTAGAAGGGGCTGAGCATGTTATATTCTGTAATTACATGGGAGGAAAACTCTACATTCAGAGTATGTTAAGGTTGAAAAACCACCAAGTAGTTATGTGACCCCCCCCCCCCCCAAAACTTACTGCGGCTTACACAAGTTTAATTCAGCTCACCCAGGAGAACACATTCTAATGCAATCCCTAATTATAGCATCACATCCTTCCTCCCACAAAGCTCAGGCTCTGGCATCATTCAGTGCACAGATTAGATGGTGTTCAAGGAACAACCATGTGTTCAGGGAGTACGCAGAATACTTGAAAGAGTCAGTATGATACATTATTGTCATAATTTCACATGTGGCCCCATGTCCTAACTGCTGCACACTTCTGAAATCCTGTCCTGAGTATAGAATTCATTCTTTGCTCATGGGCTGCTCTGTGCTGTTCTGATTTCAGTGCCCTAGGCCAGGTTCAAAGGGCTATTTGGGATATTTCAGAGTGAGTCACCCAAGATCCCTTTCTGAATCTGTCCCCTTCCACTTTACAGACATTAGTGAAATTATCTTCACAAACCTCAGCATATTTCATACATTTGCTACATAGGAAACTGTGATACAGAGATAAAAATGCTAAATCAGGGAAATGGTGAAGTAATCCTAGGTGTGCAATCCAAAGCGGCTGGGGTGTACCTTTGCAGAGCACTTTCCTCTTTATAGCTCTTGGTCAGTTCAAAGGCGGGCTCCCACTGCTCTCAAAGGCAGTCCCAAGTGCTCAGCACCTCTGCAGATCAGGCCACAGGCTCTTACATCAGGTGCTCCAACAAGGAGGAACACAGGGAGTGGCAGTGAGTAAGAAAGGCCCAGTTTGTGACATGCCCAGCATCACCAGGAGCTCTGTGCAAAGGAAGGAACAGAGTCCAGTTCTCCATGGCAGCACCCAGCTGCTTCACACACCAGAGTGTCCTTTCTGTGCTGTACCCCTGCTTCATTCATTAGCAGAGCTACAGGCAAGTGAAACATATCTTACCATGGGAATAGGGTTGTCATCTGCTGTATCTGTATGAGCCAGAATTGTTCAACAATTGTTTCATCAAGCAAACAAACAAAAAAAGATGATTCTGTGAGAAAATGTGACCATCTGGTGGTTTTGTTGTGTGTTTTTTTTGTTTTGTTTTTTAACTGAACTGTAGTGTGGGGGAGTTGGGGTGTGCGAGCAAGACGGGGGGCGGTACCAACATGATGCACCTCGTTTCCAATCTTTGGATCCAAAAGAATATTTCTCATGTCAAAATGTTGTTATCAATGTGGAAAAAACAACACAAAACAAAACATCTTTTCCACAGTTCAATGAATGACTTCTTATATCCACCCAGTCCGTGTGTTCAAGAAGGGTTACAACACACTGCTACTGGCTGAAGCCAATACATAAAGACTCTACGATTGATTACTGTACTTCTAGGCTTTTCCTCAGAGGACTTCAGGGCTACAGCTCACATTTGTGTTTTCAGCCAAATATGGCTCCCTTTCCTGAAGTCATCACGGCAGGGGAATATATTGGACCAGTGTCATTCAGCTAACTGCATTGCAGCTCTGCCTGGCTTGTACCAGTGTGAGGAGCAGTCACTGTGGCAGCCTACAGAGAAAACGCACTTGCCTGAGGTTGCTCCGGCTGGTCGGGGCCAGGGCTCTTGCATACCACCAGGCTGGGTCCTCTGCTGGTGCCAGTCAGCATCGTTTCACTGGAGCCCAAGGAGCTCTGACACCAGCACAAGGGCTGGCCCATTGTGTTTTAAGGAGAGCGAACGACTCTGAGTCTTGTTATCCTCCTTGGGGACGTGAACTCTTTCAGATCAGAATTATGCCCATCTCCCATACTGCATTTTCCATGTGAGAAGGCATCACTCCTCCTCCCCCCCCCCCCCTCCCCTCCAAGGGGTAAGACCAGGCCTCAGTACACACGGTGGTCTGCGATCTCCCCTCCTCACAAGAAGACGAGCATTAACTTCTATCCAGTGACAACTGCCTCCAGCTCAGTCCAGCTCCATGCTTCCTCCTCCCTGCCCCGACAAACATTTCCACATCCCACAGCTTTCCCTTCTTTAAATTCACTGCAAACACATTGACTAGCATTTTCCCCTTGTTCCCAGAACTGCCTCTACCCCAAATTGTGTTTTCCCAGATCATGTGGCTTTCTTCCTTGGGCAGTGCAGTCTAAACCAGAAGGTGTAACATGATCAGTCACCTTCTGGAGGAAATGAGCCTCCCCACAAGGCTCTTCTTAGCACTCGTATCCAAAGCAACTGGGCAGCGTACCTTTTCTTGTTCTCCGCACTTCAGGAGCTGAGCATGGTGGAGCTTTGAGCCAGAGCATAAGAAGGCACATCTGCCCTGCTGCTGTCTATGAGTCCCTGTGAAAGGAAAGAGCACAGCGATGATTGGCTGGATGGGGCTCCATCTGTCAGCCCACAGGAAACACTGTCTGTGCTCATCTGAAATGCTCTTCTACCCTAATGCTGTTACAGAGTGGGGCATTTATCTTCACAGTATCAAAATTTTTCTGGCCTGAAGTTCTCACTGCAAACCCCTGTGGGGTGCAGAGATACTGAGTCTTTGAACAGCACAACTACTACCCCCAACTAAGTTGTTCTTGAGCCTCTTACAGGTACAGTTCCCTCTATACCTCTTCAGAAAGCAAACGACTCTTGCCATCTTCACATGAAGCAGCTCTCCACAACTGCCTTCCTAGAGGAGATGGGAAGTTGGGAAGCTCAGTCAATCTGGGGACATTTTTCTGCTAAGTGACATGGTTTCCAAGACACCCTTTACAGGGCCTGTAGTTCTCAGTACTAGAGACAACTGCAGAGTCCAGATTCTTCCTGCCAGCCCAGTTCCTGTAGCTGTGGGACAGGGTAAGTGGATCTGTCCTCCTTTGGCAGAACATGGGTCTTGACACTGGAAGGCTTGATATCTTCACCCAGATCGCACCAAAACAAAAGGAACTTCAGACCCATCCTGTTGGTATTTTTACATCTTGTGATTTTCCACTCAGTCTGGCCACTCAACATGTGCAGCATGAAGCCATGACAGCCCACAGACACCTTCTGTCTGTGCATGGCCCTATATGGGGCTGGCTTCTCCAGTTAGGTCCTCCGCAATTCCTTGCACCCTAGCACTCCCTTGGAAGGGCTCTTCTCCATGTTCCCAATCTATTATCTGTTATCTGTTATGACCTGTCTGCGGCCTTATACAACTTAGCACCTTCAAGCAAAAATCCACGAGACTCTCTCTCCATCTGTCTCTCATCTATCTGCCAGGGTTTCTACTCCATACACTGGCCTATCCATCTATCCATCAAGTACATTCACATCTCTTCTCGTTTCACTTCCTCTAGCTTCATTTATCTTCTTCTCTTTCTGCTGTTCCCTTTCAGACCCCTTTTCCTCCTGCACCTCTGCTCCCACACTACCCAGCAGGGTTTCCTGAGCTACGTCTCCCAGGGGCTGAGGATCCAAGCACTGCAGTGAGTCTGCGTGAGCTCAGCACTTCATAGCAGCAAAGCACATGCTGGACTCACCCTGACTTCCCTTCTGAGGCCTGTGCTGAGACAGGAGAATGCAAATTAACTGGCAAGAGAGCCTGAGGATTGGCTAAGAGGGGCTATGATGTCAAAATGCCACCAGGAATGTTGGAGGTGGCTTTGTGACTCAGTGTTCAAAGCTCCGACCCAGTGTGACCAGGGGTCATGGACTCTCCTAGCAACAAGTCTGGGTGGGCTGGATCCAGAGGTGGATCATGCTGCAGCTGTTCCTTAATGGCCAAGGGGACACTGATTATTGGAGAATGAGGGATGGGAGTTGCTTAAAGCTCCTTGTGAGGCACCCTGGCCTTCTATTTTGGACAGACAAAGATGGGACTGATACAAAGGTACTCTGGGAATGGAGGGAGGGGGAAATCTTTCATGCAGAACGTAAGGCAAGGAAGCATGGCTGTACCAGATGAGCACCATCTTGAATTGCATCAGATGGACCCATTCATTTCATCACCATTGGTTCCAGTCTCCAGTTCAGCTGGCTCCTATCTCTATATATAGGTTGTATCTACATCCACCCATCCTGAACTCCAACCCACCAGCTTCTCCATTCATCTCTCTTTTCTGCCCATCTCACTATCTCTTTAAAAGGGGTTTAGGTTGTAGCCGTGTTGGTCTAAGGATATAGGCAGACAAGGTTCCTTGGGTGAATTTGATATCTTTTATTAGACCAACCTAAATGGTTGGAGAACAGTTATTAAGCAAGCTTTAACCCGAAAGCTTGCTTAATAACTGTTCTCCAACCATTTAGGTTGGTCTAATAAAGGATATCAAATTCACCCAAGGAATCTTGTCTGCCTATATCTCTTTAAAACATTTATCTGAACTATCTGACCAGTGGCACCCATACTCCCATCTTCAGCGTCTCACACTACCTGATTTAGAACTGTAGCCATGGCTCACCACTGTATGTCCATTATTTAATCTCTTTTGTAACTGATCTATTCTGGGGGCATTGATGACTAAACTGGAAGTCACAATGTGCTTTCTTAAGAATTAGTGTTTGCGTCTCAGTTCACTGTGAAGGAAAGGAGATGATGTGTAAAACAGTAGGACTTAGGAAGACAAACAAGTGCGGTGGGCATGCTGATCTTTGCTGGTGCACGGGGCTCAGAGAAGAACATGGATGATTGGTGAAATGTTTTCACAAATCAGGCAGCAGCTGGGAAGGGGCTTGCCCCGCCCCTGCCTGAACCAGGGGGACAACAGGGAGAGCAAAGAGCCCTCAGACCTGACTGAAGCCTATACCTGCAGGTCCATCAGACTTTGTGGGGGCAGAGTCCCCAGAGAGAATAAAAGGAGCAGTTTGCCCTGCACACAGCAGACATGTTGAGGGATGGAATGAAGAGAGGGAAGTGAAGAGCTGGAGAAGAGCTACCAGTGGACTGAAGCTGCGGCCCAGAAGACCCTGAAGACTCCCTCAGGAGGACCAGAGTGGCAAATGGCTTCAGCCATAACCCCAGCCGGTGCACAGCACGGTGCACAGGTCAGACCTCGGGAGGTAGTTTGCATCGCTGGACACTCAGTGCACATAGCGATGCAGGGAGCCACCAGACCCTGGGAACCTCGCGTGGTGCCTCAGGTCTACTACCCTCAGCGTGGGGTTGAGGACTCGGTGCATGCAGCAGTGCATGGTGCCTCAAGCCCTGGGAACAGTGCCAGACTGCTTGGGTTTGCAACTGCTCCATGGCATGAGGCCAGGCACCCAGGAGACGCCAGAGCTGTGCGGCATAGGTCCAGTGGGACCTGGATTTTGGGACCCGCATAACGCAGGCTGAGCCCCAGTGGAGGAAAGAAGGCAGGGCCCTGCGTAGCCCCAACGAGGCATCCGTGGCTCTGGGAGCCCCTCCGGGTCTGCTCCGCAGATTCATGAGTGACTGGGGAACAGGTCTGCACAGGGGATGAAGCCCTAAGTGGAGGCCCTGCGGGATTAGAGACCAGGTGGGCCCCTCAGGGGCTAAGGAGGTACTGGGACCCTCCACTTACTCCCTCAAGGAACAGTGCCAGGGTTGGGCACCCTAAGGGAATGCTGAGTGGTCTCAGCCACATGGGTACCTGGAAGGGAGGACTGGCACCTCATATTTTGTAATTAATTCCTTATATATTGTTATCTTTTGATGTGGCCTGGATATGTCATCTATCTGAGGTTTACTTGTATCTACCTGTTCTTGCTGTGCTTGCCTGAACTATCCTCTTGTTACCTGTTGTTCATTTGCCTCCTTTGTACTTACCTGTTACATGCAGCTGTGTACCTACATAGGGACCCATGCCCTTTGAGGCAGTGTGACCCTCGGGATCTCTGATTGTAGAGCATAATGGTATTTGATATTTTGGATATTGTATATATTTACCATTACTCTTCTGTAAGTCTGTTTGTACATGTTGTTACTTGTATACTAATAAACCTGTAAATAGTTAAGCTGTTGAGTTGTAGCCTGACTCTATAGAGAATAGAGGGGGCTGGCCTGCACAGCAGACCCCTCTCTGAGCACTCCTGTCTGACCACCCATCCCCTCCAATTGAAGCGGGGAGTACATATTTGGGTGCACCAGGGTTACACAAGAGAACAGCCTGCCGGTTAACATGGAAAAAACAAACAAAAAACAAAGGACATGCTATAGCAAAAGCTAGTGTCTTCACTAGCTTTTGGTTCCATCTGAAAGGTAAATGTCAACAGAAACTTTTAGAGCATTCCTATGAACAGAGAGAAGACTGTCAACAAGAAAAGTGAAAAAACAAACAAACCCAGAAGAGTCAGCCTAACATCAACCCCCACCCCAAACACTGTGAAGAAATTCTAGAACAAACAACGGTCATTGCATATGTAACTACAAGACAATAATAAGTTAATTAAAAGAGTCCCCATTGTTTTGCCTGACAGTTTTGTGGTTTGTTAAGAACACTAAGTCCATGGAAAAGAGAAAGGCAGAAGACATTATGTACCATAACTATTCATTTTTTTGGCACTGTTCCACATGATACTGTGCAAGGTAAGCTGAAAACCATGGTCTTGCAGTCATCACTCCAGCACAGTGTATAAGGGGTTAAAACTGTTGTCAGAAAGCCGTTATCAGGGGTTGTACAGAGCACCAGGCAGAGGCAGCTAGCACAACTGTGGAGCATAGGATCGAAACTCCACATGGTCTTGACAAATTGGAAAGGAGTTGACCTAAAATCAAGACCGTGGACCAGTTTTAAGTGCTGAGGTTGGAAATCAGAAATTAAATACACCAAATCAAAATGGGGTGTGCTTGCTGGGTAACAGTGCTGCAGAAAAGAGTCTGGTGGTAGAGCAGTTTCCAGTATGAATCTGAATAAAACACATGATGCTGCTGCTGACTTTGCTGCAAGAAAGGCAAAAATGATTCAGTCTCTATTAACAGGAGTGCTAAATATCAGAAATCACTAGCCTGGTGTATACAATGCAGGTGAATCCTTGGGCAAGACTTTGTCAAGGTGTGGTCAATAGAGCTGATACATCTATTCACATACTGGAGAGTGTAGAGGAGAACAGCAAGAATGCAAAGAGGATAAGAAAGCATGATTTCTAAAGAGAGACTGAAGAGCTGGATTTCTCCAAAGGAGAGAAAATTTTGGGATTGAGTGAAAGGACTTGTCTGAAATCTAAACATTTTTGTATAGAGGATGGTGATCAATTGTTCTCTAATATACAGAAGAGAGCAAGACAGCTGGCCAATGATATAAACCATTGCTGGTGCCACAGGGTTGGTGTATACCTAGAAAGGAAGCTAGGAGAGGTTCCTTGCCAGTTCCTTCTAGATTTTGGCAACCTGGTATCCCTTGTACATAGCTGGATATGGGAGCAAGAGACAGAAAGAAACTTTCAACCTTGTGGACCGGTGGTGCAAGTGGCCAGTAGGAAAGCACTCCCAATGCTGGGCGATTGGAGTGCGACTGTTGACTTCAAAGGCTTGCAGCTGCCATGTACATTCCTCAAAACAAAGGATGCAAATCAAGATGCTTTGATAGGCACCAACTTTTTAAAGACATTCCAGGGGACTATGAACTTTGCAGACTGCTCTTGCTCCTTTATAGGGAGATATTTCCTCCTGATTCTTTTTATGACCAGGCCACAAAAAGCTTAGACACAGGAGTCGAGGTAGATGTCACCTACCTAGAGTTTAAGACGGCCTTTGTTACAGTATCACCTTCTGTTCTTGTAAATAAACTGACAAGCTGCAATGTAGATGATAACATGGTCAGGTGGGTAGCAAATTGGCTTAGACGTCACACCCAGAGAGTGGTGCTGAATAGGTTGATATCATCCTGGAAAGATGTGAACAGTGGAGTCCCACAAGGCTTGGTCCTTGGACCAGTGCTATTCAAAGTCTTTATCAGTGCCTTGGATGAGGGCATAGAGAGAACCCTGTCCAAGTTCACAGATGATACCAAATTATGGGGCAAAGTTAACACACCAGAGGGTAGAGAATGGATCCAGGTGGATCTGGACAGGTTGGAAAAATGGGAACAATGAAATAGGATGCAGTTCAACAAAGACAAGTGCAAAATGCTGCACCTGGGCAAAAAGAACCACCAACACACTTACAGGCTGGGGAATGACCTTCTCAGAAGCACAGCAGTGGAAAGGGATCTTGGAGTCATAGTTGACTCCAAGATGAACTTGAGTTGTTAACGTGACAAAGTGATCAACAAGGCTAACCACACTTTGTCATGCATTAGCAGATGCATGATGAACAGGTCCAGAGAGGTGATGCTTCTCCTCTATGCAGTACTGGTCAGGCCGTGGTTGGAGTACTGCATCCAGTTTTGAGTGCCGCACTTCAAGAGGGATGTAGAGAATCTTGAGAGGGTTCAGAGGAGGGCCACTCGTATGGTCAGAGGCCTGCAGGCAAGGCCCCACGAGGAGAGACTGAAGGACCTATATCTCTTCATCCTTTGCAAGAGAAGGCTGAGAGGTGATCTTGTGGCTGCCTATAAATTCATTGGAAGGAGGGGTGGGGGGAGCAGAGAATAGGAGATGTTTTATTTACTAGGGCCCCCCCTGGAGTAACTAGGAACAATGGCCACAAATTGACAGAGAGCAGATTTAGGTTGGACTTTAGAAAGAACATGTTTACAGTAAGGTTTACCAGAATCTGGAATGGGTTTTTTAAGGGAGCCCCTACCTTGCGGGTCTTCAAGAGGAGACTGGACAAGTAGCTAGCTGAGGTGATCTGGCCCAAGCACTCTTAACTGCCCAGGGCAGAGGGTTAGACTCAATGTACTGAGGTCCCTTCTGAGCCTAACATCTATGAATCCGTATAACACATATGGCCAAGTGGGCGTATGTCAGGTGATAGTAGAAAAGAATCTAATAATACCTTCTTGAAGTGAGATGATGACCAAAGCTGTAGAGATGGTCTTGTGAAGAAGACAAGGGCTTATTTCAACCTAAGATCAGGGATTGGGATTCCTAGTGGGAACTACCTTGGGTAAGAGCCACAGCGGGGAAATCCCAGTGTGTGTTGCCAACACATTGACAGAACCACAGGTCACATATCAAGGCACCATAATTGGGACATTTTAAGCCAAGGTGGCTATCCTGCCAACAAATCCTGGGTAAATGCGGTTGATTGCTATAAGGGCACTAAGCACAAACAAGAACTGTCATCTTGAAAGACCAGGTGATGAGCTCCTAGGGACTGCAGATTAATTGGAACATAAGTTTAAGTTGAGTCACCATGGCATGGAATCTGAGCAACTGAGTACAGTACAGTAAGTGCTATTGTAGTGTTTAGATGTACTCAGCCTGTGAGACCAGGATCTAGGGTGCACAGGACTGAAGAAGCACTGGATCTACATTCAGAGTCAGACCTGTCAAACAGGGTCCAAGAATGGTTCCCATTCCAGCAGGAGATGAGAGAGGCATGATCAGGCCATCTTGCCAGCCCATGGGCCACCCCTGTGGTAGTAGTGCAGAAGAAGTGGGGAGGTCTAAGGGTCTATGTGGATTATCAAACGCTGAATGATGTCACCATCAAAGATGCCTATCCCTTAACTTGTATTAATGACACACTAGACCTTCTGGCCAAAGCCCGATGGCTCTCATTCCTTGATGTGGCCAGTGGGTACTGGCAAGTGGAAGTACAATCCAAGAGCACAGAGCCGAGACCTCTTCCATTCCTCCTGATCTTGGTTCATTGTTTCCACCAACTCAGTTATAAAAATGCCCGAATCCAATGGATCTTCTACAATTCTGATGGTGACTGACCAGTTAATTAAAATGTGCTACTTATTCCATGTATGCACAGGCCTGCCCTCAACTGAAAAAAAACCCTATGTTTAGGCCATGTGGTTCACCTTCATGACCTCTTCAATCACATAATCTCTGATTGTGGTTCCTAGTTTATTTCCCATTTCTCGTGTGAGGTCATGAGTTTACTAGAAGCCCATGCCCACCTCACATTACCACCCACAAACAAATGGTCAAGCAGAGAGAACAAAACAAGTTCTACAACATTACCTCCATTATTACCCCAATTTCCAGCTGTGCGGGCCGGGGGCGAGCCAGGCCCGTCTTTGCGCACGCGGGCTGTGGCCAGCAGCCTGGGCACGTGGGGTCGGAGAAAACAGCGCGGCGGCAAGGCATGTGCGGGCTAGAATTAGTCACAGAGGCGTAATGGTTGATTGAAAGATTATTTACTTACACCCAAGATGGTCGCGGTGTAGGCTGGACAGTTTCCAGGTGCAGCTCCGCTTAAATCCTCGTTGGAGGACTACAAACAATTCGGTTCTTTGGCCCATGGAGTTGTTTAGGCTCCGCGGGTTCAGCAATTCTTTCCCCACGGAGTTGACGAAGCTCCGTGGGCTCTGTTTGGTTCTCAGGCCCCGGAGTTGTTAAGACTCCGTGGGTTCGAAAATTGGGTATATAGGAAAGGGATACGTCTAGGATTGCGCTCGACGACGGGGAGAGGCCAAAGGCTGTTTAGACCTCTGTTGCCTGCTTAAGAAAGGCGCGTTGGGTCCGTAAGGGTCCACATCGCTTAGAGATCTTCACACAGCGCGAAGTCTCCTACTCTTGGCGACTTCTGTCTCTCTCCAGTTTTCCTCTCTCTCCGACTTGGGTGGAAACTACCCAAGCCTTTTGTACGGCTAGCAAGCCAATAGCTAGCCACCACGTATGCCTTTACTCAGAATCGGCCAATAATAAGGCGTAAATCTGAATACAAATGGCGGGAACTCCTTTGCACCGTGCATCTCTGAGATGCAAAAGAAATGCACCATGCAAAGAAGGCTACAAATCTGGCGGGAAATTCCCCGTTGCACCAGAGTTCTCTCCCGCAGCAGAGAACTCCACCGTGCAAGGAAGCTGTAATTTTAGCGGGAACATAATTTAGCGTTGCCGAAGCACACACAAACAAAAAATCACAACTTTGGGTTGTGACACCAGCAAGCTCTTCTGCTAATATTTGTGGAGTTTGCCTTTAACAACTCCACGCATTTCTCAATTGGGAAAACACACTTCTGCTGCTACTGACCGATGGATTCCATGAATACCTGACTCAGACTCCTCAACTTGTTCTCTGCTTGACCTTCTGGATACCTGATCTGGCTCTGACCCATCCTCCCAGATACCTGATCAGATACTTCCTGATCTCATGCTCTTCCTGAGCCTCTGAATCCTCTGTTTGTCTCTCTAGAGCCATCTCCTCGCTTCTGAATTCCTGGCTTCTCCTGACCCTGAGGTGACTCCCAGACCTTACTGCACATGACCTGATATGACACTGGTCCCAACAGAGTTTCTAAGGTGTATACACCTGCTCTGGTAGTTGGGCAAGGCCAGAATCTGCCTCGGAGAGAACAGGGGGCAAGGGGGTATCTGTGCTTGTGCCCGAGCAGTCACTGAAGGATGGCAGGTATTTTACCATCTCTTATTTCCAGGGTTCTGTGATGCTGCTATGGCCATAAAAACCTGCGGGATTTCATCTTTGCCTAAGTGAGTGACAACAGCTGCTCAAACCCAATACATGGCCAAAAAAGTGAAATCTGGAGATGTAAGCAGAAAGTCCCCTTCCATGTATATTGGCTCCAGGAAAGGTAGCTGTGTTGCTGGGGAGAGGGAGTCAGGTGACAGGTACATACATGAAATTCCTGAGGAGGCAGAAAGAAATGTTTGCCTGTCCCTGTGCCATCCCAATTTGTCCCAGGCTAGCAGTCCCACTGCCTCATGATGCAGTTCAGGATTGTGTTGTTCTCCCTGAACATGACAACTCAGGATTCCAGGTTCTTTGATGATGGATGTGGTGTAAAACCTCCACACTCCTCTTGCACTGTGGGTTGCTTGAAATTAAAAGTGGTTTGTTTTTTTTTTTCTGAATGTATGTTTTCTTGCTTTAAAATGTTATTCATGTTATTCACATAGGTCTGAGCTATACCAACCACCATAGAAAAGATTTAATTTTAGGGGGGGGGGGGAATCTTGTGTTCTTTAAATATCTTGTTTCATCGAAAATAAAATGTATTCCACTTTTCATTCTCCAAGAATTACAGGAAGGCATTCAAACTACCAAAATGTATTTTCTTCACTTTTCAGATTTCCCTGCAGATCAAATGCTCCCAGACTTTCTCCAAAATGAGTCCCTCCATCTAGTCCTGAGACAGAGTAATTGAGTCACTGGACATATGAAAAGGTTCGACAGTAAGTAACCTAATTTCACACATTAGCCAGGGTGGAATAAACACCTCAAGAGAGTTAGAGGAACTTGAAACAACGGCAGAAAGTTTCTGTTCTCCCTGCTCCTCTGGGATCCAGGAGCTATTAGAGACCATAGTAAAACTGTCTACATTTGGAATCTCTTTTCACTTGAAATATTCTGCCCCAAGTAATTCTACCTACACTTCTGCTACTCTTCCCTTTCTTCTGCCTCAGCAAATTTAAGTGGCATTTGCTACATTTCTCCCTTTGCTTATCCAGCTCATTCCCCACCTAGGAATTTCTCCACTGCCCACCTGAAGCCTTTCATCTGCAGCTCATTTCTGTTATGCATTAGCTTGGTAGTTATGAAAGAAAATATATACCCACTGTGGAGAACTGGATCTCTCGGGTGAGAGCTGGTTGTGCTCATCTGGAACAAAGGCATAGGGACTGGGATCAAGTCCAGTGCCAACAAGGGCAATCTGGGATCCCATTTCTCATTTACATTGGGCACTGTAGATCCTGGCAGTTATCAGGAAAAACAGGCAGTGTCACTATCCCAAGCACCAGGGGGATTGGTGACAACAGGAGAGATGGCTGGATGGGCTGTAGCACAGAAAGGGAGAAAAAGGAATTGAAAAGAGATAAGAAGTGAAGGCTTCCTACCTGAGAAGAGAGGTTAGGTTTGAGTGTTGGAGCACTTCTAGACTAGAAGAGCCAGCACCCTCTATAGGTTAGAGGAACAAATTGCCCCAAAGTGGCCAGACACTGTACCACAAGGCCTAAAATAAGTTTAAAGGGTGTGCACAAGGCTGGGAGAGCTAGGAGACATATTTCCTTTGTTCCAAGTATCCACAGGCAGGATTCATACTTGGGTTTGACACATAATACATCCTGAGCATGGGAGAAAAATTTAAGGGATAAAACGTCCGTAAGTGTGAAGTGTTCTGCATGCAAACAATCTGCTTATTATGAGCAGTTTTGGAGTGTGTGGATTCAAGAGTGTACAAGTGTGATAAAGAATAAAAAGTGTGATAGACAGCAGTCTTATTGCTCTCAACAGGGTTTGGGGATGAGCTGCTGCAGCCACATCCATCACTTACAGGAACCCTCTTTGAGGCCTAAAGTAGTGAGCAAACAAGATTAAGGGGGAGCACTGGGGTTTCTTATTTGTTTCTCTTGGGCTCTGTGCTTTCTCCTGCTGTCTGAGCAGAAAAATCCAGCCTTCGCAGAGTGTGAGAAACAGGTGCTCAGTGGTGAACTCTGCTTTTCTGTAAACAACACAACACTGTATATCAGACCCCTTGTACAGGATTTTCAATGGAGTCCTATTGACTTCCCAGTGTCCATCAGTTTTCATAGGAATCAGTGGATTTGGGCAGTGGATTTGTGTTGGGGTTTCTGAGAACCCAGGCCTTGAAGCACCGGGGTAGAAAGACAGGATCATGGGACATTCCCTGCTCAGTGCCTGTGAAGGGCTGTGGTGTTGGAGGGGTTGAAATATGTGTTTGAGGGCTGGACTGTAAACACTCAGCTTTGAGCCTTTTGGGCCCAGACTTTGATTCAGTGCTCACGGGGTGCCTCCTCCAGTTCAGTGCTGCTGTGCGGGGATGGCTGTTCAGACTAGGAGGGGTGGTCAGCAATGGAGAAGTGGCTGCACACGAGCATGAGAGACATGGGTGCTCCTCTGTGAACATGGCTTTTCTATGAAAGAATATAGCCCGTATTCCTGATGCCTTTACACAAGATGTTCAGTGAACCCCAACGAGCTTTACACTCACAGTTCATTACCACCTGACACGACGGGTCACCAGTAGAACAGCTTTCATTACAATACGTGTCACTCATCAGCAGAACACACCTTCTGGGGGACGGTTGTCCTGGGCCCTTGGGACTGCAGCCCCTGCACCGCAGTCACATGCCTGGTAAGTGGGGGGATGTTGGGACATGCCCAGATCAGCATCCGTGAAGGACTGAGGGGATAGGGAACCTGGAAACACCCATGTTGAAGCCTGTTGGCCCCAGGCCTTTGACTCAATGTTCTCAGGGCCATTCCCCAAAATAGGGCTGCTCTGGTACTGGCAGGCATAGAGAGAGACTGGGAAATGGTTGTCCCTCCCTTCATCATGTTCTGTCTTTTCTCACCTTTTATCACTCAGCTCTCCAGAGCGGCAGTAGCATTAACCAGCACCATGACCAGCAGCATCTTGGGTTCTGAGCCCCATTTTAGACACTGGGAGGAGGTACAGTGTCTGACTGAGATCCAACCCCCTTGCAGGGAAAGGTGGATCTCTCTACTGTACTCCAGGTGCAGGGATCAGCTAGAACTGCCTCTACCCCACTGAGCTTCTGAACAGCATGGAAATCAGAGCTGTCCCCAGCCCAAGACCTGGTCAGTGATGTTTGCTCTTAAACACACGTTTCTTCAGCCCCAACAGACAGGCCAGGGCAGCATAGGTGAGTGGCCATCGCTGTCGTAGGTGGGAGAATGCCTGACACCAAACTCCCCACTCCCCTTTCCAATGGCACTGCTAACCTGGGAACACCGCACAGATCGTTTTGGGCTGTGAATCTGCCCCACCTGTCAGACCATGCTCTTGGACCCAGGTCCTTAGTCTCTGTGATGTGATGCTCACCCCAGTCTACCATCTCCAAAACAAAACCTTGGAGCAGACACGGGTGTCCAGAAACCTCCGCCTGGACCTAGTCACACACGGACTTCCTGACATCAAAGTGACCAGCCAAGGTCCACTGACCTCGTCTTACCCCTTCCCATATAAAGCCCCCTCTTGGAGGGGGAAGTATCCGGGCAACAAGGCTCAACCATTTACCTAGGCTGCTACATCCCTGGTGCACACTGCTACTGGCTAACAGATTCCTTAGGTACCTGAGCTGGCAGGCCTGACATTGCTCTCTACCTGACTCTCTGGATCCTCCACTCGGTTCTCCAAATACATCTCCTGGCTTCTGACTTCCTGGACTCTCCTGACCCTGAGGTGACCTCCAGACCCAGCTGTACACAGCGTGGTATAACACGGGCCCTAGCAGAGTTGCCAAGGGGTGTGACCCTGTTTCTGACCTCTCCAGCCCCATTATTCATACAGAGAGACACAGGGATAACGAACAATGGTTTATTTCAGAAGCAAGGGACGAATCTCATAATATGTAGAAGACATGGAGTATCCCTAGGGGAATGAAGTCATGGGGCTCTGGTAGTTGGGCAATACCAGGCTCTGCCTTGCAGAGAATGGGGTGCATCTGCGCCAGGGGAGGGGTAGTCACTGCAGGATGGCAGGTGCTTTTCCATCTCTCATTTCCAGGGGTCTGTGATGCCCCTATGGCCATAAACACCCTTGCCTCCTGGGACTTGCTCTTTGCCAAAGTGGTTGCCAATGGATACTCAAAATACAAGATGAGGGAAGTGAGATCTGGGGATTTAATCAGAAAGGCCCCATGCAGCTGTGTTGCTGGTGAAACAGTCGAAGAAATAGGAACACACATGACATTTCCAAGGAGGCAGAAATAAATTATGGTCATCTATGTCTAGGTGGCATCCCACCCTACCCTGAGCGAGCAGCCCCACTGCCCCATGATGCGGTTTAGGATTTTGTTGCTCTCCCTGAACACGAGAGAAGAGGATTCAAGGTTTTTTTGATGAAGGGTGCATTTCTAAACCACCACACTCCTCTCCCTGCTGCAGTTATGTCCTAGATCAGTCCCTTGTGGGCAACACGACTGCTGGGGTTTTCCTTTTAACGTGGGCCTACCCGTTCCTTCCTCCTCTTCTCACAAATGCATAAATGAGTTTCTCTGCAGACTCCAGCCTCCCCACCTTGGACATGGGCACAAACTCTGTCCTGATCATTCTGATGAGTGAGGTCTCACATATCAAACCTGGAATGAAAGTCCATAGTTTACAGTTCATGTCCACCTCCCTGAACTCACCACACAAAGACAGGGCTGGGGGGCTCTCTGTGCTGGTTGTACCTACAGTGGGCTATGCTGAACAGTGAACTAACAGAAGGAAGATCAGGGATGGTTTTTTGCTCAAGGCAAGGGTGGGGTTCTGTGGGACCTGCATGGGGATGCGGGGTCTATTGCCAGGTGAGTCTCCAGCAAAGTCCAAGACCTCATTTGTATGGGGGAGTCCATAGTGAATTGCAAAGTGGTGTGACTAGTGCATATTTGTGCAGAGGTGAGGACATCCTAGTGTCATAAACTTACAAGCCAGAGGATAGATCCGAGTCATCTGCCCAGACCCACTTCCTGGATCCAGGATCATATGACAGTCCAATGTAGAATGGGTAGTACAGGGGAAAGCTGTCATGATCTTCAAAATATTGATATAATGCTTTTTTTATGAAATCTTAAAATAGAGAGAAAGTGAATTATTTCAGCTGTGGGAGAGCGAGAATGCCTGGAGAGTTCCCCACACACAGTACTTTCGGCTCAATGACTATCTAAAAGAAAAAAAGAAAACCTCACAAATTTTATCTGTGAAAGGAATCACGATAATGACGTACATGGGAACCCATCAATGCAGAACTTTTTTTCAGAAGACCCTATGTTTTTTCAGAGTCTAAAATCACTTTAAAAATGGGGCTGAGGGTGCAGACTTTGGGATGCCTGTACTAATTGGGCTGTCACCCTCACTGCGAGTGATTCAGGGTTGAACACCCTACACACAGTGCAAGATAGATGGTGGTCTCTGCCCAGGCCTTCTTGAAAAACAAAGCATGGCTTCTTATCCCTGCTCTTCTCCCAGGCTAGTGTGCTCAGCTAACAGTGACACAGCCTTTCCTTCTTACCCTGTACTGTGGGATAATGGCTCTTTACAGTCCCCTAGTTCCTATCCGAACACTGGGGAGCCCTCCAGTGTATATTGTACTTATCAACCCATCAGCCCTCAGCAGTCTCCTCTTGAAAATCCCCAGCTGAAACCAGGGCAGAGAAAGCCCAGCCCCTGGTCCTGGCTCCTCTGGATCCAGTCAGCTAGATATTTTGCATTGATATAGTATTACAGGAAACATTCACTCATCAGCTCTTCTTGACCCTAAATGGTAAGCAGCTGGACAGATTGTGAAATGCAGGAGGAATGACACTGTTCCCAAGTTCCTTTTTCAGGAGAAAAGAGATAGGACCCAACTTGTAGACAACCCACCGTGCTGGACACTTCTCCCCTGGAACAAACACACACTGCCAATCAGCTTACCTCATCCCTCATCCTGTCCTGTGCTGGAGACAGGGATTTCATGCCAACCTTGTTCCTTTACCTTTTAACTGGGGACAGGAGCTAGGATCTTGTCCCCAGTACTACGAGGTGAGTAAAAGCCAGGAACAACAGGAGCCAGTCTCAAAGTCGGCTCAAGACAGTAATGGCTGCTGTGGGGTGGGCAAGGGGTTTCTCCTTTCCTGAAAATTTGTGAGCATTTAAACAATTTTTCAATCCTGAGTCTGTATTATGGCAAAATCCTGCATATTTTAATCAACTAAGAACTTCAATTTATTCTGTGTTTAGATAGTTCAAAGATTTCCACATTTTGAAAGTATTCTGTTTCAATTTTTCCCTGTTTTAACTTTCCTTTTTCCTAGTCCTGCTTAATTTGAAATGTAACTTTACACGCCAAAGGTCAAATCACCCCACACCCATTTCTTTCTTTTTGGGGTTTTTTTTTTTTTTTTTTTGGTAATATAAAACATTTCATTTGAACAAGGTTGCAACATTTTTTTTCCACATTTCTTTGAACGTTAGAAGGTTGTGGACATAATTCTGCCCCTCTCACATGGAAACACTTGAGGCCAAAAGCCGTCTATGGAAGTCTCACCCTCCCCTACTGAACACGTTGCTATCTTTTGGGCCAAGACTGGGGCCAGATTGGAAGAAATCCATCCTCAGATGATGATCTTGACTCTACCAAGTTGAGAACAACAGGAAAACACAGTGAATAAGGCTGGGAGGAGGGACAATGCAGGGTCCCGATTCCCCACTCCTCTCTGCAAGTGGGGTCCCTAGAGCAGAGGTAGGCAAAATATGGCCTGTAGACAAGATCTGGCTCACAGAGGTCCTGCATTTGGCCCACAGAAGGTCCTTCAGTCCCACCTGGCTCAGGCACTGTCCCAGAGTGATGCATCCTGCCACCCCCGGCATGCAGGAGGGCTTTCTAGGCAACCCAAGTGCCAGCAGCTGCTTCTGGCTGCCACCGCCACTGGCCTAACACTGTGGTACTAAGGGAAATCCGTGCACAGCCCTGACCCACCCTGCGCCTGCTGCAGACTTGCCTGTTCACACTAAAGAGCTGAAGCAGCACCAGCAAAAGCAGGGCAGAAGTGTGATAGGAGCAGGAGGAAAAGAGGCTCCTCCCCCAGGATGCTGCCCACCACTTCCTGTAGCAGCTGCTGGGAGCCCTTGCACTGGGGCTGCGCAGTGTTGGTGGTGGTGGGGATGCGTCACAGGGTGCATGGGCTCCAGGCTGTTGCGGGATGGGGGCAGATGCTGACCGGCTCAGGGGGGCGTGCACGGGGGGCTCCCATGCATAAACCACCATACCCACAAACCCTCCCCTGCAAACCCCACAACCACATCCTCCCCCACACACAATCACAAACTCAACAATACCACACACCCATACCCCTCCCCACATGTACCCCCACACATACATCCGCATTCCTCTGGGGGGAGCCCCACTCATTTCTACCTGCACACACCCCACCCCACTCATGCAGTCACCTCCCTATGCAAACCCCGCCCCACACACACCCCCATCCCAGCTGCCTGCGGAGGGTTCGGGATTGAGAGTATGGTCAGGGGGTAGAAAGCTAAGAAAGATTTATTGACTTAACAAAAACATAACTGTGTGTAGTAGCAAGACAAACAATAACAGATAAAAATAATTCATGTTGGCAATTTATCAGCAGTCCCCTCTGATGCCTGATGCACAGCAAGTTTCTCTTTCCACAAAGTTCAGCAAAGTCAGGCGTCCCAAATCAGCAATGTCCGAGAGGTACTGGGAAGGACCCTGGAATGCAGTTCTTGGGCTCCTCGAGGTCCACGGGCCCACTGATCCAGGCAACAGCTAACCAATTCCTTTCACAGAGCTGTATCTTCCTTCTGAATGGTTTCTAGATATTTCAGCTAATTTATAGCTTCTAAAGGGCACTGATAACATACGAATGCTCAGATTTCCTTTACTTTAACTGTCCTTAGACTGACCAATAGCAGTACAAGCCTTGCATTCCTTTGATAAGGTAATTTTAATTATGCTACAAGGCTTTACTAAATTTACTAGGCTTTACTTTATACAAGGCCTTACTACATTTTAAACTTTAATTAGGCTTTTAGCAACAACATATAGCTTAGTATTTAAACAAATACAGAAAAAAAAACACTTAGTCTAATCTTCATAGAGCCTTCAGCAAGCACCTTTATCTCGCACACAATTTCAGCTGTCACAACCCCCAGCCACCTTTCCCCTCCACAACCCCCAGAAACTCCATTACCCACCCATACACACACCCACACATCCCTACAAACAACTCCCCAAAAACCCTGATACCCACCCAACCACATCCACACATACCCCTCCACAACACCTGCAATATATAAGAGTAAGGCTTCATTTTGAGCTATTATGCAATCACCTCTATATATACACACACACAAATCAGGACACAAATAATAACTTTGTAAAATAAAATTAAAATATATTATTGTGGATGTTTGATTTTTAGTATATAATTTGTTGGTTTTTTTGTCCAGTTTCAAGTTGTCAACCCCACTTCCAAAAAGGAGTACTTCTGGGGCAAGCAGAGAGACTTTGTGTGGAAAAGGTCAGGGTTTAGGGGGTGGAACTTCCATCCCAAGATGGTGGCCAGGGATAGAACTACTCTTACAGCTCTTGGCAGCTCCCCAAACTCATGAAGAGGCTTTTCAGCCAAAATAATTGCTTGCCCCTGCTCTTGAGTATCTCTCTCTGAGATTGTGAACATGCTGGAGGACAGGAGATGCAAATGAAAAGGATCCAGATTCGAAAGCTGGGCTGAAGCTAAATGATGAGGTTCAAAGATGGCAAATGCAAGGTGTTACACCTTGGGAGGAATGATCAAAAGCACAAATATAAAATGGGTAACACCTGGGTGGATGGCAGCGCTATGGAGAAGTATCTGGGAGTCTTGGTAGATCATAGGCTCAGTATGACTCTGCAGTGCGATGCAGCTTCACAAAAGGCAAATGCAGTTTTGGGATGCATCTCTAGAAGCATTAGGTGCATTACATGGGAAGTGATGGTGCCTTTACTTGGCACTGGTTCAGCATCATGTGTGTGGTTTTGAGCTTCATGTTTTAAAAAGGATATAGAGAAGTTAAAGAAGGTCCAGAACCCAGTGACAAAGTTGATAAAGAGGTCTGAAAGCAAGACATTTGGAGAGGCTGGACTAGCTAGGCATGTTCAGCTTGCGGAAATAGCATTTAAGAAGGGACATGATAGCAGTCTTCAAATACCTAAAAGGCTACCATAAAAGAGAGGGAAAGCACCTTTTCTCTCTTGCTGCAAGAAGGAGGATCAGATCAATGGCTTGAAGTAAAAGCAAAGTAGGTTTAGGTTGAATTTAAGGAACACTTCAATTAAAATATCAAGGTAATGGAATATACTGCTAGGAGCAGCTGTGGACTCTCAGTCACTGGAGGTATTCAAGAAACTGGACAGTCACTGGTCACGGATGACTGAGGTGTTGCTAAGCCTAGCTTAGACTATGGCTATTCCCTATGCTTCTGTGATTTGAGTATTCCTGCCTGGTGCAAGAAGGGAATTTCCCTCCTGCTCTACACCCATGTTTTCTATATGCATCCGGGGTGGGGTTTATACCTTCCCCAGAGCCATTGGTCATTGGCTACAACCAAGGTTGAGAATTTTGATTGGAGTGTCGAAGTGTTCCTCCTTGGACTTAAAGCCGGAGGTTCCTGGCTAAAGGATCTTGCCCCTCCTCTCAGGGTCAGATCGATCACCATATCTGGGATCAGGAAGGAAGACTGTTAGTATCTGTAGGGGGGAGGGTGGGAGTTGCTTTTCTCTGTAGTTGGGGGCATGGCCCTCTACCTGGCATCTATTGAGCATAAATTAACACCTTTTAGAGAAACAGGATTTTGACTGCCATCCCCTACTTTATCTGCAGCTAATTAGGGTGTTATACCTAGTGTTTGTGTGAGGGTTGAATGTGTACTTTTGGCAAGGGGCTTGTATAGGATGGTTTGGATAGGATGATCCTGCCACAGGCAGGCTGTTGGACTAAATGACCTAAGGAGGTTGCTTTACACCCTGCTTCTCTCGGGTTCTGTCCCTTAGTCAAGGTCAACTTGTTTCAGAGGGGAGGAAAAACTGCAGAACAAGAACAACCTCCGAGATAGATCTGGGTCTTACCTAAGCATACAATTCCTGCTCTTCCATCATTTACCTGTATCACGAGGCTGTTCCTCTGGAGTTCCTGGAAGGCATGGCCTCCAGCTTGGGCAAGACATTGGCAGCTGGCTGATGTTTCGTGATTCTTGGCTGATCTCAGGGACTAAAACTTCAGAATACCACACCAGTGTTACAGCAGAGATTCACAGATATGACATTCTCTGATTGTGTTGACATAAAGACTTGATTGTACTAATACAGTCTATGGTTACTGCATGTACACATTTTCTGATAAGGCATTTTTCCACCTGGTGAAATAATGGTGATTTCTCAACAGTGAGCCCCTCTGCAGAGCACTTCCATTTTGTGCTGAAACTCTGGCAGGACTGCAGTGGAAACCTGCCTGGTCTCCTTCTAGCTCACTTTTCCACCTGCCTTCTGACTCCACTGTGGGAAGCATTGGGCCAGGGGTCTGAGGGTTTCCAGGCTTCCTTGATGGGGGAAGCCATAGAACTAAGACTTCTGCAGCTTCCATGATTTGAAAAAAAAAAAAAACAAAAAACACCACACACTTCTGCTAAGGAATTAAATTTCTGTCTAGCTGTCCATCTCTGGGCTTCACCTCCTCATTTCAAACAAAAATATTTCAAAACTACCATATTTTTTGCAGATGGGAAAGTCACCCCCTGTCCATTACTTTGTGGCTTCTTATAATCTGCCTGATCCCGTCTAAACTCTTTGTTCCACATGTACTAAGGACCCTCTCTTCTTTTAATGGCCTTGATGTTTCACCAGTCGAGTTAACCACTGTTCTGCAATTCTCCTGTCTGTTAACTGCTCCTCCGAATAAAGCTCCTATTTCATAACCCTCCAGATTCTCCCCCCCCCCCCCGCTCATCCCAATGAAGTTATATGTTTTTGCTTCACTCCTAAACTGAGTATACAGCCCCAGGCCCCTAGCACATCAGAACAGCTTCTACTTTATTGAAAACTGGAGAAAAATGTGTTATTTTATATGTGATGATGTGCCTCACCACCTGCACCCCCTTTTTCAAAATGTTAGACCTGTCCATGTTTGTCTATACAAGTGCTGCTTCAGAGGCAGAGAGGGGCAGTCTGACCTGGCTGGCAGGCAGCTCGCTGCTGGGAGCAGAGAGAAGCAGTGCAGGGAACTGAGAATTGACCCTGGCTGTGCTGGCTGGAAGAGCTCCCTGTGCTGAGCAGAGAAGCAATATGGGAGACTGGGCAAACTGTGTAAGGCCCAGCAGGACCCAAGCTGGGAGAAGGCAGCAGAAGCCTGGGGAGAGCTCTGAGGAAGACCCCCAGCTGCATGTCATTGTGTTTGGGTTTTGCTCTTTTCATTGTTTAGGCTGCGAGGCCTGGGAGTGGCTGAAGGGGAGGAAATGATGTCACTAAAACCCTCCAGCAGAGATGATTAGATTATTGATGAATTGATGGCCTGCCAGAAGCCCTGGGAACAAGGACCAGACTGTGAGAGCCTGAAAGATGGTGCAGGTGAGCACACTCAGGATCCCCCTTCTGGTTCCCAGGAGGGAAGCATAAACAAGTCATCCAGGGTTTGCTGAACTCTGTAGGTTGAAACAACATGCAGATATGCCCCGTTTCCTAAACCTAGGGTGACCATTAGGGCTGCGTGGAACACCATCATTTTGTTTTGATGTCCATTTTACCATTTCTAAAGAACAGGGTTTTGTTTCATGTTTTGTTTCATTTTGAAACACTTTCCCATTTCGTTTCATAGAAACTGTTTTGCTGTTTTGACAAATTTCAATGTTGCGCCCATGGGGTATAACAGGGATCATGAAAACGTCTAATATTTGTCATTCCTTGCCCGATTTAGCTGAAAATTGCAGAGACGGTAGCTCATTATGAGGGCATGAAGCCTTCAAAGTTTCAAGGAGATAGGTGCAGAGTTTCTGGGAAACTGCATGTCAAATTGAGGAAACCAAAAGTCCTGACAGTTGCTAGCAGCGGCAGCCTCCTGTCATACAGTGCACAGATATGGGGGCTCACACTCCCAAGAGGAGTCCAGCACGACCCCACAACCCTCCCAGGGGTACAAGCCCCCAGAGGTACAAGCCCCCAGATCTGTTCCCCAGTGTGAGGAAGGTCAGGCTGCTTGTTCCGCCTGGGACCAACGATTGGCGTGGTCTGCACCCAGCACCGGAGAGGATTCCTGCTGCCGCAGCCTCAGCCTCCTTTCAGCCAGCACAGATCTGGGGGCTTGCACCCCCAGGAAAGGTGCAGGGCTGTGCTGGACTCTTCCAGGAGGTGCAAGCCCCCAGATCTGTGCACTGGATAACAGGAGGCTGTCACTGCTGCCTGGGACCAGTAGCAGGAGCAGTCTTCCCTGGAACTGGGTGCAGGCTGTGCCTAGTGCCAGTCCCAGGTGGCAGCCTGAGCCTCCTGTCATCCAGTGCAGATCTGGGGGCTCACAGACCTGGAAGGAGTCTGGCACAGCCCAGCAGCCTCCTGGGGGTTTGAGCACCCTGATCTGTGCCCTGGTGAGAGGAAGCTCAGCCTGCTTGTCCCACCTGGGAACGGAACCTCCAGCTCACATCCCTGCCCAACTCCAGCCCCCCTGCACAGCCCCCACCTGGCTGCAGCCCCTACCCAGCTTCAGCCCACCCTCCCCCCAGTGCACTCCCCTCTTGGCTCTAGGCCCACCCATGCACCCCCCAGCTCCAGCCCCCATACAGCTTATCATAGCCTCGCTCTTGGGCTTAACCCCAGCCATTAGGTATCCACCACCTCTGGCACAGCACACTGCTGCTGCCCAGCTTGGTGTGGTGTGGCGCAGGGCCATGTGCTTTCAGGCAGCTCCAGGCTGTCACCCAGGGCTGCACGCTGCTCACTGCGACTGCCAGCCACACTGGCCCTGGTCCTGTGTGCTGTCACAACCCAAGGGTGTGATTTTTGTTTTGTGTGTGCTTTGGCACCACTGAATTATTTTCCCGCCAATTTGTAGCTTTCTTTGCAGGGTGCATTTCTTCTTTGCAGCTAAAAAATGCACATTGCAAGGAGTTCCCACCATTTGTATTAAAATTCGAGCCCCACTATTGGCTTGTGTTAAATTATTCACACGCGGCGGCTAGTGATTGGCTTGCTAACCGTATAAAAAGCTTGAGTGGTTTCCGCCCAAGTCGGAGATCTCCGAGAATCTCAGGAGGATCCTGAGAACCCCGATTCCAAGAATTCCGGGAGAAATCCGAGAGAATTCCGGCAAGGAGTCCACACTTACCTCGTGGATTTCTACGTAAATCTCGGACCGAATGGTGGTTTGATTAGCCATCAAGAGCCTCTCCCCGTCGCCGTTCGCAATCCTTGACGTATCCCTCTCCCTGCGCGCAAAAGGATCCACGGAGCCTTGACAACTCCGTGGGAGTGATCCGAATATTGTCCGAGTCCTCAAACGAGGATTTAAGTGGAGCTTTGCCTGGGAAACTGTCCACCCTACACCGCGACCATCTTCAGTGTAAGTAAACAATCTTGAATCAACCATTACGCATCCATGCCTAATTCTAGCGTGTCGCCCGTTTTCTCTGACCCAGCGTGCCTGGGCTGCTGGCCACAGCCCACGCGGCGCGAAAAAGTGCGGGCCGGGAGCAATCTGGGCCCATGTGCATGAACCCTGTGCACCACATCTGTGCACACAGGACCCAGAACCGTCTGGCTAGCAGTCCCTGCGAGTGGCGCACCACCCCAGGTGGCAGCCTGGAGCTTCCTGAAAGAACATGGCCCTGACTCCTGCCAGGGGTGCAAGCCCCCGGATCTGTGCCAGGTGACAGGAGGCTCAGGCTGTCACCTGGGATCAGTGCTGGGTGTGGCTATGCACAGTGCCAGGAAGATTGCTGTCGCTGCCAGTCCCAAGTGGCAGTGTCAACTTCCTGTCATCTGGCGTGCAGATCTGGGGGCTCGCACCACTGGGAGGAGTCCAGCACATCCCCACAGCCCTTCCAAGGGGTGTGGGCCCCTGGATATGTGCACCTGATGACAAGAGGCTGCTGCTGCCACCTGGGACCAGCACTGAAGCCAAGTAAGACAAGTTTTGAAGTTCAAAATGTCTCAAAACTTTTAAAACATTGTAAGTGCCCTTATTTCATTTCAAAGCTGTATTAAAGCTGTTTGTTTCATTTTGATTTCACTGTTTCAAGCTCAAAACACATCAAAACAGCTTTGAAATGTAACACCCAGCAAAAATTTCACACAGCCTTAGTGCCCATATGTCCCAGTTTAGCTGGGACAGTCCTGGATATCACAGGTTAGTCCTGGCTGGTTCTTGCAAATTTTAATGGGCATCCGGGAAACACAGGGCACAGTCTCACCAGGACTTAGAGTGGCACAGAGCATCTTACACGCAGGAAGGGAGGCACTGCTGCCTGCCAGGCATGCATCTCCATCGCTGCCAACTTGTGAGAACAAGCAGGGGTAAGAGGGGTCAGTGTCCTGGATTCCCCAGATGATATCCCCTTTTCCCAGATTTCCATATGGTCAGTCTACCTAAACCTCCAGTTTTGGTTAGTTGCTCTCTACTAATTAGTCCCCTTCTCCTAGAAGTGTGAACACTGGTCAATGCGCTCCAGATGAGCCTCCCCAATACTGAATGGAGGAGATGAATCACTTCCTAGAACTTGCTTGTAAAAATTGTCTTACCATGTGCACACACTGCACTATATTTTTTAGTATACTTTTCTCTTCATTACAAATTATACAGATTATGTCCATGTGGCATGCAAAAGTAGAAATAAGTAGTTATTCATAGACAACTGGTTGCAATTACCAATCCCTTAGGAGTAAAAGATTGACCTGGTTTTATTCCACCTGTCATATACGAGGCAATGCCCACTCCCTTTTTAAACACTCGTGTTTGTTTGTTTTCTGTAGAAACTATAGAAATCTATCCATATTCCAGTCATGTAAACTAACCATGAAAACCCTGTCCTCCCAGTTAGAAGATAATGCAGCATCCACTCCAATACTATAGAACTACACTTCACACAATTTGCAAAAGTGCCAATACATCAACAAAAGCAGTGAGACAGCCTGTCTGCTGTAATAAATACTGTCTTCCCTGCTGCATGAAAAATATTAATTTGACAAAAACATAATGCCGTTACTGGCAAGAAGTGAAAATTAGGTGATGATAAATTAATGATAAACAATTCATCCGGGGCTTGCAAACTCTGGATGTTGAAAAAAAAAAAAAAAAAAAAAAAAAAATACTGCACACACATACAGAGACCCAAGCAGAAAGATATATAGACATGTCAGTGATATATGCAAAATGCAAGCACACATTAATATTTAAATTTCTATGTGCACGTATATATGGACAAAAACAGACAAGTGCACATGTAAAAGTATTATTATGCCATGCTTGGACTTTAAAATTACAATATTTAAAAAACAGCATTCTGAAATTGTCTTATATGTTATTTAAAAAAAAAAAAAATTAAAACCCTAAAGCTTTGAATCCAGAACCAACTGTTTCTATCTGCAACACACAACAAGTTTTTTTATAACCTAAAATTAAATTCCTGAAGATTGAATGGGTCTAAAGCCTTACAATCTCTTTTTTTTTTTTTTTTAATGCTGAACACAAAGCAGTAAAGGAAAACAGCTAAAATGGTGGCCATGACCCCATTTTGTCTACACATTTCCCAGAATGCAGGAACCAAAAAGCATAGAAAAGATCTCTGCTTTATATTTCTGGAGTTAATTTCTGCCACTGCATTTGTCACCAGCATAAACTGGTCAACAATCAGGTCCCTCTGATATAGTGGTTAGTGTGCAGGGAGTGTGATAGGGACAATGAGGGGCCCTGTTCTGGCCCCTGGAAGCTCACACATGAGGAAGGGCTGCCAGGCCTGCTCGGACGGCAGCAGTTGCTCACATGTCCTTGCACATTATAGACTCTGGCTCTTATCAAGAGCAGGCACAGCACCAGGGCCCCAAGGACCAGTGCAAGAGGCTGCCATCTTCCCTATCACCTGCTTGTGGAGTTTAATATCAAACTGAGACAAACCAAAATTCCTGGATTAAAAAAAAAAAAACAAATAAAAAAAGAATGGACTCTCTCGTGAAAAAAAAAAAAAAAAAAAAGATTAGTATTTTTGCTATTCAGTCTACTTTGGGATGAAAAGGGATTATTAAAATTTTGTCATGGGTAGAGAAAAAAAGGCATGGTGAAGTGAGGCCAATTTATCAGTGTCATGGGCAGAGATGGGCTTAGAGTACAGGAGCAAAACCCATGTAACCACCATGGGGTTGGACGCTCTATATGACTGTCACGGCAGGGTCCTGCAGGAGGGCCGTGATCTCCTTAAGGCCACTCTCCGTGTCAAGTTGGCCCAAGGGCACCCTCTTTCTCGCCCGCCACGTCTTTGATGGTCTAAATTGGTTGGGAGGCTGCCTTATGCCTTCTCGGACACATCTCTATGTTTATTCAGACCCCTTGTGGGTCTTGTCCTGTAAACGGGTGCTTCGGGGCACCCTAGCATTATGGGCTATGCGTGGCTCCAACCACCCTTGATACCACGCCCCAAGCCTCGCAGATGGAATTGACCTTGGTCTGTCTGTCTCTCTCTCTCTTTCTGTGTACACTGCCGCCCCCTCCTAGGGTTCTCCTCACCCTCTCTTGGGACCTTCTCTACGCTGTCGCCCTCTCTTGGGGCCTTCTCAATAGCGTCCCCTCTCTGGGGCTCGTTGTGCCCGCACTTGGGCTTCTCAAATATTGTCCCCTTCCTGGGGCTCTCCGCGCCCACACCTGGGCTTCTCAATGTTGCCCCACTTTCTGGGGCTCACTGTGCCCAGCTTGGGCTCCTTCAATTTGGTGCTTCCCTTCCTGGGGCTTGCCACGCCCATGCTAGGGCTTCTCAAAAGTGCCCCTCTCTAGGGTTTGCTACCCCCGCACTGGGGCTTCTCAATAGTGCCCCACTTGGGGCTTGCTACACCCATGCTAGGGCTTCTCAAAAAGTGCCCCTCTCTAGGGCCAGGGTCTATACACCCCGTATGCTGCGCCCTCCTGGGCGCCGGGGTCCTCACACTCCGCTGTGAGGCCCCTTTAAGGATACTGCACCCTCACTGGCACCGGGGTCCTCACACTCCACTGTGAGTCCCCAATGAGGATACTGCGCCCTCACTGGCACCGGAGCCCCCAGACCACTGTGGGTCCCTATGAGTACGCTGCACCCTCACTGGCGCCAGGGTCCCCAAGCCGCTGGGGTTCCCCCTGAGTATACTGCGCCCGGTCTGGCGCTGGGGTCCTCACATTTCGTTGTGAGTTCCCAATGAAGATACTGTGCCCTCACTGATGCTGGGGTCCCCACGCCACTGTGGGTTCGCCCGAGGCCTCCTCCAACCCCTTATAGCCTCACCCAAACCACCGGTGTAATAAACAACCACAAAACAATCACAAGTCTCTTGGCTATAACTTAACTCAAAGCAGCCTGGCTAAATCACATTGCACAAACACCCTGGAGCTGCCATCCATAACTCTGCTCAAGCAGTACCTGCGAGTCTTGCTGCTTCTCACATCCCTACTCCAGGAGCTTCTGGCTGCTGGCAGGGAACTGCCAGCCTAGCCTCAGCCCTGGGCTTTGTAAGAGTCAGGCTCTGCCTCCTACAGGCAGCTGACTGCTGGCAGGTGTGGGTCATTTGCTCCCTCCAGGTGCCCTGGCAACCCATAGGTGGGCTCCTATTTCCTGCTAGGGTTCTTTCTCTGGCAGTTTCTGCCCTCTAGGAGCAGGGCACCTTAGTGCTCTGTGACAATGACATTGTCTCCTATATGCCACGACTACGAGCAGGAATGTTCAGGTTTGAGAGAAATGGCTCCAGCTAACAAGCCTCAAACCAAATTAGTTTTGAGTACATAGAAATTGTGCCAGCAGGGCATGTCAGGCATCTCTCTCTCATGGCCTGGTGCTACCAAGATGGAAATCAGCACCTTGGCTCACTTTTACCCTACCTTTTCATTCCATCCAGGAAGAGCACACACCAACTGCTGAAACTTCCTCAGCCTGATGAAGGGTTTTTGAACCCAAAAGCTTCCTTAATAACTATTCTCCAACTATTTGGGTTGGTCTAATAAAAGATATCAAATTCACCCAAGGAACCTTGTCTGCCTTTTACCCTACCAGGCATTTTGCAATCAGCTCATCTTGATTTTCACTTCCACCCTTCATGTATCTAATTCCCCTAATCAAAGTGGGGGTGGGGGAGGCAACGGAAGCATATAGGGGCCTGTGGCTCTGTGTTATATGGCATCCAAAACCTGCTGTACTCAATCTCTCTTCTGTTGAGGAGTCATGTTTCAGCCTGAATAGGAAGGCACTTATTAAAGAAAGTCACTGCAAGAAAATTTAAAAATGAAAAACTTCCACACAACTCATGGTCCAGCTTTGCCTCCCTCATTTGCCAGTTTCCACCCCCTGCTTCATCTTGCATGCATCCCACACAAACAATTAGTATTACAGTGATATAGTGCAAGTAATACAGCACTGCAGTCCCCTCCCAGAGCCATCATAAAACATGTTCATGCTCCTGAAGACATTTTCAGAACTGCTTGACAGATCTGTGTGGGTCCTTCACCCTGAACTTACCCACGTAACCCAAAATTTCTGTAGCTATCAGCAAAACCAGATAGAGAATCCCAAGAATAACTGTAGCATGCTGCCATCGAAGAGGTGGAGCTGAAATATCTAATAAGAGAAATACAAATAATATGACATAATTAAGCCTGTGCGATGCAGCAAGTATTCACTTTGGATTCAGCTGATTCGGAGGGACAGTGATTCAACTGATGATTTGAATCACTGCCCCAGTTCAATTTGGCCAATTTGGATTCAGAAATTCTGTGCCAATTTGGAGATTTGGTCACAGACTATAATGAGGAAATCACTAAAATACCTGTAACTTGGTCATTTTTTTGCAGATTCAGATGAAAACAGTATTCAGATGAAAATATCCCCTTCTGAGGGCATGAAGCCTGCCAAGTTTCAAGGAGATAGGTGGAGGGGTTTCTGTGAAAGTGCACTTCAAACTGTTGAAACCAAAACTCATATCACTTGTGTGTGTTAAGGAAGAGCAGGATGAAAACAGCAGGAATGGTAGTCCCTGGTTCAGACATGAGGCCTGCCAGGTTTCAGGCTGAGTGATACAGGGCTTTCTGTGAAAGTGCACCTCAAGGTTCAAAAGCAAATAAAAAAAAAGGAAATAAGTGCAGAGTGAGGAGGGAGACACTCACTCCATCTGCTTGTGGAGCTTGGGAAACCCTGGCAGTGGGAGGTGCACCTTGAGTAACATCAGCTGCTCCACCAAACCAGGATCCAAGGAGGTACGGTGGGGAGTCACATCACCAGAAATACTGAACATGCTCTCGCTTGTTGCACTAGTCAGTGGACAGAACAGGTGTTCCCACGCAACCATGGCCAGAACCTGCTACACCTGGCTGTGGGTTGCCCCATAGGCCAAGGGGTCCCAGTGCAGCAGCTCCACATCCTTGGTGAGAGTGATAGCCACTGAGGCCTCCGCACTACCTGATGGATGGTGGGGTCTGGTGCCTCTGGACCCCAACATTGAAACCATGCCCTTGGCCCACATTGGCAGTGGCTGTGGTGGAAGAGTTTAGCTGGTGGTTGGAGTGCGGGCAGAGGAAAGTGGATCCACCTCTTTCGTGTCCCCTCTGCCCTTCTGTCTCTATGACTCTATTCATCAGCACCTCCATCCAGTGATCAAGGGTCTTTCTACTGCAGATGCTCCCCTTCACCCTCGGGTTGCACATGCCTGCCAGCGTGTGGACTGTACTGGACCGCAATGGATCCAAACTTTTTTTGATGCCCTACTTCAGCTGCTTCACCAGTGTCTGCACCTCTGGTGAAAGTGACTTGCCCCAGCCAGGAACATTGATCCCCTAGAACTTCTCCATTTTATTCTCAAGCTCCTTCACTGTGGGGATCACCTGGCTAAGGAGGGCATCACCAGTGTTGAGGCTCTTGATGGCCTTGAGAAACAGCTTGAGGATGACCAATTCTGGGAGATGGTATCCCACTCCATTTTTTTTAAGGGGATTGCTGATGCAAAACTCCCCAAGCAAGGCCAGCTCATGGATGGCCTTGTGTTGCTCCACCAGTATTTCCAGCATCAGGTATGGGGAGTTCCACCAAGTCTCTGCATACTGCATGAGTTTGTGCTGTGGGATGCTCAGCTCTGCCAGTTTGTCTCGCAGCATCTTGCCCCCTTGATGCTCTGGTGAAAGTAGACTGTCACCTTCCTGAATTTTGAAATGAGCTGGCTGATAGTGACGACACTGTCAGTGGGAGCCCTATTCCCTTCCAAGATGTCCCTCACTACAAGGTAGAACTTCTGTGCCACACAGTGGATGCAAACAAAGTTGGCATTATGCACTGCGTTGACCGTATTGGCTTCATTGTCAGTGACCATGAACCCATGGGTGAACTCACTCTGCCTAGCAAGCCACTCCTGTACCATGTGGTTCATTGCCATCATGATCTCCCTTCCTGTGTGGGATTCATGCATCACCTCCACTTGAAGGAGAGCCCACCGACACCCTGACTGATTACACCAGTGCCCTTTGAGGGAGAGGTAGGCATGATCTCCACCCCAGCTGCTCCAGATGTCTGAGGTAAAGTGCAAGGCTTGTGCAGGTTGTCCCTCAAGTACTCCCTGAGTGACTCATACAGGGAGGGCACAACTGTCCTGCTAAAGGTGGTATGTGCAGGCACTTGGTACAATGGGGTCATGAGTGCCATGAGCTGCCTGAACCCTGGACACTCAGCTAAGGAGAAGGGCTGACCATCATGAGCAAGCATCTCCCCAATGCTCTGGGTGACCTCGCTTGCCTTCGGAACATGTCCCACTTTGTCTCCGCCTTTCCCCCACTGGTCCAGGGTGGCCTGCCTCTCCTTTTTGGGGACGGGGGCTTTGGAGTGAGAGGAGGACTTCTTTTGGGACATGCTTCCACTGATTCCAGGCTAAGCAGGAAGAAAGGCAAGCGGGTGCTGCCTCCTGAGATGCAGCAGCATTGCCGTGTTGGCAAATTGTTTCACCTCCTTGCCCTGATTGACCTGCCTTCAGCAGTGCTAGCAGATAGCAAACCTGGGATCATCTCTCACATCAAAAAATCCCACACTACACTACCCACCTGCTTCTGGGTTGAGGATGGGGATCCTGCCTTATGCCCCTCTTCAAAAGATGGAGGCACAGCAACAGAAGCTGAGCAACCTCTCCCCCAACCTCCTTTGAGGTGCTTTCTTGAGAAGGAGACCTGCCTCTAGGGGAACATTGAGAGGTGTGGGGCACAAACTCAGATTCCCCCTCTTTCCCCAGAATTTCCTTCACTATGGCCCTCAGCTCCTCTGCTTACAGATCTAGCTCCTCCTTTGGTACTGGAAGGCTCATGCTGGGAACTGAAATTGGGGTGGAGAATGTCATGCTGCTGATGGTTAGTGGTGTTGCAAGTGGTGGTGCAGGTGCAGGCACTGCTAGCACCTCCTTGTTCCCACTAGCAGCAGAAGCCTCATTGCTAACAGCAAAAAAGGTGTGTCTATATTTGGGGCAGGGGGAAACTTATAGCTCTCCTTCTGTCCCCTCCCCCTCTCCTGCCGGAAGACCTGGTACCTAACTTTCCCAGTCTCGCTTGGTGCCTCTTTATAATGTTTGGTGTGCTGCAAAATGTGCCTTTGCATATAATGTATGTTGTATTTTCCTGGCCAGTCATGACACACTGTCAGGGAAAACAAAGATTTATTTTTGTGGGGGGAAAGAATCAAGACAGACTAACAAGAACAAATAAGAAGATTTGGGGGGAAGAATCAGTTGACAGGAATGGATAGGGATAACAATAGGGATTGTAGGCAAGGGTAAGCGTCATGGACGGGGTCCTTAAGGAGGGCCATGATCTCCCAAGGCCCCTTACCATACAAAGTTGGCAGAATAGGCACCCTCGATTCTCGCTTGCCACATCTTTGATGGAAGATATATAGTAGGGAGGCTGGATTTACATCCCCTTGGACATGGTTTGCTGTACTCTCTGATCCCATGGGCTCCTGCACCCCTTGTGGGTCCCTTTTGCAATGGGTGTTTTGGGCCACACTAGCCTTATGGGCTATATGCGTGGTTCCAACCACTCCTTTACCATGCTGCAAGCCTCGGAGATTGTACTGACATTTTTTGGTCTGGGCCTTCTTATAATTTGGCCCCCTTGTCCTTGATGGGCTCTCCGCAGCCCAGTCTCACTTGGCGCCTCACTGGCGCTTGGGCTTTCCGCAGCCCTGCAAAGTGCCACACCCTCTCTGGCACTGAGGTCAGTGCACCCCAAATGCTGCACCCTCTCTGGCACTGGGGTCATTGTACCCCAAATGCTGCATCCTCTCTGGTGCTGGTGCTGGAGCCGGTGCACCCCAAATGCTACGCCCTCTCTGGCTCTGGGGTCCCCACACTGCCGTGGGTCCCCTATGAGGCCTCCTCCTTCCCTGAATAGCCTCACCTGAACCACCGGTGTTATACAACAATAAACAAAACACAAGCCCCTGGGCTGTAACATAAATTCAAGCTGCCTGGCTATAATGTCATTCAAACCCTACTGAGGAATACTCCGTCCCACAACAGTATCAGGAGCTGCTTGTGCAGTCAGGCCTCGCCCCTTTGCTTGCTCTGGGAGAGCTCCTTCCCCCTCGGCTGCTGGCAAGAAACTGCCTTCTTGGCCCCAGCCCTGGGGTTTATATGTGAGCCAGACCCTGCCCCTTCTGGTCAGTGGACCAGTGGCAGGTGTGGACCACTAGCTCATTCTGGCTGCCCTGGTAACCAGCAGCTGGGGCTTCCAACTGACTGGTAGGGCTCTTCCCCTAGCAGTTTCAGCTCTGTAAAGGAGCAGGGCACCCTATTGCCCTGCAACAGTAAGTAGGAAAGGATTGGTGTAACAGGGAGCTTCCTTGGGGCCAGTCTACCAATGGCCCACCCACCTGTTTCTATGAGCAACTACCCACCTCCTCTCCTGCCATGCCATGATGATATACAATGAAGATGTTTATTAGGTGGGAGGCCACCCCAACCCGACTTTCACCAGGGTGGTAACTGACCTGGTATTTCCTGGGGGCTCCTGCACTCCTGGGAGCCCCACCAGGCCACCCACTCCCAGCAGGGTGCAGTTTTGGTCATGCCCAGGACCACAAGCCTCCAAACCATCCCCTTAAGCTCCTGCTTTTACCTCCAGGATGTTGCATGCAGCCAGGCAGTGTTTCTGCCTGTCCTGCCAGTAGTAAACTGCTCTGTTTATATAGGCAGCCAGAGATCTAAAACGGCCACCGTAATCAAGCACGTGCGGGCTGCTTGGCTCAGCCCTTGAAGCGGCAGGAACCAACAGTGCCCTGCCACAATTGAATACAACTTACAAGAAGAGAGACCAGCTAGCAAGAGACTAGGTAGACTCTCAGACACTGCTGCTCCAAGAGAGAGACAGCTCACAAAAGGCACAGATCATGTCACACAGCTTTATATTCTGTCTCTACCCCTCCCTCCCTCCCTCCCTCCCCCCCCCCCCCCCCCCCCCGCCTCCCAGAGCACTGTAATTGGAAGGGAATTCAGAGAAAGATCACAGTCACTGGCCAGCTACAGATGTCAATATCAGAGTAGTCGTTCCCACCCCACTCAGCCTTTTCCATATATGGAAGATCACCGCATCCCCCTCCCCCTTCTCAGTTTCTGTTTGCTGCAAGCCTTCCGAATCTCCCTAAATCTCTCCAAATCGATTCAGAGGCTTCCGATTCAATTTGGATCTTTTAATAGGTCTCCCAATTTGATTCAGATTTGGAGATTTGGCTGCCAAATCGGGCCAGATCTCCTCTGAATTGAATCGGCTACTGAAGTTTTGCATGGCCCTAGCAAGTATTTAAATCTGCAAAACTAATACACCATGTCATAAATAACTCAGGAAGAAAAATGGGAAAATCCTTGCCTGGACATCCATAAATGCGTCTCCTAGAAATAGCAGTGATTGATGGGGGAAAAATTGGGTAACAGAGAAAGTGAAAAACGGGTGAAAGAAATGCCCCTTGGTGCTAATGGACTTACGAAAATGAAGCTCTCCCTCTCTGTGCTTGACATTAACAGAGATGTTTTATAAAAAAAAAAGTGCAAACCTACTCAGGCACGTGCAGTTATGGAGTCCAATGATATAACAGCAGCAGTAAATGAACTAGTGGCTGATGCAGGATTCCAGGGCAGTGCTAGGTGTTAAAATAAAAGTATTTTGGGAAATATACTTGTCCACAGTATACAGGTAATAGAATTGCGAAGCAGAATTGTTCAGTGCCATCCAAACAAGCTGTAAATGCCGGCAATGCCACTGATACAGGTGGAAAATGCCATGTGGGAATGTAAAGGATAATCAAATTTAGCTCACAGAGTCCAGATGCTGCTTTTGCTATGGCTTGTAGCCTGTCCCCTTTCTAATGACACTGGTTACAACATCATTTCAGCCCTGATAGTCCTCCAGTGCTTTCCCAGAATGTCCTAGTCACACAGCTCAATGCAGAAAACAACATGGAGCAGGACAGTTCAGTGTAGCATGAAAAACCACTGGGTGGCTCTTACAAGTCCCAGTGATGCTCCCTGGAAAAGGCACCTCCAATGAGAACAGATTAACTCAAGTGTGGATGTGCAGTGCTGTTCATCACTCTTGAGACAGCCTAATCCATGTTGTCTGGGATGGGTTCCTATCACACAAGCATCCTTAGGAAAGCTTGTTATAGAGCCTTTGATGAAAATACCCTAAGAAAGCAGAGTTTAGCATTCTGTACACTAAGATATCAGTTTTATTGATGCCAAGTACCTTGTACACAATAGATTCCTGTGTTCCATTTAATCAGAAGCTTTACAGCAGTCTGATACCTACTTTAGAAGGGCTGAGCTATGGTGAAAACCTGCTATGTACTTCTGGCAAAAGAAGAGAGGAGTTGATACAGAGAATTTGCCAAAGATCCGTAGATCAAAAGATCTCTGAGCTTTTCAGAGATCTTTCAAAAACCTTCAAAAACATGAACTTTGAAGGGTACTTGTGGCAAAAAGAAATATCTCCTGCTCATTGTTATAAGACTATTTTTCATGAGAGAAGAGTGGCTGATGTCACATTCAAAGGAACAAGCACAGAAAAATGCACCATAAGGAAAGAAAGCATACTAGTTTGCATTTGTTATATGACCTCCTGCACATGAATCCAAGCAAGGACAAGAAAGCACAAGTTGGTGACATGGGTCTGAAAGGCGACACAGCTGAAGATTCAGAACATCTTAAGCAACTTCAAGAAGGACCTTGGAAAAATGGTTCCGCTAAGGCTTCTCTTTCTTTGTCAGTAGTGTTTACTTAGTGGCAGGTAATTCACTCAAAAACTTCTGGAGTTTTCTACCAGTCCCTGAATTAACCAGTGCTGTTATTTTTCTACAATGGTGTCTGATCCCATACAGTACCTTTGTTTCCATGTTCCTGACTTTTAGAAGGATCAAATTTCACAGCCGAGTAGGTTATCACTGGTTCACTCATGTCTGATATTGCTACAGAGACAGAAATTATAAACCAGGCTTTAGGAAGCTGAGTCAGGACGTTGGCTCTCATTCAGAAGAAGTTGATGGCTTTGTAAGATAGCCTCATGCACTTCGCTAACCATAGGAAGGACCGATACTGCTGAGCTTTCTAACACGCTACTTTCTGTAATCACATTACAGAAGTCACGTTCAAAAGAGGTTAAGGTTATGAAACCACTCCAAAGTTAGGAGACAAAAAATTAAGCTTGTCTGTACAACTTGAATTCACCTCTTGTGCAAATCCATTATTTATGAGGCAATATACAACCGCATTATCCTGTACTTCCCTCCCCAAGCCAAGAGAGCCCTGCCTCAGGATATACAGTGTTCAGTTCATAAAGATGTGTTCACACACTTCATTGTATATTCCATGCAATTAATGGGTGGCTAACTGCTGCACAGTCCTGGGACTCTGTCTTGAGTACAACATTAGTCATTTCACCATGGGCTTTCCTATGAGGATCCAATTGTAGTGTCTTAGCCCAGGTCCCAAAGGCTACTGGAAATATTTCAGGGAGGTCCCTCAGGATCCTTTTTAGGTGCTTTACAGACCTCAGTGCTTCACACACCTTTGTATTTTACAGGCATTTAGTGCATTTATCAGAACAACCCCTGCATATTTCATACATTCCCTACATAGGAAATTATGACGCAGAGATTAAAGCGAGAGCTAGACAAACCATAAAGTAATTCTGCATGAACAGTCCGAGGCAGCTGGGGTCTAACTTTGCAGAGCCATTCTCTTTTTATAGTACTTGGTTTGTTCAAAGCCTCCTTCCCACTCACCTCAATTGTAGCTCTGAGCGCTCATGACTTCTGCAAATCAGACCACAGTGTCTCAAGTCACACAATAAAGCAATGAGAAACAGGCAGTAAGTGGCCCAAAAGAAAATAAAGGTCTGTTTTTTGACATGTCCAGTATCACCCATAAACTCTGACAAAAGCTAGGACTGAATCAATTTTTTCCAGGCAAATGAAGTAGGATCTTTTGGAGAAGCAGCCTCCTTTGCAATGGGCCTGAAACCTCCCGAGTAGCACCATACCTAGACTTCTGGTGGCCCTAGGCGAAATTTTAGTATTGGGCTCCCCTTCACCAGAGATACTGATAATAATAATCATTATTTCCACCATTTTCAGGCCCCCTTTTTGTGTGGGCCCCCAGCGACCACCCAGTTCACCCATGCCTGTGTCCAGCCCTGCTCCCGAGGACTTATCTTCTTTTCCCCCTCATCCCTCCCCTACACTCCCCAGCACTCCCCACTCCCCCCTAAATAGTCCAGTCAAGCTGGTTCCTCCTCCTTCACCTCCCAGTTCCCAAGGGGTGAGCTCAGCGGATGCTTTGAGCACGCTAATGCTAATTAAATGCTCCTTGCTCTCAGTTTCTCTGCCAGCAGCTGGGAGGCACAACGTGAACGGAAAGCTTTGTTCAGCCTTCGCAGCCCCTGGGATGGAGCGCACACTGTTCTTCAGCAAGGAAGGTGCCTGTGCAGCCTGGTGAGCCCAGGAGCTGCAGCGTGCACACTGCAGAGGGAACCTGGAGAGAACGGAGCTGCTGGGCCTCAAAGAGGCTCATAGCTGTAAATCAGCAGTGCTCCATCAAAGCCTTTGGATCTCTAATGTCAACACATGATCTGCCCCATGATGATTCACGAAAAATGGAAATATCTGAGTCTTCTCTCCCCTTTAACAATACAAACTCCATTCACATTTTCCCCCACCTCTCAAGTTGCATCTCACCTGTGTGAGTGGGCACCTTACCCCACCCTGTCCCTGTGGGGTCAGTGCAGCACTCACAGTCTGTGATCTCTCTCCTTGCTAGAAGACAACCAGTAACTACTACTTGGTGACAACTTCTGCCAGCTCAGTCCGGCTCCATGCTTCCTCCTCCCCGCCCCTGAAAAACCTTTCCACACCCTTGCGTTCAATGCAGACATTGACCAAGAACCCACTCCTTCACCACTCTGTGTTTTCCCAAATCACTCACATTTCTTTCTTAAGCAACAGTTCTCTAATGTAGAAGGTGTTACCTAGACCAACTGTCTATCAAATCAGATACCCTCCCCACATCCAAAGCATTTGGCCCTGGTTCCTTTATTGGGTCGCCACAGTTAGCAAGCAGAGGATGCAGGTGCCCTGAACTGGACCACAAAGAGGTGCATCTGTTCTGCTCTTGTCTATGAATCCCTGTGGGAGGGGAGAGGACCCTGGTGATTGGCTGGATGGTAACCCCACAGGAAACGCTGTCTGTGCTTATCTGAGATCCTGACCCTTCCTAGCGCCTTTATAGAACGGGGCTTTTTTCTTCTACAGTGTCAGTAAGTTTTCAGACTGAAGGGCTCACTGCAAAGACTGAGTGAGGATGCCGCGGTGCTGTGACTGCTGAGCAAAGGTAATAGCTCAGAGCTGGTGTCCGCACCCTAATTATCATAATTGACTGATGCCGTCCAAGCTGCTTAGCTGCTGCATTTGCTCTTTAAGGCCCCAATCCAATAAACAACTTAAACAAATGCTCAACTATAAAACTCTGGGGGCTGCTCTGTGCCTCCTACTCAGCCTGTGCTCAGTCAGTGCTTGGCCCCATGAGAACACACTGCCTAATGCAGCACTGAGCAGTGGTCAGCTTGGGCTCTGTGCAGGGCTGAGGCTGTTGGCTCTTGTGGCGGGGAAGGGGGGACTGCACCTCCATTGCACACATGGCCTGGGGCTCAGTTTGCCCATTCATGTCCTGCCTTGCTGCAGTCTGCACTTTTGGATGCTGAGCACTCTCCCAGAGCAGCATATGCTGCAGCGCTCAGGACCCTGGATACACAACACATTTGTGTTGCTATAATCACTTCTTGCACCCATGCCAATGTGTTCTTTGATCCATGGATGTTCCCTACCATTCAGGAGTAGTAACAGATCTGCAGTGCCCCCAAGATGGAGAGCTGTATAGATAGGTACATGAGGAAAGCCAACAGGCTACAGAACCACTGCACACCATGGTTAAGAAATACGTAAATTGCTGGATTGCCTGGGTGCTACTGTATGCCTTCCAGCATATATCATAGTCAATAAAATCAGAAGTCCCTGTCATATGTATACAGCATTTATTTTTCTAAAAATGTTTAAGTAGCCACCAAAAGAATTTGTCACTGTGCTCTTGCTAGTCTGTGTCCTGAGTCCCAATTAGATTTCTAAATAAAACAACTTGGTTAAGTTGCTGTCTGTTAAAGTGCAATTAGCCACTTCAGAATATGCAGATGTACTAAAATCACAAAGGAATTAGCTGCCAATAATAAGTCAGTCTAATAGGCTCCAGGATAGTCATTCAAGGGGTGCCTTCAAACCAGCTGATGCTTGCTTAGTGTTGAGCACTCCTCAGCTATCCTGCCCTCGAGCCTCTAGAGACGATCAACTGCTCTGTTCTAGAGAATTAGTTTCCCTTTTGGCAATGAGCATGTGGAAACGGGCAAAGCACAAAACTTGTCATGCTTATTTTGGTCCATCCTAACATGGCAGGTCCTACACAGTGAGCAGCACTATGACTTTTGGTAAAAAGACACTTGATGGAAATCAGTTATCTGTCTGATCCTAATGTACTTCTGTAGCCAGGCTGTGCAACTTCTGAGTGGACAGGGCTGCCCCCCATGCGGGCCTCCTCCCACCACTTGAGCACTGTGGCTTTGCCCCACCCACCTCACCACATGGGCAGTGAGGGCAGTTTGGCTGTGGGCTCCCCCTGCCTCCAGCCCCCATGGGTGGCACCACCTTGCTCTGAGGCCCTGGCGTAAAGCAGAAGCTGGAGGAGCGAGGGGGAGCCTGGAGACCCTGTTGGCACCAACAGGAGTCGCAGCCGGAAAGGAGCCTGGTGTTACTGCTTTTGGGTGGCCTCCAGCTAAACAGCCCTTTTCTATAGCAAGTCACAGTGCCCAACGTTCATTTTCGTAGCGCATCTCTTCCTCGTTTTAAATGTCAGAACTAATTCTGTACTGCACCTTGAAGTGGCATGGCAAATCTATTGGAGAAAAGCTGAGAAGTGTTAATTACTAAATAATTAGCCCTTTTTTGCGTAATTAGGCATCCTTGTTACCCCTCTTGAGTGACAAATTCACCAGGTTTTACTGTATCTGCCTCTATATAAGGCAACACCATATTTCTTTTTTCCCCCAGCTGCTTTCTTGTGCATACAGTGATTATCTGCATCAATATTCCCCTCTTGTGCACTAACCCACTGGATCTCTGTCATCCACGTTCCACGGGGATACAAATGTGCCTTCAGCATTGCAGATCTGTGCTGTTAACAACTTGCAATGGGGCAAGCAAATCAAGTAAAGCCACTTTATTATTGTAACACCCCCCTCCCCCCCACACATTTGGGCTGTATATTGTGTTTTGGGGTTTTTTTGGGGGTTCTTTGGGGTTATTTGTGGGCAAGGTGGCCCCTGTGTTTTGGCCATGTGCTCAGCGCACAGCAAGCTGGGGGCTGTATCTGGGGGCAATAAGTAGAACCCTCTGGTCTCCCTGGCCAGGGGAAGCAGAGGATTCTTCAGACCGATTGTTTGGGTGAGAAACTGAAGTGTGGCACTCCCTGACTGGACAAGGCCAGGGTGATGCCATGCAGGGGATATAAGTGGAGCTAGACGGGTTTTGGGGAGGCGAAGCTGCCAGGGGCTGCTGAAGAGTGAGGTTTCCCTCAAGGAAGAAGGAGTTTCCAGATAGCAAAAAGGGAAGCTCAAGTAGAGGGGTGAGAGAGAGAGAGAGAATTGTCCCAGTGTTTGGAAACTGCTTTCTCCTTTTCTTCCCCCTTTTTCTGTTGAGGTTTTAAAGGATTAATTCTGGAGAAAAGAGTATTGGTTCCTTGGGCTGGCTGGCCAGGAGTTAGGTCTGGTGCTTTAAACAGGCTTAAAACCTGGGAGTTTCTAATCCTGCTAGTTTTGGGTCCGGGTGGAGGTTTGCACCGTTCTGCTCCCAGTGGAGCTGTGACCCAAACTACCTGCAGCCAGACTTGAGGGCAGGCCTGGTCTTTCCCTCTGTTTATTTTGATAGTCCTCTGCTTTAGTCAGCTGTATGGCTGGGCCAGCTATAACCATTAATCATTCTGGCTCCTTTTGGAGTTTTTTCCTGCAGTTTGGTTTCAGCAGGCCACATACTCCAGCTGAGAAGCTCTGGGGTGTGTTCATGCTGTCTGGAGCCACAGTCTCTCCATGGGGGCAAAGATTGGCGCGCTGCCATTCCTCCAAGAGTAACGAGGAACTCCTTGCACCACTGAAAGATCCACGTCTCTGGCAGCTTCCCCTAGCACAGTGCAACCATAAGACCATGTCTTGTAGTTAGTATTGTTTTAAATTGCATTTGGTGTTTTCCTCTGTTTTCTGTAATAAATCTGTCTTTTGTGTTTACAGTGCTTGCAAGGAGAAATTTTTGTTTATGCAGGATACCCTAGTTAATAACTTAGTATTTCCCAGGTGGTCTGAATGGAAGATCAAGCCAAAGTAAAATATATTTAGAACCCCAAAATTGAACCCGGTCCTTGTTGCTACTGACCACTGCCTGACAGAAGGGTTACATTATAATATCAAATGGCTGCCATGTTTCTTTAAAAATATTCTGCTTTTTAACAAAAAGGGAAAAAAGACACATTTGAATTAGCAAGACCTGAGCATTTGGTGAACATTAATTGTTGAAGAAACTTGGGGTTTTGCCAAACTCCGTGTTGAAAACGAATTACTGCATGTGTGTGTGCCTGTGCATGCAACATTATGTGCACAAACACATCTATCTGGATGACTATGTAGAAAATCATAGAATCATAGAGAAGTCAGGCTGAAAGGGATCTCCAGAGGTCTTCTAGTCGAACCCCCTGCCTCAGGCAAGATCATCCTTATCCAAGCCATCCCATACAAATCCGTAATCTAAACTGCTTTGTAAAACTACCGTGAACCCTGACTCAACACAAACCTAACACCCTAACTTGCCAAAGGTAAACAGGGTAACCATGGCAGACAAAGTCCTGTTTCTATGAAATGCTGTCAATAGACACTCCATATACCCTCATGGATAGAGTAGCATGAGAGGAAGGCAAATCTCCCCGCAGTGTGTACTAACTGGACCAAGGGATAAAATTCCTTCCTGACCCCAACTACGGTGATCAGTCTGATCCTGAATTGAGAGGCAAGACTGTCGCCTGTTTGTGCAACACATTGATTCTTAGCTGAATTTCACTGAGATCCTTTTAAGGGTCCTGTGGGGTACTCAACAATACTGGCAGTCTTAGGTGGGCAAACACCTATGCATGATTCTCAAGATAAACCCGAAGATTTCAAATAGGAAAACAGAGTGTCAAAAACATTATGACTTTGGGGAGCCTGTGCCTGAGAAAGGGACAGTGGAGACAAATTCCTGGGAGAAATCCCAGATGAAAAGGCTGTGAATGTAAAATGCACTCATTGGAAACAACTGATTTTTAACACACACAAGAAAAATGTGTGTGCAGATCCAGAAGCTTCTAACAGGTAATAGTGCATGGGTCCTTGCTCCATGACTGGGCTGTGGGGATGAGCTGCCCCATCTCTGTCCCATATATTAACTGTGCCCAGGAGACTGAGATATCAGGAGGGACACCGTGTGACTAATATCCAACCCTGTCAGTGCAGGAAGTGGCTCTTCCTACTGGATAAACTTGTGCAAAGTCTCAGAGGGTGCACAAGACACTATGGGGCAGTACCAGCAAGCTACTGTGCAGTTGCAGCTAAAAATAAGCGTGTTGTGACAGGACTTTGCGGTAAGACTGGTTACTGCATAGTCATTTAGTACTTCGTTACTAAATGGCTGCACAGTAACAACTGCACAGTTGGCCACTCCTGTAGACACTGACAGCAGGATCAGTGTCTGGATCAGGATCTGCCCTGCTGAGCTACTACACAGCACGGGGGATCAAAGCTGCCCCCGCGCAAGGAGACGTGGTCCTGCTGTTTGTTTCTTAACATGCATTTCCCCACCCACAATGGGCCGACCAGGGTGATGCAGGCCAGGGGCCATCGATGGTATTTGCAGAGGGTGCCTGACAAGTCTCCCGATCCAGGTTGCAGTGGCTCTCAGGACTCAGGATACCCTATGGGTCTCTTCAGGGCATAGACCTCCCTTGCCCCTGATTAGAGTCACAAAGGTGTGCACATCCATTCCTGACACTGTCTCCCCATTACGTATGCAGTTCTGGATGCAGTTGGGACACTTCACTTAAAGACAGATGTGAATAGCATCCAGAAGATAGCAAAAAAATTGTTTAGAGGTCTAGAAAATATGACTTGAGTGAAAACAGTGGAAGAACTGGAATTATTTAGTCTCAGGAAGTAAAGACAGTGGAGGTGGGATTTATTACAGTCTTGAGATATCTGAGGATGGATATAAATAGAAAGGCAATAGACTACTCTCTGTGGCTGCAGAAAAAGGGATGAGAAGTAACCAACATACATTTCAACTAGGGACAGTTACATGGGGTATTAGGAAGAAGTCTGGGAATAATTCAGCACTAGAACGGAGGGGAACATTAGAAGAGAGCTTGTGGGATCTTCATCCCTGAGAGTTTCCAAAAGAAGGTGGGACAGACATTTTCCTGCAGTGGCCCATACTTTGAGTAGGGGTGTTGATGAGATGACTTCCACCCATACTTTTATTTGATACTATGAGTCCATTTCTACAGCCTCACACTCCCATCTGTTGCAGCAGTCTGCAGGGTCAGCCTCTGCTGCACCATGTGCTTGGTGGGTTGATCCATTTTCTTTGTCCTTGATGGTTCCTTCTGCTTCTCACAAATACAGAACCGAGTTTCTGCACAGCCTCCAGGCTTAGTTACCCCACCTTGGACATACACACAAGCTCCACCCTGATAACTTGGATGACTGGGGTCTGGGAGATCAAATCTGAAATGGAAAGTCACAAATTACAGATCAACATTATGTTCAACATTATGTCTGGCCCAATTTTCACTGGACAAAGACTCTGACCTTCCAAAAATTGCTCCTGAAATCAAACCTGGAGAATTTTTTGTCTCTGTCCCCTTCTATGACCAAGGGATGTTCCCAGAAGCATCTCCATTCCCAAGGTAGATGAGAGAAAAATCCCTATGTTCACCTACAGAATTCCCATATCATGTGAGGGCAGAGGATAATTAATTTATCCATGAGATAAATTCATGCACTATATCGCTCCTCAGTCTATCATGTCACTGTGACTTGTCAAGCTCTCTTGCTCCCTGTAATCCAGCTGCTAAGGCCGTGATCTAGCACTTGAGCAATCTCAAAGGTCTGTCCTTTATTGTAGTATTTCTTATAGTCACCAAGAGAACTGGTAATGAATAATATAATGTGCCTTGTTTAGGGAGTGAAAAGCTTAACATAGTGAGGAGAAATCATGACTCTTCCAGCCTGTGTTTTTAGAGGCATGGGCTAAGTTAGTACCCTGTCTTTACAGCGATGCATCAGTGAATCCCAATAAATTGCTGAAGATGTCCGATAACACTTACACATTTCCTGGAACACACAAAGTTTGGGTACCACCCCTGAGTGATGAATGAGGCCTTTGCGTAATGCAGATTAAGCTAAGGAGTGCATCCCCTCCCATACAGGCAAATAGAGCATTTCCTTATCCTCACATACCATCCCCAGCCAACAAGCCCAGCCTGGTCCAGGGTATCAGGATGCAGCATCTAGGAGAAAGGCGAATGACATTGTCTCTCTCCACTGCAGCCCTTGAGCCCTCTGGGTGCCAGACTCTCCCAGACACACAGACCATAGGGTATGTTGGTCTGTATCAAGATGAAAGGTCCCATGCACACATTGGGAGTTAGAACTGATCAGATGACAGCTCCATGGGAACTGGGAGAAACAGGAGGTTTGCAAACACCTGGAGCCAGCTGGGGTTGGTGCTGTGTGGTTGGGCCTGTCACTGTGCCTGTGATAAAATTCGCAATCATATTTAGTTGTCACCAACTGAAGCTTACATTTCCATGGTGAATCGTACCCAGGGACTATGATGCATTTTGGTGTACAGACAAGAACATCCTAATGGCACAGACTTACAAGGAAGAGGAGAGTGCTGAACCATCCACCCAGACCCATTTCCTAGTTTCAGAGTCATAGGGCAATCCAATCCAGAATCGGTGATAAAATACAGCGCTGTTGCGATCTTCATAGTATTGAAACAACTCATGATTTATGAAATCCTGCATGAAAATAAAACAAATAGTGTGTGTGTCGGGGGGGGGGGCTGAATTTTCTCAAGTGTATGGAGAGCACCGCAGGCTTGAGTTCCAAATGCAGCATCACTATTAAAGTCAGCACAGAGACCTCCTAACATTGGGTTTTCACATCCCTGGCTGTTTTCTGAGGTTGTTAAAATTACCTTTGTAGAAACCTGCTGTGAGGATCTTGCAGGGAGCACATTCAAGTTGCAAGCAGTCTGTGCAATTACACCTCTGTGGTTTCAGATTCAGATGAAATAATTTTTCATTCTGTTAATGACTGTGACTTGGACAAACAGAAGCTTCACTCTGGGCATGTTACATCTCCTTCCCAGGGATCCCTACAGCGTGCCTAAGGAATAGCTCCACCTTATCGACTCTCACGTCACATATGCTGCTTGTTCACTAATATTGGGTCGTCCCTTTATGGGACCTGCCCAGGGACTTATTCAGGGTCGCTGTCTTGGGCATAATCCTGGGAGTAATAGTGTTAGCCAGTGGCACTGCTCTGATGGTGACCACGTGATGATGGTGGCCACACAGCACAGTTTTGGACTGCAGTGTGAGGAGCAAAAATTGTGGTCAGGGCCTGTCACACAGCAACTGTCTTGGAGTAGGGTAGGGAGGACATGCAGACAGATCTACCGGTCCATTTTTTCTTGCACCAGCTCAGAGCCTGAGAGCTTAACACACACGGGAGCAGTGCAGTCTCACTGACAGGGACCAGCTCCTTGAGCACTCAGAGCAGATGCTTCAGGGAGTCTGAGAGATAGTTCAGTCACCCACCCTCCAGCCACCAGCAGAGCATCTAAACTGGAGGATGGCCAATTTGAGGAGAGGAAGGATGACAGGGAATCTGACCCTGGGACTGTGGATCATTTTGATCACACAGGGCACAGAGGCAGAAAGGGCAATTCCATGTTCATGGAGGGTAACACCTGCATTTGGGAACATGGCAATGGATTTTACCTTATGAAAAAATGTCCAACATGCTCTGCTTTTATTTAGGTGCCAGTCACAGCTAAAAATCCAGCCAGAGGTGCAGAAAAGAAGGGTATTTGTGCCAGTCAAGCCCAGACCTGAAGTGGGGGTCATTCAGGATTTCAGGGCTTTTTCAATAGCCTAGAGATAGACCACATGTCAGGCCCACTCCCTCTTGGATCACCAGGGTGCAGCGGGGCAGCCTGTTCCCCAAGGATGGGGGGCCAACAGGGCCATGGTCTTCCCTCCCCAACCCCAGTTTATGGGGAAAAGTCCTCGGCCCATGACTGCTCCGCACCTATATAAGGGTCAGTGCCGCTCTGGCCATGGTCATTCTGACATATTCCCATAGTCTTGTACAATTCCACCCACGGCTAACGAGAAACAAGAGGAATAGAAATACAATTAAACTTATGAATATTTAAGCCACTTCCTGATTCTTACCCCTCACCATCTCAAACACAAAGTCCTCCAATGTGCACTGCACTTTGTGGACCTGCTAGCCCTCAGGAAACTCCTTTTGGAATTACCCAGGTGAGGTTGGGCTACAGAAAGTCCAGGTCCAGGGCCTGACTCCTCTCTGTGCTCAGTGAGTTAAAGTGAACACACACTCACCTGCTCCTCCCAAGTCTCAACTGTGAGCAGCTTGGCAGCCTGAGAAATGCACAAGGATTTGCATAGTTCCCAAGTTCTTCTTTCTGGAGAAAAGAGGTAGTACCTGTTCTCCATGCGACTCCACCGTGATGGACATTTTTCCCCTGCAACAAACTCAAACACCACAGATCAGCTCACCGCTTTCCCACATATCTTCCATGCTGGGGCCATTGCCATCAGGAACAGAGGGATTCATGCCCTCCTGGTTTCACCACCTCCACGGGTTGTGTCTCTTGGGCCCTGCTGTGACAGAAGCATTTGTCCCGGACAGCTGAAGGGGAAGGGGCCTTCCCCTCCTGGAGTGGCGGATACTGTCATGCAAGCAACAGCATGGCTGGTTTCCACAGCCGTAGCAAAGGTAAGAGGCCAGAAAACCACCACTATCATGACTGAGGCCAGGCTAGGCTCCTCAGCCCCAAGAGGTTTTTCCACCGATCAAATGTTACCAGAGTTTGAAATTTATTCCTGCCCCACAGTGGGACAAAGGATAGAGTTGCAAAAAAATCCTGAGTTCAAAATCCACGTGTTTCCCAGAACATGCTGTTTTAATTAATTTCAAGGCATTTCATTCTGACCTGAATGGGTTTTAAACTCCTTTAAAAGCTCAGTAAGTTACACTTTGGATGGAAACGTCATTTTAAATGGCTCTCAACAATTCTTTGTTTTAAAAAGCTGGTGCAAAGTGTTGTCTTCAGCAGTGTTGAAACTTTCCAGCAATAGCTTTGCTTTGAGAAATGTGTCTAAGCAATCCTGTTCTGGGAAGGGGTTGGGCTCAGTGTCTTCTGGGGCAGTAAACATTGTCAAAAAGCAGTCTAGGGAAGAAGCCCCTGCTGCTTCTGAATGTGCTGACCCTTCCTACTTCCAGATCAGCAGAGGGGAGTGCATTCACAGGGGAAGTTCAGGGCTCCCCCGGTTCGGTGATGGGAGGAAAGCTCAGAAGGCTGCACTGAGAAGGGTCAGAGATGAGTCTCTATCCTCAACCCATGTCTGTAACTGGAACCTCACAGCAGGATCCCCGTGAGAAGCCCTCATTCCCAACCAACTCTCCTTGACACTGAGGACAACACTGCAGTGCTGGGATGGCCTGACAGACAGGTCTGGATCTGTCCTGAGACAGCAGGTTTGACTCCAGGACTTACCTTGGTGAGGAGGCAGCTTCTGAGCCATGTCTGGAGGATCCACGCTTCAGGCTTGGCAGGACAGAAGCTGCTGGGTGAGGCCTTCAACTTGCTTGCTGAGATTCCGCTGCTCCCTGCCACAGTCAGTGACTTAAACAACAGAAAAGCACAAGTGCACCTATTAAAGCAAAGACTGCAATGGTGTCATGAGTCAGCACAATGGGCAGCCCTGCTTGGCTTCTCTCTGGGAGGAGAACAGCAATGTGTAAAAGGCAGGAGGCAAATGTTTCCTCATTGTGCTCTGCAGAGTGCTGTCCGTGGCGTCTGCTCCTTGTTGTTTTGATTGTAGGTTGACACTATAAGTCAATCCACCAGGATGAGTTCGAGGTGTGCTTTGGAGTGGAAAAAAATCCATCCACAATCAGAACAAAACAGAGTGCCCATTATCATGTGCCCTGGGGATATGGAGAACAATATATACTTCCTCCTATGGAAATCCCTTTTTGTATTTGACAGCTTTTCTCAAATACAGTTTCCTTTTCCAAACTATCTTACTCCAGTTCTTCCAACCTTCCAACCTCATGTTTCCTAAACCTCTAGTTTCTGTTACTTGCACTCTGCTATCCATAGATTCATAGATGTTAGGGTCGGAAGGGACCTCAATAGATCATCGAGTCTGACCCCCTGCATAGGCAGGAAAGAGTGCTGGGTCTAGATGACCCCAGGTAGATGCATATCCAACCTCCTCTTGAAGACCCCCAGGGTAGGGGAGAGCACCACCTCCCTTGGGAGCTCGTTCCAGACCTTGGCCACTCTAACTGTGAAGAAGTTCTTCCTAATGTCCAGTCTAATCCATTAGTTCCCCTCTCCTGAAAGTGCAAACACTGCCTAGGGTGATCCAGATGAGTCCTCCCCAGGGCTGAATGGAAGGGATGAACCATCTCCTGTGACTTGCATGCGACAGTCCTCTTAACACATGCACAAACTACACTCCATTTTTTAAAACACTTTTTTCTTCATTACAAATGACAAAGAGAGTCTCCATGTGGCATGCAAAATACACCATGAAAAGTGAAGATAACTAGTTACTTATGGATAATTATTTGAAATTACTACTCCCTTGGGAGAGAAAAATTAACGACTTTACTGCACCTGTCACATATGCAGAAATGCCCCCTCGTTCTTTTCTCCACCTCTTCCTTTCTGCACAAACTATAGAAATCAATTTCCATATTTCAGTCATGGGAACCAACCACCAAATCCCTGCACTCCCAGTTAGAAGGTGATGCAAAACCCTCTTCTATACTCAAAAAAATGCTGCTAACAATTTGCAGAAGTGCAGCTAAATAAAAACAGTGAGACAGCCTGTATGCTTCAATTACTTTAATAGTAATTGGCTTCCATGCTGCATGAAACCTATTTATTTGACAAAAAATTATAATGCCATTACTGGCAAGAACTAAAAATTAGGTGATGATAAATTCATGATAAACAATTAATCTAGGTTCTGATAAACTATGCTGAAAACAACCACTACTACTACACACAGACATATGTGTATATCTATATCTATATATATAGAGAGAGAGAGAGAGATGTATGACTGATATATGCAAAATGAATAGAAATATTTTTAAATAAGTTTGTATCTGCATGAGTATACGGACAAAAACAAAAACAGGCACAATTTAAAGGACCCAAATTCATCCAAAGAACCTTGTCTTCCAATTTAAAGGACAGCATTTTAAAATTTTCTTGTATGGTCTTAGAAATTTAAAACACCTAAACTCTTGAATGCAGAGCAAAACATTTAGGTTTGTGATGCACAAAAAGGTTTTTTATTACCTAAAATGAAATTTCTAAGTATAGAATGGGTCTACAGCATTTGAATCTCACTTAGCATTTTTATATGGTGCATGCAAAGTAATAAAGGAAAACAACTAAAATGGTGCCTATGCCCCATTTTGACTAAAAGTTTCTGAGAATGTGGAAACCACAAACACAGAGAAAGTCTCAGCTGAATATGTCTGGAGGCATTTCTTGGCACTACAGTTGCTACCAGTGTAAACTGGTCAACAATCAGCTGCCTCTGATATGGTGGTTTATGTGCAGGGAGCATGATGGGGACTATGAGGAGCCCTGCTCTGGGCCCTGGAATCTCACACATGAGGAAGGGCTGCCAGGCCTGCTCAGAGGGCAGTAATCGCTGACACTTACCCTGGGCATTGTAGACTCTGAGTCCTATCATCAAAAGCAGGCACAGCATCTGGGCTCCCAGTGCCAGTGTCAGGGGCAGCCAGGAAGAAGATGCCCTGGGAGACACTGACCCAGAAAGGAAGAGAAATGAACAGGAAGGTGAGGAAAAGAGAGTGCTTCTCACCCAATAATTTGGGTCAGCGTGGAGCTCATGAGAACATTTCCAGAGCCTAAGATCAGGTACCTCATGCAGCCCAGGGGCAAACTGTTAAGGCAGGTGCAAGGAGAGGGCAGAGAGTGAGGGTTGTGCACCCAGGGCAGAGGTGCAGGTCAGGGGGCAATTCTGCTGCCCAGTGGGGAGGGGAGGGGGATGGCGTCTCACCTGCCAGCTCCCCTCCCTGCAGCTGCTACTGCTGCACCTGCTGCTGCAGCAACAATGGCCTGTGGCTGCTGCCCTGGGGGCCTGGTTGTGGTACAGGATCCCCAGGGACCACTACTGATTTGCTCCCTTCTCCCCCAAGGTGTGGGGCTGTGCCTCTGATGGAAAAGCCCTTGGCATGGGGAGGGGGTCCTTCCTCCTCCTTCCTCAAGACACACTGCTTGGCATGGTGTGGTGCCTGTCCCGCTCCTATGGGCAGGCAGTGAAGGGCTGCCCCTACCATGGCCACGACTCCTACAGGCAGGGGCTATCCTACTGCTCCCCAGTCAGCCCCAAGGTCTGGTGCCTCACCTGTCCACCCTGAGTTACGCTGCTGAGGATGTAGACCGAGAAAGCCAGGAAGCCCAGAGAACGCCTGGGCAGAAGTGTGTACAGGAGGTGCTAGAGCTCATGTTACTGCCCCACAGACCCATTTACCCACACAGTACCTCTGTGCCCAGTAGGCCGAAGAGTCTCTCTCTGCATCTTTGGAGAAGTTCCCAACCGGAGGTGTGATGAGAGGTCCTCCTGTCCCTGCATTCCTGGTGGGGTTTAGCACAGATGGATAGGACTATCCTCATCTTGCTTCATGCAGAACCTGGCAGCTTGCTGGTCTCAGGAGTGAGGCAGTGACCTCCATGGCCAGCGCCCTGGTTTCTGAGATGAGCAGCCAACACAGGACAGAGACTGAGCTCCAAAAGTTCTCTTTTAGCACTTTCCAAACATTTCTCCCTGACACTCCCAGTCCACATCCTGAGGTGCATGCCACTGTGTGCTCTGTTCTCTACATTCACCTTGTGCAGTTACAGATCCCTTGGCAAGAGGCAGGGAGTATAACTGTAGCATAGCAGCGCTCCACCCTGCCTGCCACAGCAAGAATCCAGCTTCCCTAGACGCACCCCAGCCTGACTCCACTTCCGAGGACCAAAGCTGTTTTCACCCAGGACAGATCCCAGAGCTGACACCAGCTCCCCACCCCACTCCTCCACCACAAAAATAGAATAGCTAAATCCTCTTCACAACTATGTTCCCTAATATATCTATATCTATCCATATCTATCTCTAGATAGATAGATAGATAGATAGATAGATAGATAGATAGATAGATAGATAGATAGATATACATATATGAGTTGCTCAAAGTCACCTGTTCTACCTCACATTTCATGCTTGAATCCCTTCCAGCCAAGTCAAAGCCATCTATAGGGTTCCTAGGTTTGGTATTGCTATGGGAGACAGCAGGATAGATTAAATAAATAATAAAAGATAAATAAGAAATAATAAATATTATTAGAGAAAGGGAGAGAGGGAAACTCCCCCCTGAGGTGGCAATGGCCCAGAAACTCCCATTGGACATGTGGAAGCAGTCTGAGTCTCCTATGTTAAAAAAACAAAACAAAACAGCACTTTACTTTAAACTCAGCATGCCCATGCACTGAGCCGAGTGCCTGCCCAAAAAGGCATGGCATTATTTGGACCCACCTTGTGTCTGTATAAGTTAGGTGCTTTTGTACTGCATTTTTCTAATTGTTGATTGAACCAGTTTTAGCTAAAGTTGCTAAAAAGCCTTCCTGAAGTGCCTGATCTATACAGATGCTGTGGATTGGGTTGAAGTAATACTCTACTGCTTCTGGTAAAGTGTGAGTTGGGGTGGGGGGGTGCTAAACACCTGCAAGTAGCCTCAGGCTCTGTTAGAGGATTCCCGTCTGGAAGCAGCTGCAGCTGGTTGGTCATCCGGTGCTTTGAGGAGGGCAGCAACTCACCTGCTGTAGCCAGTGTGAAGATCTGGGAGGTGAGGAGCCAGCAGAGGACACAGATGGAGATCCGTACAATCGGCTTTCAGAAGGGCCCTCATTCCCTCCTCAACTCCCCACTCCCAAGACGCACATGCATGAACTGAGACATTTGCCTGTGTATGGTCTGTGTCCACTGTTTGCTCTGCGATGCTTTGTGTGGCTCCCTCAGTAAGTGGCAGGGAGTGTCGCTGTCACATAGCAGTGCTGCCTTCAGCCATCCCACAGCAAAAATCCTGCCTTTTTCCATGCACACACCAGGCAGCCTCTCCTCCAGCTAAACATGGTTCCCTTCACCTGTGACTGGTACCTTGAATTGACCCCAAACCCAGAACAAAACCTTCCTCCTCCCAACACAGGACAGCTGAATCCTGCCTACTGGGCTGTCCTGATGTAGCTGTAACAGCCCTGGGGCCCTGGGAAAGCCATACCCATGTGTATCCCCAGGGTGGTGAGCAGTGGCCGGTGTTCAGGATCCAAGTGCAGAGTGGTGCATCCCTGCGGCTGGTGCACTGAGTGCAGGTTTGCACAGAGGCTGGAGCTCAGAGGCAGTGTATGACCGAGGGTGGGGTTAGAGTGACCCCAACCTGCTGAAAGGGCCCAGCCCTCCCAGGACAGGAAGACTGATGGCCACTCCCCTGTCCCAGCACAAACCGCACAAGAAGCCCTCGTTGCTGCTCTGAGATGTGCTGTTCCTGCAAAGAGTGCACAGGGCAGGGACCTGTCTCAGGTGGGTGACAGCCGAGGGGTGAGGCTGGGGGATGCAGCATAGTCTGTGGCAGGGGAGAGGAAGGAGGGTGTGATGAGAAATGGTGAAGTTGATAAATGCAATCATGTGTCACACAGGTGCTCAGTGTTGACACTGGATTTTAGTTACCCAGACCTTATACCTTTGTTCTGGCCGGGCAGAACCCTCAGACCAACCACAACACCTGCCAGTTGATAATAGGTGAGTTTACTGATACACAGTGATAACAAAAAAGCAACAATACAACCAAACAGTTCTATATCTACCAATCCTAGGGCTGTTATCAGAGTCAAAGTACTGGTCAGGATGCAGGCTCCACTCTGAGGCTCTTTCTCTTAGGTGTCAGCAGTTTGGAGGTGGGATGCTGAGGCCCACAGGCCCCTCCAGTGGGGTGCATGAGATAGATTCATAGATGTTAGGGTCGGAAGGGACCTCAATAGATCATCGAGTCCGACCCCCTGCATAAGCAGGAAAGAGTGCTGGGTCTAGATGATCCCAGCTAGATACTCATCTAACCAGATGAGCTGCTGGTATGTGCCCTCTTGTCCATGGTGACCTCAGAGACCCTTCCCGGGGAATGGGGACAGGGACGAGGTTGGGGACCCCTCTCAGGGAGATGGAGGAAGATCCCGGGTGAGATGAGAAGCAACAGGGAGGGATGGGACAAAGGGAAGAACCCTTTGTTAATCTCAAGTCTCTGTTTTCGTATTCTCCTTTCTCCTTGATGACTCCAGGTGACTTTTCATCCATGACTATTTGTGACTGGTTGTCTCTCTGTGGTCAGATGTCCATGTAGCCTTCTGGGCCTTCTCCTAATTTGGTCTATTCCCCCAAAACCCGGAATCAGACCCCTCCCTGCTGCTGCTCTAGGGCCTTGTAGCTGGTGTCACTTATCTCATATTTTGGGACAGTATGGTATATACTTCCTCAGTTCCCAGGCTCTGTGTCCTTGTTGTGTTAGACCACCTGTCTGCCTTGAAGGCTGTGATCTTGTGTTATGTCATGTCCCCATCAATTCTCAGGTTGTGTCCATCTGTTGGACTTCTTGTGCTGGACAGCCTGTCTGTTTTCAGAGCCAGGAGAAGCTGTGTGTGTCTACCAAGCTCTTTAGAAATCCAGTTAACCCCTGCTGCCCATCTTGAACACTTATAATACATATATCTGTACCTATAAGCCAATTCCCCAAAAAACACAGGCCTTTAAATACTATTTCTAAGCCAACAGCCCTGTGCTGTTCCAAATTGTGTACAGGCCAGTAGGGGTTAACTCTGTGTCAGTTGATAGCAAAAGAAATACGGATGAAATAAAATGGCTCCACAAATGGGAAAAGGAGGTTTTCTCTCTGCCATGGTGCCTTCACAGCTGTGGTTTAGATAACTTTCACCTGAGAGGGCCGGTTCTCCAAGGTGGGTATCTATTTTCTTTCAAAACTCCCAAGCTAACGCGTAACAGAAATGACATGCATGTGAAAGGCTTCAGGTGGCCCGTGGAGAAGTTTCTAGGTTTGGAAATGAACTAGACATGCAAAGAATTGTTGAAAACGCCATTTAAGTTTGCTGAGGCAGAAGTAAGTGAGAGAGTAGTGGAAGTGTAGGTAGAAGTACTTGGGGCAGAATATTTCAAGTGAAAAGGGATTCTAAATGTAGTCAATGTTACTAAGGTCTCTAATAGCTCCTGGATCCCAGAGGAGCAGAGAGAACAGGAACTTTTTATCCTTGTTCCGTGTTCCTCTAACTCTGTTAAGGTCTTTATTCCACCCTGACTAATGTGTGAAATTAGGCTACTTGGACTGAGGTTTTCCTGTTCGGTCCTCTGTTGAAACTTTTCATATGTCCAGAGACTCAATTTCTCTGTCTTAGCAGTGGATGGCAGGAATCTAACTAATCATTTTGAAGAGTATTTGATCTGCAAGGAAACCTGAATAATCAAGAAAATATGTTTTGGTAGCCTGAAAGCCTTGGAGAATCCAAAGTGGAATTAATTTTATTTTGGATGAAAGATATTTAAAGAACACAAGACTTTTTTCCCCTAAAATTAAGTCTTTTCTATGGTGGTTGGTATAGCTCAGACACACGTGAGTATAATTTTTAAGGGAAATATATATATATAAATTCAGAAAAGAAAACTTTTAATTTCAAGAAACTCACAGTGCAGGAGGAGTGTGGTGGTGTGAAACCATATCCATCATGAAAGAACCTGGAATCCTGAGCTGTCATGTTCAGGGAGAACAAGAAAATCCTGTACTGCATCATGAGGCAGTGGGATTGCTACCCTGGGGCAAACTGGGATGGCACAGAGACAGGCAAACATGATTTCTTTCTGTCTCCAGGAATTTCATGTGTGTACCTGTTACCTGGCTCTCTCTCCCCAGCACCACAGCTTCCTTTCCTGGAGCCAACACACATGGAAGGGGCCCTCCTGCTTACATCCCCAGATTTCATTTTCTTGACCATGTATTTGGTTTGAGCATCAGTTGGCAACCACTTGGGCAAAGATGAAATCCCAGTGGTTTTTATGGCCATACCTGAATCACAGAACCCTGGAAATGAGAGATGGAAAAGCACCTGCCATCCTTCAGTGGCTGCCCTGGCCCAAGCACAGATACCCACTTTTCTCTCCAAGGCAGATTCTGGCCTTGCCCAACTACCAGAGCCCCAGGGCTGGGGATTCCTTCATTCTCTTGGGAGACCCCATGTCCTCTATATGTTCCATGATTTTTCCTTGGTTCTGAAAAAAAAAAATTGTCCATTACCCTTGTGTTTCTCTTCATGAGTAATGGGGGTGGGGAGTCCATTGACAGGTGTACACACTTTGGAAACTCTGTTGGGAACAGTGTCATATCAGACCATGTGCAGTAAGGTCTGGGAGTCACCTCAGGGTTGGCAGAAGCCAGGAATTCAGAAGACAGGAGATCTCTCCAGAGAGCCAAGTGGAGGATTCAGAGACTCAAGAAGAGCATGAGATCAGGAAGTATCTGGGCAGGTATCTGGTAGGATGGCTCAGAGCCAGATCAGGTATCCAGAAGGTCAAGCAGAGAACAAGGTGAGGAGTCTGGGTCAGGTATCCACGGAATCCATCAGTCAGTAGCAGCGGAAGGGTGTTTGCCCAGTTGAGAAATGCGTGGAGTTGTTAAAGGCAATTCAGGACCTCACACCAGAATTGGGAAATAAACTAAGGGCAGGCCTGTACATAAGTGGAATAAGTGGCACATTTTAATTAACTGGTCAGTCACCATCGCAATTGTAGAAGATCTGTTGGATTTGCACGTTTTTTATAATAAAGTTAATGGAAATGGTGAACCAAGATCAGGGGAACTGGGAAGAGCTCTTGATTTCATCTTCTGAGTTATACTTGCACTTTCCTGTACTCACTGGCCAAATCAAGGATGGAGAACCATCAGGCTTTGGCCAGGAGGACTACTGTGTCATCAATACAAGGTAAGGGATTGGCATCCTTGATGTTGACGTTATTCAGTCTGTGTTAACCCATATAGACCCTTAGGCCTCCTCGCTTCCTCTACAGTAATACCACACGGTTGGCCAATGAGCTGGGAAGAGGGTCTGATGATGCCTGTCTCATCTCCTGCAGCTGCTGGTCAAACTCCTGCTGAAAATGAATAGGTACTTTCTCATAGGTGTGACTCTGAGTGTCGATCCAGTGCTTCTTCAGGCCTGTGAACCCTAGATCTTGGTCTCACAGGCTGAGTACATCTAAATACTCCAATAGTACTTTCTGTACTGCCCTCAGTTGCTCAGATTCCAGGCCATGGTGACTCAACTTGAACTCATGTTCCAATTAATCTGCAGTCCCTAGGAGCTCATCAGCTGGCCTTTCAAGATGATAGTTCTTGTTTGTGCTTAGTGCCCTTATAGCAATCAACCGCATTTACCCAGGATTTGTTGGTAGGACAGCACCTTGGTTTAAAATGTCCCAATTATGCTGCCTTGATATGTGACCTGTGGTTCTGTCAATGTGTTGGCAACACACACTGGGATTTCCCCCGTGTGGCTGTTACTCGTGGCAATTCCCACTGGGAATCCCAATCCCTGAGCATAGGTTCAGAAAAGCCCTCCTCTTCTTCACAAAACCATCTCTTCAGTTTTGGTCATCATCTCACTTCAGGAAGGTATTATTAGATTCTTTTCTACTATCACCTGGCATACACCCACTTGCCCCCATGTCATATACTGGGAGAAATATCTCTCCATAAAGGAGCAAGAGCAGTCTGCAAAGTTCATAGTCACCTGGAATTTCTGTAAAAAATCGGTGTCTGTCAAAGCATCTTGCATAGCATCCTTTGCTTTGAGGAATGCACAGGGCAGCTGCAAGCCCAGGAAGTTGACAGCAGTACTGCACTCTCCCAGAATTGGGAGTGCTTTCCCACTGGCCGCTTTGACCACCGGTCCACAGGATTGAGTTTCTTTCTGTCTCTGCTGTAGCTTGCTCCAATATCCAGCTATGCATAAGGGATACCAGGGTGCCAGGATCTAGAAAGAATTGGCAAGGAACCTGCCCTAGCTTCCCCTCAAGGTATACCCCAACCCTGTGGCACCAGCAATGGTTTATATCATTGGTCATGGGTCATGTTCTCTTTTGTATATTAGGGAACAGTTGATCACCATCCTCCATACAAAAATGTTTAGATTTCAGGCAAGTCCTTTCACTCAGTCTCAAACTTTTCTCTCCCTTGGAGAAATCCAGTTCTTCAGTCTCTCTTCAGAAACCATGCTTTCTTGTCCTCTTTGCATTCTTGCTGTTCTCCTCTGCAGTCCCCAGTATGTCAATAGATGTATCAGCTCTATTGACCACAGCTTGACAAAGTCTTGTCCAAGGATTCACTTGCATTGTGTACACCAGACTTGTGATTTCTGATATTTAGCACTCCTGTTAATAGAGACTGAATGATTTCTGCCTTTCTTGCAGCAAAGTCAGCAGCAGCATCATGTATTTTATTCAGATTCATACTGGAAGCTGCTTCACCACCAGACTCTTTTCTGAAGCACTGTTGCCCAGCATGCACACCCCATTTTGGTTTCGTGCATTTACTTTCTGATTTCCAACCACAGTACTTAAAACTGGACCATGGCCTTTATTTTAGATCAACTCCTTTCCAATTTGTTAAGACCATGTGGAGTTTCGATCCTATGCTCCACAGTTGTGGCAGATGCATCTGCCTGGTGCTCTCTACAACCCTTGATAACTGGTTTCTAAGAGCAGTTTTAATACCTTGTACACTGTGTTGGGGGTGATGACTGTGAAACCACCTTTTTCAGCATACCTTGCACAGTATCATGCGGGACAGTGCAAAAAACCCAGATAGTCATGGTATATAATGGATTCTGCCTTCCTCTTCTCCATGGACCTAGTGTTCCTAACACACCACAAAATTGTCAGGCAAAACAATGGGGACTCTTTTAATTAACTTCTTATTGTCTTGTAGATACTAATGCTATGACTGTTGTTTGTTCTAGAATTTCTTCAGTGTTTGGGGCAGGGGTTGATGTTGGGCTGACTCTTGTATATTTTTACTTTTTTTATTGACAGTCCTCTCTGTTCATAGAAATGCTTTAAATGTTTCTGCTGACATTGACCTTTAAGATGGAATCAAAAGCCCCTGAAGACACTAGCTTTTGCTATAGCATGTCCTTTTTTTTTTTCATGTTAACTAGCAGGTTGTTCTTTTGTGTAAACTGGGCGCACCCGAGTATGTACTCCCCACTTCAATTGGAGGGGATGGGCGGTCAGGCAGGAGTGCTGAGAGAGGGATCTTCTCTGCCCCCTCTATACTCTTTAGAGTCAGGCCAGGACTCAACAGATTCACTATTTACAGGTTTATTAGTATACACGTAACAATATGTAAAGACTTACTGGAGAGTAATAGTAAATATATACAATATCCAAATCACCAAATAACATTATTCTCTACAATCAGAGATCCCGAGGGTCACACAGCCTCAAAGGGCATGGGTCCCTATGCAGGTAAGCAGCTGTCTGTAACAGGTAAGTACAATGGAGTAAAATGAACAACAGGTAAAAAGAGGTAAATTCAGGCAAGCACTGCAACAACAGGTAGATACAGGTAAAACTCAAATAGATGACATATCCAGCTCACATTAAAGGATAACAATATATAAGGAACTATTTACAAAATATGAGGCACCAGTCCTCCGTTCCAGATACCCACGCGGCCGAGACCACTGGGTGTTCACCTAGGGTGCCCAACCCTGGCACTGCTCCTAGAGGGAGTAAGGGGAGGGTCCCAGTACATCCTCAGCCCCTGAGGAGCCCACCTAGTCCCTCAGGGACCCCACTCAGGGCTTTCTCCCCTGTGGGGACCCTTTCCCTGTTACTCACAAATCTGCAGAAAAGACCTGGAGGGGATTTTGGATCCATGGGTGTCTTGTAGGAGCTACCCAGGGCGCTGCCATCTGTCCTCCACTGGGGCTCAGGCCACCTCGTGCGCATCCCAAAACCTAGGTCCCACTAGACCTACACCACACTACACTGGTGTCTCCTGGGTGCTTGGCCTCATGCCAGGGAGGAGTTGCAAACCTGAGTGGCCTGGCACTGTTCCCAAGGTTTGGGGCACCATGCACTACCACAGGCACCAAGTCCTCAGCCCCACACTGAGGGTAGGAGACCCAAGCCACCATGTTAGGCTCCCAGGGTCTGGTGGAATTGTGCACCGCAATGTGAACTGAGTGTCCAGGAAACTAAACTGCCTCCTGCAGCTCCCAGGGTCTGCCCCATGCACTGCACTATCCACCAGCTGGGCCTGAAGCTGCCCACCACTCCAGTCCCACCAAGGGTGTCTTCAAGGGTCTTCTGGGGGCAGCTTCCAGCCACTGGTAGTTCTTCCCAAGCTCTTCACTGCCCGTTCTTCACTCCATCCATCAACACCTCTGCTGCGTGCAGGGCACACTGCTCCTTTTATTCTCTCTGGAGGCTCTGCCACCCAAAGTCTGGGGCAGAGCAAGCCCTTTCCCAGTTGTTACCTGATTGGTGAAAACATTTCACCAATCATCCGTGTACTTCTCTGAGCCCTGTGCGCCAGCAAGGATCAGCATGCCCACCGCACTTGTTTGTCTTCCTAAGTCCTACTGTTTTACACGTCGTCTCCTTTCCTTCACAGTGAACTGAGACCCAACAGCTAATTCTTGGGAGAGCACATTGTGACTTCCAGTCTAGTCATCAATGCCCCCCGAATAGATCAGTTAGACAGGAGATTAAATAATGGTCAGACAGCGGTGAGCCATGGCTACAGTTTTAAATCAGGTAGTGTGAGAGACTGGAGATGGGCGTATGGGTGTCACTGGTCAGATAGTTTAGATAAAAGTTTAAAAAGACAGTGACATGGGCAGATAAGAGAAATGAATGGAGAAGCTGGTGTGTTGAAGTTTGGGATGTATGGATGTGGATGGAACCTATATATGTATTGGTAGGTGCCAGCTGAACTGGAGACTGGAACCAGTGAGTGATGAAATGGATGGGTCCATCTGATGCAATACAAGATGGTGTGTATCTGGTGCATCCATGCGTCTTTGCCCTACTTTCTGCAAGAGCGATTCTCCACCTTCCTCCAATCCCAGATTACCTTTGTATCAGTCTCTCTTTGTCTGTCCAAAATAGGAGGCCAGGGTGCCTGAAAAGGAGCTTTAAGCAACTCCCATTTCTCATTCTGCAACAATCAGTGTCCCCTTGGCCATTAAGGAACAGCTGCAGCATGATCCACCTCTGGATCCATCCCACCCAGACTTGTTGCTAGGAGAGTCCATGACCCCTGATCACACTGGGTCGGAGCTTTGAACACTGAGTCACAAAGCCACCTCCAACATTCCTGGTGGCATTATGACATCACAATCCCTCAAGCCAATCCTCAGGCTCTCTTGCCAGTTTATTTGCATTCTCCTGTCTCAGCACAGGCCTCAGAAGGGAAGTTAGGGTGAGTCCAGCATGTGCTTTGCTGCTATGAAGTGCTGAGCTCACGCAGACTCACTGCAGTGCTTGGATCCTCAGCCCCTGGGAGACGTAGCTCAGGAAACCCTGCTGGGTAGTGTGGGAGCAGAGGTGCAGGAGGAAAAGGAGTCTGAAAGGGAACAGCAGAAAGAGAAGAAGATAAATGAAGCTAGAGGGAGTGAAATGAGAAGAGAAGAGAATGTACTGGGTGGATGGATAGGCCAGTGTATGGAGTAGAAAACCTGGCAGATAGATGTGAGACAGATGGAGACAGAGTCTCATGGCTTGGTGCCTGAAGGTGCTGAGCTGTATAAGGCTGCAGAGAGGTCATAAGTCTTGGGAATCTGGAGAAGAGCCCTTCCAAGGGAGTGCTGGGGTGCAAGGAATTACGGAAGGCCTAACTGGAGAAGCCAGCCCTGTATAGGGCCATGCACAGCAAGAAGGTGTGTGTGGGCTGTCACAGCTGCACACTGCACATGGCCAGACTGGGTGGAAAATCACAAGATGTAAAAATATCAGCAGGATGGGTCTGATTTTCCTTATGTTTTGGTGCCTTCTGGGTGAAGATATCAAACACCATATTGGCCCCACTGTCAGAAACCATGAACCTGTGAATGAGCTTGCCCTGCCCAATGAACCACCCATGCACCATGCAGTTCACAGTGACAATGATCTCGTTTGCTGTGTGGGACTCATCTATCACCTCCATTTGAAGGAGAGCTCACTGACACTCTGGCTGATCACACCAGTGCCCTGTGACAGAGAGGTAGGCATGATCTCTACCTTGGCTGCTCCAGATGTCTGAGGTGAAGTGCAAAACTATCTGTGGCCCTGCCTTCTGCAGCTCCTCCCTCAAGTACTCCTTGCATGCCTCATACAGGGAGGGCCCACCGACCTCCTAAAGGTGGTGTATGTGGGCATGCGGTATGATGGGGCCATGAGCACCATGAACCAACTGAACCCTGGCCACTCAACTGAGAAGAAGGGCTGGCTATCCAGATCAAGCATCTCCCCAATGCTCTGGGTGATCTCACTCGTCTTGGAAAGGCGCCCCTCTTTGTCTGCAGCTTTCCCCCAACGGACCAGAGTGGGCTTCCTGTGCTTCATGGGAGTGGGGGCTTTAGAACTAAAGGGAGACTTCCCTTTGGGCATGCTCTCACTGGTGTCAGGCTGAGGAGGAAGAAGGGCAAGTGGGGTGCTGCCTCCTGAAAAGCAGCAGCATCGCTGTGGTGGTGAAGTGTTTCATCTCCTTGCCTCGGCTGATCTGCATTCCCAATGCTGGCAGATAGCATACGTGGTATTATCTGCCACCTTAAAATGATCCCACACTACACTACTACTCCCCAACTCTGCTTCTCAGTTGAGGGTGCAGATCCTGCCTTATCCCACTTCTCAGCAGGCACAGGCACAATAACAAGGAAAGCTTAGGCACCTGCCCCACAACCTCCTCTGAGGTGCCTTCCTGTGAAGAAGACCTGGCTCTAGGGGAACTTTGAGGGATGTGGAGCACAAACTCAGATTCCCCCTGGGTCCTCAGAATTTCTTTAGCTAGGCGTTCAGACCCCCTGGTCCCAGATCCAGCTCCTCCTCTGGCTCTGGGAGGCTCACACTGGGAAATGAAATTGGAGTGGAAGAGACTGTCATTCTGCTGCTGGTAGCTATTTCTGGTGTTAGGTGAGGTGATGCAGATGCATGGAAAGGTATTTCTCCCACCTCCTTGCTCCCACTTGCAGCAGAAGACTCATGGCTGCCAGGAAAGAGGATGCATCTATGTTTGTGGGGGAGGTGGGGAGGGGAAGATGGGTGTGGGGGGGGGGGGACTTGCATCTCTAGCTCTCCTTTTATCCCTTCTAGTCCCTCTCCCTCCCCTGCCAGAGGGCCTGGCACCTGCCTTTCCAGCACATTTCATATTACTCTTTCCTGTGCTGGAAAATGTGTCTCTCTGTGTGTGTAGCTGTAATATCTCTTTTTCTTCTCTGATATATGACTGTGTCTGACTTCTTCTGTGTTGCGTTTAATAATATCTCTTTTTCTTCTATGTTATATGTTTGTATGACTTCTTCTGTTTTGTGTTTATTGTATGTGTGTGTAACTAAAATAATATCTCTTCTTCTATGATGCATGTATCAGACTTGTTCTTCTGTGTTGTGTTTAGTCTGTATCTGCATGTAACTGTATGATAGCTCTTCTTCTGTTCTGTGCATGAATATGAGTGTGTGTAATGTATGTGTTTTTCTGCACAGTGATGGATCACACTGCTGGGGAAAGCACAGCTTTCTTTTTAAAAAAGTGTACGGGAAAAAAAAAACCAAGAGCAAATAAGAGGTTTTTGGAGGAAGAATAAGTTGAAAGAAATGGATTGGATAGGGATAAGTAGAGGGATTCTAGTTAATAAGATGTATCAAATCCTTTCCAAGAGCAGAAACTAGCAGGAAACTGACTAGATAGGAAGCCAAGCCAATCCAGTACCTTTCCAACGCTGTTGCTCAGGCAGAAACACCTCACAAAAGGCACAGAAAGGCTGCAGACAGAGACTTGTATGCTGTTTCTACATCCCTCCCCAGGGTACTGAGATTGGAAGGGGACTCAGGGAAAGATCACAGTCACTGGCCAGCTACAGTTGTCAGTCTTCCTCCCCACACCCCCTCCCTCTTCTTAGTTTCTGTTCCCCTGAAAGACTGCCTTCCAAATCTCCAAAACTTTTTCTGAATTGTTTTCTGAATCTTTTCCAAATCAATTTTTTTGGGGGGGGTCCCCCTGATTTGATTCAGATTCTGTGATTTGGTCTCCAAATCAAGTTGAATCTTCTCTGAATCGAATTAGTGACCGAAGCTTCACACACCCTAGTGTACAGGGGTTTGAATTGGCTGGTAACATACTACTCAAAGGGAAAAAGATGGCATAAGGAAGACATCCAAAGTTGAGGTGTAACCTCTGGCAAAACAAAAGACTCGGCCCCTTGGGTGTTCCCATTGCAAATTCTGGGAGAATGTATTTAACTGGGCTACTGCCATCACCTTCAACTATCTTAACAGATGCTAATGGAACTGTCCGAGCAATCAAAAGTTCTGAACTGCAATGCTTAATTTATCAGCTCAAATTGATTTGGTTTGCAGAGGTAATGTGTAGGTGAGCAAGCAAGCTATAACACTGGAAGTGATAACCCAACATTACTTACAGGGATGAAGTCTGGACTGAGGCCTGCAGGTGTACTGTGTGTGGGGAACTATCAGGACCCTGCTAAAACTCTTCAGGCATTCTCACTCACTGGCAACTGAAATAATTCACCTTCTCTCTATTTTAGGACTTCATAAAACAAGAATTATTTCAATACTGTGAAGACTGTGACAGTGTTCCCTGGTACTACCCATTCTGGATTAGTTTGTCATATTATCCTGGAACCAGGAAGTGGGTTTGGGCAGACAGCACACATCTCTCTTCTGTCCTGTAAGCCTGTGTTGCTAGGATGTGTTCACCTTTGCACCAAAGTGCATTACTGGTACCACTATGTAATACGCCATGAACCTGGGAGCTTCAGATTGCACCAGACACGTGCGGTTTTGAACTTTGTCAGAGCCTCATCTGATAATAGACCGCACCCCCAGTGCAAATCCCAAACAGCCCCACCCTTTCATAAACTCCTGTTTCCCACTGCTTCTGTGAGTGCAATGGTAGAGGGTAGGAACACAGCCATGACATCACCTTACATTGCTAACATCTTTCTTCCTAAAAAATGATGTTCTAAGGCCCATCATCACTTTAGAAAGGGCAGCCATTTGGGGATGCTCAAGGGTTTCCAGCATTTGACCATTACCAGGTAGCATGGGAGGGTGGGAAAGGGGAGGCGGTATACTGAAGAGCCACTTAATACATGAGTGCATATGACAGATGCTGTCTGCACTCAGGTGACCTATGGATTACATATGAGAATATGGAGGTGTTCCTCTCACTCACCATGGGAATGGGGGCCCCTCTGGGAACAACAATGAGCTATAGGAGATAGACAAACAAGAGTGTGCACCATGTCTCATCCCAGGAAAAAAAAAATTGGCATGGGTAAGATTAGGTGAGGAAGAAGTGCAGATGGCCAGAATGTGATTTTTAGCACACCCTTTCTTGTACAGTAGGCCATGAGAATGCAGGGATCCCGTGTTTGGATAGAACAGTCTCACCTAACCACTTGTGGCCTTGAGCAGCAAATCATCCCTGATTTTCCTTCTGGTAGGTCATTGTTTAGCATCTTCCACTGTCAGTACAACCAGCACAGAAAGAGCCCCCCCAGCCCTGTGTCTTGTGGTGAGTTCAGGGAGGTGGACATGAACTGTAATCTGTGGACTTCCATTCCAGGTTTGATATCCGAGACCTCAGTCATCAGAATGATCAGGACAGTGTTTGTGCCTATATCCACGGTGGGAGAGCTAAGACTGGAGTCTGCGGAGAAACTCACTTCTGCATTTGTGAGAAGAAGAGGGAGGAACAGGTAGGGGCACATTAAAAGGAAAACCCCATCAGTCATGTTGCCCACAGGGGACTTATCAAGGACATAACTGAAGCAGGGAGAGGAGTGTGGTGGCATGGAAGTGGATCCATCATCAAACAACCTGGATTCCTGTGCTTTCATGTTCAGGGAGAACAAAAAATCCTAACATGTATCTTGGGGACAGTGGCGCTGCTATCTCACAGAAGGGTGGGATGTCACATAGACACAGGCCAACATCATTTATTTCTGGCTCCTTGGGAATCTCATGTGTGTGCCTATTTCCTGAATCATTTCCCCAGCAATTCAGCTGCATGTGCTGGTGACAACAAACATGGGGTCTTCCTTCTTAAATCCCCAGCTCTCACTTTCTTCACCTTGTATTTTGAGTATCCATTGGCAACCACTTGGGCAAAGAAGAAGTCCCAGGAGGCAAGGGTGTGTATAGTCATAGGGGCATCACAGACCCCTGGAAATGAGAGATGGAAAAGCACCTGGCATCCTGCAGTGGCTGTGCCTCCCTAGGCACAGATGCCCCTGTTCTCTGCAAGGCAGAGCCTGGTATTACCCAACTACCAGAACCCTGTGTCCAGGGTTTCCTTCATTCCCCTAGGGAGACTTCATGGCCTCTATATGTTATGGGATTTTTCTCTTGCTTTGGAAATAAATCATTGCCCACTATCCCTGTGCCTCTATGTATGAATGATGGGAGTGGGCAGGTCAGAGACAGGAATACACACCTTGGCAACTCTGCCAGGGCCAGTGTCATACAAGGCTGTGAGTGGCTGGGTTTGGAGGTCACCTCAGGCTTAGAACCAGGAAGTCAGAATCCAGGAGATCTGTTTGGAAGACCAAGTGGAGGATCCAGAGGGTCAGGCAGAGAGCGATGTCAGGCCTGCCAGCTCAGGTACCTAAGGGATCTGTTACCCAGTAGCAGCATGCACCAGGGTTGCAACAGCCTAGGTACAGGGTTGAGCCTTATTGCCTGGACACTTTCCCCTCCAAGACAGGGCTTTATATGGGAAAGGGTAAGAGGAGGTCAGTGGACCTTCGCTGGTCACTCTGGTGTCAGGTTGTCAGTATGTGCCTAGGCCCAGGCAGAGATTTCTGGGCTCCTGTGTCTGCTCCAAGGTTTTGTTTTGGAGATGGTAGACTGGGGTGAGGCATCACATCACAGAAGCTAAAGACCTGGGTCCAAGACATTGGTCTCACAACTGGGGCAGGTCCACAGCCCAAAGGGATCTGTGCAGTGTGCCCAGGTTGGCAGTACCATTGGAAAGAGGAGTGGGGAGTTTGATGTTAGGCATTCTCCCACCTATGCCAGTGATGGGCACTGGCCTATGTTGCCCTGGCCTGTCTGTTGGCACTGCAGAAATGTGTGTTTCTGAGCAAAGAGTACTGACCAGGTCTCAGGCTGGGGACAGCGTTGATTCCTGTGCTGTTCAGAAGCTCACTGGGGTAGAGGCAGTTTTGGCTGAGCCCTGCACCTGGAGTACAGGAGGGAGAGTCCCAAGCTTCCCTGAGCAGGGGCTGGATTGCAGTCAGACATTGTCCCTCCTTTCAGTGGCTCCAGGGGGTAGTTAGGACCCAGGGTAGTGCTGGTCATGGTTCTGATGAAGATGCTGCTGTTCTGAGGGATAAGTAATAAAAGAGGGGAAAAGAGAGAATGTGATGAAGGTTGGGGCAACCATTTCCCAGTCCCTTTCCAGTTCTGGCAGTGCCAGAGCAGCCCTGAGCTGGTGAAAGGCCCTGAGATCAAAGGCCGGGGCAATAGGTTCCAACATGGGTGTTTATAGTTTCCTCCATTCCCTCTGTCCTTCACAAATGCTGATCTGGGTGTGCCTCTGGCACCCCACCCACTTACCAGGGCCTCTGCCTGGCATCCATGGGCTGAAGTCCTGGGGGGCCCAAGGAAACAGGCCTCCAGAGTGTGTTTTGCTGATAATCAGCATGTGTTCTACTGACATGTGTTTTACTAGTGACCAGGGATCCTGGTTTTCTCTGTTCAAAAAAGACAAAATCTCTAATTAAAAACAAAACAAAAACCCAAATCACAGACTGAAAACCCACAAATCTGCATTTTTCCTTGATTAAAATAAAACACTACTATATGCATGGATGTCAGTTTAACACAATGTTCACCAGGACATGGATCCAGCTCTGACTGTCCCTTCCCCCACCCAGCTTCTTTGTGGTGCTGGAAGGTCCTGATATTCCAGTATTCCTTCTCTGCTGTTTCCCCTAACACATAAGCTACAGCCCCCTGGCCCTGCCAGTGCCCCTCAATCCTGACCCATACCCCTCAAGCCCTGCCAGTGCCCCTCACTGCCCACCGACAGCCTGCACCCACCCATTTCTGCTAGTGCCCATCACTTGTTACCAGCGTCTGTCTCCTCCCCCAGTCCTTCTAGAGGTGCCTCCCAGCTGCCAGGGCTACAGGACCAGGGCCAAGGCCTGCACTCCCCTCCCACCCCCAGCAGCACCGAAACCCCAGATGTCACCTGATGGCTAGAAAGTGTTTTTTGCTTTTGGGAACTGACTTATAGGTAAAGTAGCTATGCATTAGAATAATGGTCCAGAGCAACAGCAAGGGTTAATTGATTTCTAAGAAGTCTGCTTGTGACAAAGTTTTTTTCAAGGCCCGCTGTATCTGACAGGCAAGCAGCAAACAGACACACATGGGAAATTAAAGACATGTACCACATTGTTCCATGACCTGAGATAAGGTGGTACCAGATCAGTTCCCAGCTGCAGAATCCTTGGGATTTCCAGTTTTTGGGGAACAGACCAAATTAGGAGAAGACCAGTAAAGCCTAAATTAGGATTTGTGCATGTGACGGGTTTGTGAAATAAAGGATTATGCTTGCAAGATGGAACATGAAGAGTATGATGACAACAGGGAGACCAGTCAGCGATGGACAGAAATGAAGTCAACAAGAGGGGCAAGGGATACAAAATAAGGGATTTTAGAGCAGCAAAGGGTCCACCAAGAGGGGCACCCAAGGCCACCATAAGAAGAGGGCACACCACCAGCCAATCTCACCCAACCCACTGGCACAGTGTGGAAAGGCTTAGCCTCCAACCTTCAGGCTGCTGACATCTGACATTCAAGAGAGAACCTCAGAGTGAAGCTTCAGTACTGGCCAGACATACCTTCCCCCTGTGACAGGTCTAGGACTAGTAGATATAGAATTGTTTGTATTATTCTTGTCTGCTATCACTGTGTATCAATAAAATTCACCTATTATCGAATGCAAAGGTTATGGTTGGTCTGCAGGTTTGGGGGTCTGCCCAGAACAGGGTATCTGGATCTTGAATGCAGTGCCAATGTCACCCATGGAAGGCAGCATGTACTGCAGCTGGAGCAGAGTACAGAACCCTGTAGTGGCCGTGCTGCCTGCCCACCAGCAAGGGGAGTTTTGCCCCTGCTGTTGCCAGGCAGGCAAAGGACACCTCGCTATGGATGCACCTGGCATGGGGATATCAACAGTAGAATCAAGTGTCTATGCCTTGCTCTGCTAAGGGAGCCCCAGGTAAAGGGCAGCAGGGCAAGGAGCCCAAAGACCACAGCAGACAGTCTTCATCTGCTCCTGTTCTGTGCAAAAATTTGGAGGCATGTGCCCCTCCATTACTCCCTTCCTGAGAGCGTACACAATGGTGAGGCGCCACCCCCTGGATGAACCACACATGACTCCTTCCCACTCCCAATCTTGGCCCTGCAGCCCTGCATTCCCACTCCAGCCCTAGACACCATGCAACACTTTGACTGGATGGCAACTCCAGCCCCAGCCCTGCCCTAGTCCCTCCCTCCTATCTATAGGCGATGGATAGGGGAGGAATAGGAGGCATATTTGCCCCTGACAGGGCTGCCACCAGAACCTGCGGGAGCTCACCAACTCCGTCCCTGACACCAGCTCTGGCCCTGCTGCTGACGTGGTGCCAACTCAAAAGGCACCAGTCACCTGTGCTCTTACCCTCACCATGGGGGCCTCATTCTGCACTCCTCACCAAGATGTATCTGGATACAGCTGCAGGAGCTGCTGTCCATGCTGCCTGGCTGCCAAGTGCACGTGGACACACATATAAGCATGGTGCCCCCTGCCTGTGATAGCCCACTTCCCATTCCCCACAGCCTTAAACAGCCCCTTGTGGGCTGGAAATTTGCCAGTCTGCAAGGGGAAAACAGCTCTTTCCTGCTTTTTTTCTCCTTCAGACAAGAAAATCCATGTTTTTCCACATTTTTTTTTCTGTGGCCATCAAAAAACCTGGATGTCAGCTGATGAGACATTCTATTTGCAAGCGATGAGCAGTGAGTACTAAAGCCCATTGGCCTACACTGAAAATCCTATGGAAAGAGGCCTGGAATACAGTTTTGTATTTTTTAATGGAAGAGCCATGTTCACAGTAGACTGCCCATGTCTCTCATGCTTGTGGTGCAGCCACTTCTTTGTTTCTGACCACTCCCTCTAATCTGTACAGCAGTGTTAAGATAGATGTCCTGTGACCACTGAACCAAAGCCTGGGGCCAAAAGGCTCAAACAAGAGTGTTTACAGTTTAGCCTCCAAACAGATATTCAGGCCCCTCCATCTTCTCAGCCTTTATAGATTCATAGATTGCTAGGGGTTGGAAGGGACATTGTAGATCATCAGGTCCAGCCCCCCCCCCCCCCCCCCCCCCCCCCCCCAGCTCTGGCAGGAAGACAACTGGGTTTAGGTGACCCCAGAGAGAGGCTCCTCTTGAAAACCTTCAGCATAGGTGGCTGAACTACCTCTGGAGGGACTTTATTCCACAGTCTGGACACCCTGACTGTGAAGGAGTTTTTTCTGGGTATTAAGCCTGAAGCAGCCTTCCAGGAGTTTGTATCCATTGGTCCTGGTCTTCCCTGGGGGTGCCCTAGTGAATAGTTCACCGAGCTCCTGATGCACTCCTCTGATATAGCGGTAAGATACTATCATGTCCACTCTCTACCTTCTCTTTTTTAGGCTAAAGAGGCCCAGGACCCTCAGCCTATCCTCGTACGGCTTGACTTGCAAGTCCCTGATCATATGGATGGCTCTTTTCTGGACCCTCTCAAGTTTTCCCATGTCCTTATCGAAGTGTGGCACACAGAACTGGATGCAGTACTCCAGCTGGGGTCTCACCAGTACTGAGTACAGTGGGAGTTATCACTTCCTTAGTTTTACATGAGATGGATCAGTTGATGCATGCCAGCGTGCTGTTTGCCCTGCTGGCCACTGTGTCGCACTGATAGCTCATATTCATATGATGGTCAATCATTACTGCTTGGTCCCTTTCAGCCACGGTGTAAGTCAAGCTGTCACCACCAAGCCTGTATATGTGCTGAGGGTTGTTTTCCCCCAGATAGAGCACCATATACTTGGAAGTGTTAAACTTTATCTAGTTATTGTTTGCCCAAATCTTGAGCCTGTCCAGGTCCACATGTCAACCTATCTTCTGGTGTGACCACACTACCCCATAACCTGGTGTCATTTGCAAACTTAGCCAGTGAGCTTTTCACTCCCCTATCCAAATCATTGATAAAGATGTTGAAAAGCACCGGTCCAAGCACAGACCCTTGAGGGACACCACTGGCCACTTCACACCAGGATGACACAGATCTGTTCATGAGAGCTCTCTGGGTCCTACCCTGTAGGCAGTTTGCCACCCACTGAACCATTGAGCAGCTGAGCCCACAATCTTCAAGTTTTCCCACAAGGATAACATGGGATAGTAGATTGAGAGCCTTTTGGAAGTCTTGATATACAAAGTATACCACATCTTTCATGTCCAGGTGGTGAGAGACCTTCACAAGTGCTGAGCAGGGAATGTCCCATGGATCCTGTTTTTCTACCCAGGCCTTTCTCTCGTGCGTCAAGGCCTGGGTTCTCAGAGCCCCCAAGACAAGTAGGTTCCCAGAATCCACTGATTCCTGTGAAAAGGCACAGATAGTGGGTGCTAAAGTCTATTAGCCTGCATTGAAAATCTTGTCCAAAGCACCTGCAATAGGGTCCTAAGTTTTTTATAGAAAAGCAGAGCTTGCCACTGGGTACCTGTTTGTCACACTCCTCTCTAGACACTTCTCTGTTTCTTAAAGCTGCCCATGGCCTGGGCCGCATCCCCATCCACGCTTCCTTGGCTGTCCCTCAGCCAGTCCAGGTGACTTTACTATGTGTGCTATAGGGTAATGTGTTTAACTGTGTGTGCAAGAGCAGTACATTTCATGGAAGAAGGAAAGATTTTCTGTGCAGTTTTGTTGGAACAGTGGAGAGTCAGTCAGTCTTCCTGTCCTGGGAGTGCTGGGCCCCTTTGAGCAGGGTGAGGTGGCAGAAAACCCCATGTCACACACGGCCTCTCAGCTCCTCTCCCTGCACAAACTTGCACTCACACGCAGCACACACTAGCCAGTTGGATGTGCCGCTTGTGAGTTGTGTTCTTTAACACCCATCTCTGTGGATGCACATGCAGGTACGCTTTCCACTGGGTCCAGGCAGGGCTGTTGTGGCTTTATGAGAACAGGGTTGGAGGCAGGATTCAGCTGTTCTTCTCTGGCAGGAGGAGGGATTTGTGTTATAATACAGTCTAAGTCTGTTCTGAGGAGCTGCGGTGGGGAGGCAGCCATGTTCAGCTGGAGGGACGACTGCCTGGGCTATCTCTCTAGAAAGGGTGGGGTCTTGTGCTGGGACAGCAGGAGGAAGCAAGAAGACTAACAGCAGACAGGGCTGCATTGGAAGGAGTGGTGCCATCAGATTGAGGGAAGTGATTGGTCCATTCAGTTATGCTCTGGAGATGCAACATCTGGGGTATTGTGTCCAGTTTGGGGCCCCCCACAATAGAAAGGGTGTGGACAGGTTGGAGAGAGTCCAGAAGAGGGCAGTGAAAATGGTTCAGGGGCTGGGGAAATGACTACTGAAGAGAGGCTGAGGGAACTGGGTTTATTTGGCCTGCCGAAGAGAAGACTGTGGAGGGAATCGATAGCAGCCTTTAAGTGCCTGAAGGGGGCTCCCAAAGAGGATGGAGCTAGACTGCTCTCAGTGGTGGCAGATGACAGAACAAGGAGCAACCATCTCAAGTTGCAGCAAGAGGGTTTTAAGGTGGATATTAGGAAAAACTTTCTCATTAGGAGGGTGGTGAAGCACTGGAGTGGGTTACCTAGGGAGGTGATGGACTCTCCATCCTTGGAGGTTTTTAAAGCTTGGCTTGAAAAAGCCCTGGCTGGGATGATCTAGTTGGGAATGGTCCTGCTTTGAGCCGGGGGTTGGACTAGATGACCTTCTGAGGCCCCTTCCAACCCTTATTTTCT